>NW_021604670.1:5117535-5231742 GCF_004785775.1 Grammomys surdaster
TATATATATATATATATATATATATATATATATATCCCAAGTGTTGCACCCTTCCAGGTCCCCCCTCAAATGAGACCTTCCCCATCCCCTAATCCCCTTATTCTCTGAGATGGTTGGATTCCCTGGGTATGTCCCTTCCCTGGTGCATCAAGTCTCTGCTAGATTAGGCACATTCTATCCCACTGAGGCCAGACAATGCAGCCATGTTGGGGAATAGATACCACAGTCGGGCTACAGCTTTAGGGAGAGCCTATGATCAAGTTATTGGTGCTACCAAGGAATACTGAGCTGCACATCTGCTGTTGCATATGTGCCCTGGACCTCATTCAAGCCCATGTGTTCGTTGATTGGTGGTTCAATCTCTGAGATCTCATAGATCTCCAGGTTAATAGGCTCTGTTGGTCTGTCTGTGGGGTTCCCATCCTCTTTAAGGCTTTCAAATCTTTCTCAAACTCTTCCATAAAACCTCCTTCCCTGACCTCCATCCAATATTTGACTGTGGATATCTTCAATGGTTTTAGTCAGCTGCTGGATAGAACCTCTCAGAGGACATTTATGCTAGGCTCCTGTCTGCAAGCATATCCCTATGGAAGAGTTGGGGAAAAGATAGAAGGAGATGGAGGGAATGGCAACCCTTTAGGAAGACTATTGTAAACTACCCCCTGGGAATTACCAGAGTCTTAACCACAACCAAAGAGCATACATGGGTTGGTTCAAGGCCCCTCAGCACATATGTAGCAGAGGACTGCCATGTCTTGCCTCAGTGGCAGAAGATGTGCCTAATGCCTAATCCTATAGAGACTTTGTATCCCAGGTACAAGGAATATCCGGGGGGCACTCTCTCAGAACTAAAACGGAGGAAAGAAAGGGGAAAGAATTCTTTCATGGAGGAAAGGGAAGGAGTGCAACATTTGAGATGTGAATAAAAAATAACAATAATAACACTGAAAGCTAGGAAGAAAATGGATAGTGGAAGGGAGGAGATAGAAAAGAGACAATGGATGTGGATTTTATTAAAACAAATTACATAAATATATGGCATTCTCAAATAATTTAAAAGATATTTAAAGGTATGGAGAGAAGGCTAGCCTTTGGAGTCCCCACCCCTAAGTAGAGGAGCTATAGGCAATTGATGTCTGTTGTGGGATGGAGAGTAATACTTTTAGAAATGTGGCCACATTACATTTCCCATGTCCATATGGACAACACTAACTGATTTTTGTGAATAAAACTATATAAATAAATAGCAGGCATTTTTTTAAAGAAAAAAGAAGGAAGTGATGAAATAATTGCATACACAGGCAGCAGAGAGAAAGGAGATTCTCTCAGCACTTAACTGGGGCATTGGTAAAATGAAATATATATAAGTGACTCTTGCAAGAGAGTGCCTCCTAGACATAACAAAGATGCTGCTGTATTTATGAAATCTCGACAATATGATTATCTCAATAAGATCTGCATACTGACATCAGTCAACAGGCCAATGTAAATGGATGAAATTTCACAAGGCTTCACCCTAAGATGAAGAGCTACAAAAACTCAATGTCTGCTGAGAGAGGATGAATCATTCTTTCTGAAGATAGAATTCATCTGATAGGTTTTCCAATCACAAGTAGTCAGCCTTTAACACATGCTTGTAAGAAAAGCAATAAGTGAGCTTATAGGTCACATGGGGTTTGGGTAGGGCTGAATGTTAAGTGTCTATATATATAAATATGTATATATATATATGTGTGTGTGTGTGTGTGTGTGTGTGTGTGTGTGTATGGGTGTGTGTGCAGCAACAAAAATTATAAAAGAAGAAATCACAAACATGAGAAGTTGAAAGGATATAGCAAGAGCAAGAAAAGTAAACATTTATAATCGTAGATTTCATAGAGTATTTATGTAAGAAATTCACAAAAAGGCAAAAGATTGATATGATCTGAAAAACTTCCAGAACAGAACACAATAGTACCAGGACTAAGATCAAAAATTAATAACTGAGACCTCACAAAACTGAAAATTTTATATAAGGCAGAGAATACTTTCAATAGGACACAATGACTGCCTACAGAAGGGGAAAATATTTTCACCAAATCCAAGTCTGGCTGAGGGCTAATATACAAAATATATAAATAACTCAAGAAACTAGATATCAAAAAAACCAACAAATAATCCAAGTAAAAATGGAGTATAAATCTAAACAGAAAATTCTAGATAGAGGATTAAGGATTGATTTAAACATAAATGGCCAAGAAACAAAAAGTATTCAGCATTCTCAGCCATTGGGGAAATAAGAATCAAAACTACATTAAGATTTCATAGTACAACTGCCAGACTGGCTAAGATCAATAATACAAATGACAGCTCATTCTGGCAAGGATGTGGAGCAAGGTAAACAATTCTCCTCTGATGATGTGAATGAAAACTAGCACAGTCACTGTGAAAATCAACATGGAAGTCTCTCAGAAAACTGGGAATCAATCTACCTCAAGATCCAGCTACATTATTCATATACCCAAAGGAAGCACCATCCTACCACAAGGACACTTGCTCAGCTATGTTCATAGCAGCTTTATTAATAATAGCTAGAAATTTCAAACAACCTAGATGTTCCTCAACTGAAGAATGCAGAAAGATGTGTTTGCGTTTACTCAATGGAGTAGTATTCAGCTCTTTCAAAAAATGACATCATGAAATTTGCAGGCAAATGGGTGGAACTAGAAAAAAAAAAACATTCTGAGCTAACCTAGTCCAGAAAGACAAACATGCTATACAGTGACTTATATTAGCTGTTAATTAAATGATAATCATGCTACAATCCACAGAACCAAAAAGTCTAAGTAACAAAGATTGCTTTAAGGGGGACACATGGATCTCCTAGGTAAGGGGAAATAAGATAGATTTTGTGAGTGGACTGTGAGATGGAAATAGGAACAGGAGGGATCAGGGGAGCAGGGGGAGCAGTACTAAGGGAGAGCATATGGGAAGAGATGTCTAAAACTGGAGGACTCTGGGAGGGAGCAGAGCTTAGTGTGGAAATCTAGTGCAACAGAAAATTCCAGGGTTCTATGAGGGTGATCCTAGCTAGGACTCCTAGTAATGGAGCATACAGAGCCTGAGGTGGCCATCCTCTGTAACCAGGCTTCCAGTCGTGGGACTGGTATACCAATTCAGCCACAAAAGCTTCAATCTACAATCCCACCTACAAGAACTTGTGGAAGTGGACAACCAAGGACTACTCTGGGTTGAGGTCCAAGTAATAAGAGGGAGCCCATTCATAACGCTGCCCGAATAACAATAAATCAGTCACTGGGTAGCCCAGAGAACAATAATAGAAACAAATCAATAAAGTCATTTCTAATGATATAATTATATACTTAGCCAAATCTTCATCAGAGAGGCTTTCTCCAGCAGCTGTTGGGAACAGTTGCAGAAACCCATAGGTCTTCACATTAGGCGAAGAGATAGCCTAAATTGGCTCTCTCTGTTGGGTTCTTCCCTTTGGAGCTCAGAGAAACCCCAAGAAGATGCCGAGAAAAGTTACAGGATCCTGAGTTGTCAGGAGACGACAGTCCACAGACATCATCTAGATAGGGCTTATAGGCGTTCATAGAGACTGAAGCAGCCTATATGGACCCAAGCTTGGTCCTCTGTACATGTTTTATAATTGTTAGTCTGGTGCTTCGGGATACTCCTAACAGTGGGAATGGTGGTGTCTCTGACTCATTCATCTGTTCTTAGCACCCTTTTCTTCTCACTGGGTTTCCTGGCCTAACCTTGAATTTGGGTTTGTGCCTAGTATTATTGTATCTTGTTAGACCATGTTCAGTTAATATCGTGAGCTCTTCTGAAGGGAGACAGAGTAATAGTGGCTCTGCAGGAAAGAAAGGTGGATTGAAGCAATACTGCTTTTTCTTTTCTACTACAATTACCTCCTTGCAATGAATGAAGACTCATTGTACATTTTCTCTAACACATGAATCTCTTGCCATTCTATGAGAAAGGAGTACATTCTATTTTTCATTCTAACTTGAAACTTTCTATAAACTACCCTAACTTCCCTCAATTATTTAATGAAGCTAGCTTCCTAAAACTACTTACATCACATCAAGAAATCTATAAAATCATTAATTCATCTAAATAGCATTTTCTCAAGTATTTTCATTCTCATGTTGATTTTCAGGAACTTGCCTAACAGAGGTGGTTATCACCTAGGAAATAATCATACCAGGCTACAGCCAGGGAGGGTCTCCCACTCTCACCAAGCCAAAACAATGAGCAATATGGCAAGGACAAACATGAGAAAGCACATTCATAGCAAGAAGAAATCCTGGAAGAAGTCTCTGAGGCTATGCCTTTCCAGAGTGTACCCACTGTAGCCTAGCAAAAAAGTGTGTTATCACAAGGGAGCTCACTTGCCCACTGTAGCTCTTCCTGCATGGTGCCCTCCAGTGAAGTAAGCCTAGACATCCAATGATAGAGATGTGGGTGAAGAATATATGTTATAGACACTCAATAGAAGTATCTTCAACTGTAACAAAGAATAAAGGAATGTTGCTTGTGGAAAAAATGAGTGCAGCAGGTGAAAGCCATATTAAGTAAATTAAAACCGTGTCAGAAGGCATGTCTATTTTCTTTCACATGTTGTCTCTAGATTTTATGCAGTACATGTATTTTGACTATATGTATTCACCCATTACATGTATATCCTCATGCCACTTCTAGTGATTTCCTTTTTCCACACTAGTCTTCTACTTTCATGGTTTCCTGATTTGGTTAGAAAATGAGTTTCATTAAAATATCTATAGAAGCATGAGTGAGACATTATTTACAGTAGTATGGACAACATATCAATGACTATATCACAGATGACACTGTCTCTCTCTGACCAATGATAAATTACCAACAGATGCGTAGGAGAGGCAAGACCTCATAAGCTTCCTTTCTCTATATGATGACAAGTCTTTGGGCCCAATCCTGTGCATGCAGTCATAGCTGCTGAGAATTCAAGAGTGTAATGGCAATATCATGCCAGGAGGCACTCCATACACTCTGTTCTTTGTTCTCGCCCTTATACTCTTTCTGCTCTATCTTCTCTGATGATACTTGATCCTTGAAGGTAGCATGCAGCCTTCACTGAACACTAATTTTTACTTATTTTAAACATAATAACCATTTATGAGTCTCTGCAGTAACTGTCTCACACAAACAAAGGTCCTCTGACTAAAGCAGAGAGCAACACCAGTCTATGTAGTAAATATAAATATTGGGAAATCAGTAATATGTTTACTCATTTAGAAAATAATCTGACTGATTTATTATATACATTTGACAATAGAACAGTAGTAGCCTCTGCGCTTGGGCCTATGATACTATAGTACCAGACGTGAATTCTCTCCTGAGGAGCATACCTGCAATTGAATTAGAAATAAAGTTGATTACCTTCATAAAAATTATACTGCCATTTTAATTTACTGCATAATAATCATTTATAATTTTCTATATCAACCAAATAGAAACAAAGAGAGCAATACAAAGAATCAACAAAAGCAAATGCTGGATATTTGAGACAATCAGCAGGATAGATGAACTCCTAGCTAAACTAACTAAAGCACCGAGAAACGGCATCCAAATCAACAAAATAAGAAATGTAAAGGGAAGCATAACTACACCAACTGAGGAAATTTAAAAAAAAAAAATCTGATCCTTCTATAAAAGCCTATACTCAACAAAACTGGAAAATACAGCTGAATTGTATGATTTTCTGGACAGATACCACATACCAAAGTTAAATCAAGAGCAGGTAAACTATCTAAACAGGCCCATATCCCCTAAGGAAATAGAAGAAGTCATTGAACCCCACCTCCCCAAACAAATAAAGCACAGGCTTTAGTGCAGAATTCTACCAGACCTTCAAAGAAGAGCTAATACTAACAGTCCTTAAGCTATTTCATGAAATAGATACAGAAGAAACACTTCATTCTATGAATCCAGAATTACTCTGATACCTATACCACACAAATACCAATTAAAGACCCAGAAGTAAAACCACATACTTCTAGACATTTGATCTTTGACAAAGAAGCCAAAAATATACAATGGAAAAAAGAAAGCATCTTTAATAAACAGTGCTGGTCTAATTGGCCATTGGTATGTACAAAATTGAAAGTACATCCATATTTATCACCTTGTACAAAGCTCAAATCCAAGTGGATCAAGGTCCTCCATATAAAACCAGATACATTGGACCTAATAGAAAAGAAAGTGGGAAAGAGCCTTGATCTCAGGGACATTGGGGGTGGGGAGATACAGTGGTAGTGATGGATTTCCTAAACAGAACTCAAATAGTTCAGGCTTTAACAATTGATAAATGGGACCTCATGAAACACAAAAGCTTCTGTAAGGCAAACAACATAGTCAATAGGACAAATTGGCAACCTACAGATTGGGGGAAAAAATCATCACTAACCCTACATCCGATAGAGGAGTAATATTCAAAACATATAAAGAACTCAAGAAGCTAAATTCCAAAAAAAAACCCAACAACCCAGTCAAAAATGGAGTATAGAACTAAACAGAGAATTCACAACAGAGGAATCTCCAATGACCAAGAAGCACTTAAAGAAATGTTCAAATCCTTAGTCATCAGAGAAATCCAAATCAAAAGGACTCTGAGATTCCATCTTAAACCAAACAGAATGGCCAAGATCAAAAACTCGAGTGACAGTACATGTTGGCAAGGATGTAGAGACATAGGAACAGTCTTTCACTGCTGATGGGGTTGCAAACTGGTACAGCCACTCTGGAAATCACTCAGGAGGTTCCTTAGAAAATTGGAAATAGATCTACCTGAAGCAATACTACTCTTGGGTCATATACCCAAGAGACGCCCCACCCTGCCACAGGGGATGTGCTCCACTATGTTCATAGAAGCCTTATTTATGGTAGCCAGAAGCTAAAACAACTCAGATATCCCACAATATAAGAATGAATGCAGAAAATGTGGTTCATTTACACAATGGAATACTACTCAGCTATTAAGAATGAGGACATGATGAGTTTTGCAGGCAAATGAATGGAACTAGAAAATATCATCCTGAGTGAGGTATCTCAGACCCAAAAGGACATGCATGGTATCTACTCACTAATAAGTGGAAATTAGCCAAAATAGAACAAAATATCCAGGAAACAATCCACAGAACTCAAGAAGATTAAAAAGCTGAAGGGGCCAAGTGAGGATGCCTCAATCCCACTTGGGAGGGAGAAGAAAGCAATTGTGGGGGGAGGGAGAGAGGGCGAGGGACATTGGCAGGGAAAAAGAGGAACATGACTAGGTATTGGGGGTGGGGGAAAGTGGAGCACTGAGGGGCAGCAGAAAGATTGGAATCAGACAACCTCAGGAGGTAGGAGATGGGAGGACCCTATAGACTATACCAGAGACCTGGGAGGTGAGAGACTTTCAGGACTCAAAGTGAGGGACCTTAAATAAAATCCCCAAGAGTGGGTTGAGGGAACTTGTAGAGTTCATCTCCAGTAGAAAGACAGAGGGCATCAAGTGGAAGGATGGGGTTGTCATACCATAGTCAAAAACTCTGACCCAGAATTGTGCCTGTCTAAAAGAACTTCAGGGACAAAGTTGGAGAAGAGCCTGGGGGAAAGGATGTTTAGTGACCAGCCCAAATTTGGATCCACCTCAAGGGGAGAGACTCCAAGGCCTGACAGTATTACTGTTGCTATGGTGTGGTTACAGACAGGATCCTAGTATGACTGCCCTTTGAGAGGCCCAACAAGCTGCTGACTGAGACAGATGCAGATACTTACACCCAACCAATGGACAGAAGCAGGGGACTCCTGTGGCTGAATTAGGGAAAGGCTGGAAGAAGCTGAGGAGGAGAGTAACCCTATAGGAAGACCAGCAGTCTCAACTAACCTGGACCTCTGAGATCTCTCAGACACTGAGCCACAAACCAGGCAGCATACACCAGCTGACTTGAGGTTCCTGACACATATACAGCAGAGGACTGCCTGGCCTGGCCTCAGTGAGAGATGATGCACCTAACCCTCAAGAGACTTAGGGCCCCAGGGTGTGGGGAGGTCTCATGGAGTGGGGAGGGACATCCTCTTGGAGACAAGAGTTGGCGGGGAGAGGAGGAATGGGATGAAGAACAGTTGGATGGCAGAAAGGGAAGGGGATAAAGACTGAACTGTAAAAAAATTTAATAATAATGATAATAATATTTTTTTATAAAATAGGTTGAAAGAAAATGTTTTTTAAAAAAGCTTTACTCTTAGGTGCTATTTACTCTTTATGTAAGTGGCATGTATTTTTTCTAAGTTTGTTCATAGTTCATATGAATGAACGAATTTGAGTCTATTAACCCAGATAAAGCCTGTTATAATGATTTTCTAGTGGTTCATGAGTTTCTATACATAGAGAAATATAATTTCTTGTATTTTTTTTATTTTGTTCTTGACTTAGTTAGCTAAGAATAGAAATTATTTTAACAAGAAAACATGTTATTCATACTTTCAAATAAAATAATCTACAAATACTTCATATATATATTATGAATTATAAGTGATTCTTGTTTTGGAGTAATTTGAAGGCTACAAAACTGCACCATAGGATAAATTACCAGCCAATAAAAATGAGTGGTAAAATATGAATATTTAGGTTGGTGCTTACTATACTATATGAAGACTGAAATATATATAAAATGAAATTTAGTTTTAGACATGTTAAGTTTGAAATGCACCTTAGATATGGAAGTAGCTTTTAGTTATTTGAGTGTGTATGTAATAAAATATAAGCAGAACCAATAGGATATCTATAGACATGTAATGTTCATTATAAAATCTGTCTTATCTAATTATAGAGGAAAAGAAGTTTCTTGGTATGCCATAAGTAAATTAAAGAACCAGGGAAGTTGGTCATTAAATTGATCTAAATTTGAAGGACTAAAAAGGGAAGAGCTGTTGAAATTACCTGATGCTTAAAGATAAAAGCCTGAGAAGCAGTAAGGGATTGCAGGGCAAGTGGGAGTATGGGCACAGATGTAGGAATCTTGATATTTGACGGCAAACAAAGATAGTCCCAAATTAAGGTGAGAATTTATTTTTTCCTACATTTTTATTTGAACTTATACTTAAATGTATTAAATAATGCTGGATGCCATGAAGGAAGAGCTGCAGTGGGCAAGTGAGCTTCCTAGAGATGGCCCACCATTTTGCTTGGGTACCATGGATGTACTCTGAAAAGGCATGGGCTTGATGCTAAGACAACTTCTTGGTACTGATGTTTGTCATTACTTCTCATTTTTGTCATTGCTATATTCCTCATATGTCTGACATAGTATGACTGGGAATGAAGAAACCATTACTGCCTACATCCTGGTGTAATTCCTTCTAAAGTGACAACCCACTCTGTGGGGCAAGTTTCCTGCAGATCTACATGAAGATGAATGCTCTTGAGATAATGTTGGTTAGATTAATCAATGAATCCCTGGTTTAATTTAAATTAATAAATTTATGGAATCTCAGATTTGATTTAAGTAGTTTTAGGAAGTTAATTTGATTTAAAATTTTTTGGAAAGTTACAGGTAGTTGATACAAAGTTTCAAGTTAAACTTTAGAATAGAATTGATTTTTTTCTCATAAAACAGCAAGAGCTGCATAAGTTAGGAGTAGGAGTAATTTGAGCTTTCACACATTACAGCACAGAATTGTAGTGGCAAGAAAAATAGGCTTGAAACAAGTTAATGATCAAAGCAAATGTTTATTCTAAATTGGGTCTGACTTCTTGTATCTTATGATCTAGGGATATGGTCACTGGCACAAGTTTCAGTGTACATCATGAAAAGACAGGATTATAAGTAAAGTGACAGAAGCCATCTAGGAAAGGTTAAAGGCAAATAAGGATATTTTCTGGAAATAGACCACCATTTTGCATGGCTATGATGGATGAGCTCTAAGAATTCAAGGTCCTTAGAGCCTTTATTTCAGGATTATTTTTTGCTATCGATATGCCTTTCCTGTCACTATTACATAACCTAATGATTCCTAGACATTAGCCCATCCCATCAGGCAGGTATTCTGCAAGTTAACATAAAGATGTACTCTCATGTAATATTGCTGTGTAGAAAAATTGATTAGCTCATAATTTCTGATAACCCTCTATAGAACTAAAGTTGCAAATAGAGCTCTGTAAACCATCATGTGTCATGAGCTAATTCCACTAGGATAAGGAACCAGGCTTGGAACAAATTCTCAATCAGTAAAACCTTTTCTTCTGTGTTAGTTCTGAGACCATTATCTGGTAACTAAAGGTCATAAACTTGGAATGGAAAATTTATTGTAGGTGTGAAGACAAAAAATAAAATATCAATTAGTGTACTTGCTGGTTTTGTGTCAACTTGACACAAGCTGGAGTTATCACAGAAAAAGGAACTTCAGTTGAGAAAATGCCTCCATGAAATTCAGCTGTAAGGCATTTTCTCAATTAGTGATCAAGAGGGGAGGGCCCCTTGTGGGTGGTACCACCCCTGGGTTGGTAGTTTTGGATTCTCTAAGAAAGCCAGCTGTTGGCAGGAATATGACATTGGCCAAGAAAAAGGAAGTAGCTTCAGGCAGGAATCTGACATTAAGATAGAACAAAGAATTAATTCCAGGTAGGAGTCTAAATCATAGGCTACAACAAAGAAGCAATTAAGCAATTTCAGACAAGAATCTAAATTTTAGGCTAGAACAAAGAAGTAATTTCAGACAGGAATCTAAATTTTAGGCTAGAACAAGGAAGTAGGCTTCAGACATGAAAATGACTTTGGGCTAGGACAGGAAAGTAGGCTCAGATATTTTGGTCATCCTGGTAAGCCCTTAGAAACAGTGATCACAGGAATGTTCATGGAATTGTGTTTAATGCCTTGCTTGTTCTTTGACTATTTGTGTTTATTGTGTTGCTTGTTCCTTGATTATTTGTATCTATTGTAATGCTAGTTCCTCAACCTAGAACTGACCTTAATACATGCATGTAATCAAAATGGTACAAAAGCAAAAAGGAGGAGGGGAAATGGGATAGTAGGTTCTAGGGAGGGGAAATGTGAAAAGGGGATGACATCTGAAATGTAAATAAATAAAATATCCAATAAGAAATTAAAAAAAAAAAGCCAACTGAGCAAACATGGGAAACAAGCCAGTAAGCAACATCCCTCCATGGCCTCTGCCTCAGCTCCTGCTTCCTGACATACTTGAGTTCCAGTCCTGACTTCTTTTGTTGCTGAACAGCAATGTGGAAAGTGTAAGATGAATAAACCTTTTCCTCCCCAACTTGCTTCTTGGTCGTGATGTTTATGCAGGAATAAAGACCCTTAATTAGTTTATCGGTACAAAACTACCAAAACACTAGGCAAATCTTTTGTCTCTTGATAAAGCCATGCTAAATTGCGCCATAAAAATTATTGCTTTAAACTTATAATGAATTTATGAGGCTAGTAACAGATAATGTTTAGTCAGATACTACTCTTAATGAAAGAAATGTAAATAATTCTGCTGTTATTCCTTATGTTTGATTGATCTTTGACTTGAATTATAGCCTTAAACTTACTAAGAACTTATTGGAATTGTAAAAGCATTTAGAAAATCATAGAATCAATTATCCTTCTGTGATGATTTTATCTGATAATTGTATGAGCTATATTTTTAGAGACAGTAAATATATTGAAAACAGAAAATGAAGGTTGTTGCAATTTTTTTTTTTTTACTTCTTTCATTCTCTTCTATTCTTTTCTCTTTGGGTCATAAAGTTTTAATGAGTTCCAGGCATCTCACCTGGCCAGGGAGAGGTCCTTGAGCCAGAGAGGAAAAATAAGTCCTAGCAATTAAGCCTTTTTATGTCATCCCCTGCTGCTGCCAGCAGGAGTTTATTACCATAAACCAGCTGCATTTAGCCACAGAATAGTAAGAAACCAGCAACATTTAGCCACAAAATAGTAAGAAAGAATTGCCATAAACTAGGGAGAGTTATGAGGCCAGAGATCATCAGTCTTTGACCTGCATCTGACACACTCAATGTTCCATCTCAGTACCAGATCAACTACCAAAGGCAGGAGCTGGTCCCTGGCAGTAAAGAGTAAATAATTCTATTGTGAGTATAAGAATAGAGAATAGATGACTGACCAGTTTAACCGAACAAGACTTCAAAATTAAATCTTGTTCAGTTTCAAAATAAGTAAGTAGATGCTGATCTGTTTCTTAGTAAATACAAATTGTCATCAGGTAAGCACAGGAAAAAACTTGCTACTATAGACTTGGCTTGCTTAAGCTTTGTTAATCAATGACAAAAGAATTATTGCTTTGGGAATACATTGAACTTGTGGAGAGAAAGACAGATGGAAAATGTTTGTTAGGTATAAATTTCAAAAGAAGAATACATAATCAATAATCCTGTTATAATTTCCTTTTGTGTAAGTGGCTTTAATCTGTTTTTTAAAAGAATATCTTTTTTCATTGTTTTTAGAAAATGTGTAACTTTTGGCTATGAGGTAATCTTCTTACATAGAAAACCCCGTTTACATAGTATAAAAAAGCTAAGAGGAAAAATAAACTTCTTGGAGTCAGCTCACTGGAGTTTGCTCTATCTGCTATATGTGTGTGTGTGTGTGTGTGTGTGTGTGTGTATGTATATATATATATATACATATATATATATATATATATATATATATATGTATATGTATATATGTGTGTGTGTGTATGTGTGTGTGTATGTATGTGTGTATGTATGTGTTCTATGTGTGTATGTGTATATGCATATATGTGTATATGTATATATGCATATATGTGTATATGTATGTATTTGTATGTGTAAAATGGTTGTAGCCTGGTTGTTGGAGCTTTACTTCATCCATCCACTATGTCTGTCTGTCTGTCTGTCTGTCTGTTTGTCCATGTGTAAAGTTCTTGGAGTTTGTCTTGTTTGATCCATTCAGTGTGTGTGTGTGTGTGTGTGTGTGTGTGATCCTCTCCCCTTTTTCTTTTCTCCTTTTACCTGGCCCCCGAAGAATTTAAAGAGTTCAGAGACTTTCTTGTTGGTCACAAAGAGTGCTGGCCTCAATGAATAAGCTTTATTCCCTCAGAGAAAAATCTACTGAGTGATTACTCTAGTCATTGGTTGCTGTAGGTAACAGCCTCCATTGGTTCCTATCTGAACCTGCCCCCATTAGCTCTACCAGTGCTGGTACCACTGAGGGCTGCTATTAGCACAGACTCCAATCCCTGACACCACACTGGGCCCTCATCAGTTAACCCTATGGTGTCATAGCTGGCCTTGAGAAGAATAATATCTTTGACAAAGGTGAAACAGCTTTACAAAGTCTAGGGATGAAAATTGTATTCCCTTCTAGAAACATTCTCATAGATGTATTCATAAATAATGCTTTATCAGCTATCTGAATGTCTCTTAACCTAGTTAAATTAAAACATAAAATTACACATCATGAGTCTATACCTTGTTGACCTGACATCTGTAAACACTACCTGAAGCCACACACTTAATCTCAATCAAAGTCACCAATAAGGTGCACATATACATAATATGATATAACTATTCTCCTTGCAGTAAAACTTATTCAATTCATTTTATTCAAGTGAAGTACTTGAGTTGTGTGTATGCTTCTGATGCTTAGAGTCTTAAATATCATGATCTAATATTATCAGTACTTAAAGAACAAAATAAAAACCATTCCTTTATATTACATGTGAAGGGTACAACAGAGGAAAGAAAACATAGATATCTATTTCCTATGTGTATATTTTACAAAAATATATTCATAATAAAATAAGGATGGTTATAGCTCACATTCTATAATCTTCCATATTTGTACCCAGTTGTTGTGTTCCTCTACAAATTTTCTAATTCTATTCTTTTTCAATTCCAGACAGCTATTTTAAATTTTGGATGAGTTGTTATAGGTTTCCATTGATTTAATGGCAGGCGATGACAATTCTAAGACAGAATCTAATAACGTTTGTTCCAGCCTTCTAAGATAGGACTGTCTGCTACTGTGATTGAGTCTTCAAAGGTCCATTCAGTAGTCTTTTGTGCCAACTGCATTGAATTGGCACACCACATAGTAGGATTGGTAAATTCTATAAGCATGACACATTGCTGAACTTCTATATGTATGATATGTGATCTATTGTCAGAAGACATGATATGTAGAATAGTCTTCTGTAAGTACATGGATGAGTACATTTGCCAAAACAGTATGTGCAGATAAGAGAAATCTATACCTAGAGTAAGTGCCTACTGTATGAAGAACAAGATGATACATCTTTCCTGATAGAAGTGGCACACTGTAACTAAACTCTCACTAAATACCTTGTTGATAATTCCAGGATTAGTGCTATTTAAAGATGGACTTCATTTCCTTTCTTTTTCTTTTTTTAAAAGCAAAGTTGGAGCTAAATAAGAATGAATTCAAACAAAGACTTAATTAAACAAGGTTATCAATAAAGGAGAGGCACACCTAAAAGATGGATACCTACATATGGATGTGGACTTCTCAAAATCAGGTTGACAATTGTTAGGGTGTGATATCAGGACAATAAGTCTTGTCCATTTCTGATAGCCAAGCTGTCTATAGATGGCTTGCCATATTAAATATGAAGACTACATAGTTCTTCCCTTGTAAAAATAAGTCAGGCTTCTAAAGAGACATTTTTATGCTCAAACTTACAAAACAATTCTCATGGGTGTTGTTTTGCTTACTTAGTTTTAGCTGCATTTACTACATGTGAAACTTGAAAGATTTAGGGGACTAGCTGGAGGCAGAAGTCATCATGGCTAATGAATTCTATTCTAGCCATTCTAGCTCTATTATAAATCAGGAATAAGGTGACTCTTATAAAATAACTTTATAGTTAGGCCTATAGATGAAGACTTGTAAGTGACCACATTCTCATCTGCTTTGGTGAGCAGAAAACTATGATGCTAAGCTCCTTCATAACTTCAATGCTAATATCAGAGCCATTTTTTTCAACAACAGGGATATCTAGGCAGTGAAGTTAATTGGCATCCACAGAGTGGGTGATCATATACAATTCAATACCAAGGTAATTCTCTGCTGAATTTATTATTTGTTGAGCATGGACTGAGAGCACAATACCTCTACTTTTGTCAAGCTGAAAAATCTTTCCATACAACTCTTTTCTTAATTTTTGTGATCAATTTTATTATCATGTTTCTTTTGAGTCACAGACCATTTACCGAAATCCAAAATAGCTATAGCCTATGAATCAGTTTTTAATCATTGAGTTGGCCATTTCCTTCCTCAAGAGATGGTACAACAAGATGCCTCATCTAATTCTACCAATACTGGGAAGTTTTCCTTCACCGTTACTCTTAATGAACAGTCAAGCATGGGACAGCTGATCTGTCCTTTTTTCTCTGTCATATAGAGCTATCTATAAACTAGGCCTATAGATGATTATATAAAAAAAATACTAGGGTTTTTCTTCCTCTGTCAATTTGGTGCAGAGAATGCCATGTGATGTTGTCTTGGGAAGTGAAGGAAGAGAAGGTACTGTAAGGACATCAGATTGTGAGCATCTGGATATCTTTTTTGTGGAGTCAAGAAATAAGTTGGAACAGGTTCTATTTGCCTGTGATACTTGAAAGGCCAGAAACAGGCAAAACACAACATAGTATAAAATAAAGTACAGTTTAAGTCCCACTACACTCATATCAGCTACTCTATTTTTTCAGTTTGTTTTTCTTTCACTTTATTCCTGATTTAGAAACAGCTAGACTAGAGCTGCATTAACCATGATGACTTCTGCCTCCAGCTAGTCCCCTAAATCTTTCAAATTTCGCATGTAGTAAATGCAACTAAAACTAAGTAAGCAAAACAACACCCATGAGAATTGTTTTGTAAGTTTGAGCATAAAAATGTCTCTTTTGAAGCCTGACCTATTTTTACAAGGGCAGAACTATGTAGTCTTCATATTTAATATGGCAAGCCAACTCTGCTTCCCTACTGGAATCAGCACTTTAACACTGATGAAGCTTTGGGCTGAAAGGCAATCTCCTGCATCACTGCTCTGCCTGGATACTATTTGTGTTTTATTTACAGTTGCATTTTCTTTTAAAATGAGTCTTTTTCTTCCAGAAAAAAAACTGCAATAAAAATATAAAGATCTTATATACTTTTCTTCGATGTATATTTTTTATTTCTCTTCAGGTTTTAACTAGAAATTCATTTATTTATTTGTAGAAAATTCTTGCATTTTATAGTAAATTCAGTTCAAGAAAAATAGCACAGAATGCACAAAGTGAACCTTTTAAGTAGTAGATGAAGCAGACCTGCTATTAAAGGAAAATCCATGTATTTAAAAGGAAATAATTGACTACAAATGGAATAACATTTATTTGGAACCAAGGTTATACAATAACACTGAAGTGTGTGTGTGTGTGTGTGTGTGTGTGTGTATGTGTGTTCACTTCAAATTATGTAACATTAGAAAGAGAAATAGAACTTAGAAGCACAAACAGTATGAACCATCTTGTATCAGTACAAAATAATTTGCTTTTATTATTTTTGGTATGAATCAGCCAGTCAGTAATATTTAATGGTGACACACTATTCTTTTAGAGAGATGTTTACTTGTATTCTTTTATTCTGTTTGTTTGTGCTTAAGTATATATATGTACATTGTAGAAGACAAAAGATGTCATAGCTCCTGAAACTGCAGTTAAAGATAGCTATGAGTTTCCTAATCCAGGTTCCAAAAAATAAACCTGTAAAGAATTGTCTTGGAATTTTGATGGAAATTACATTGAATCTGTAAATTACTTTTGGTACGATAGCATTTTCACTATGTTAATCCTACTGATCCATGGGCATGGTGGATCCTTCCATCTTCTGATACCTTCCTCAATTTCTTTCTTCATAGACCTGAAGTTCTTGTTATACACTTGCTTGTTTCACTTGCTGGGTTAGAGTCACACCAAGATATTTTATGTCATTTGTGGCTATTATAAAGGGCGTTTTCCCACATAATTTCTGTCTCAGTCTGTCTATCATTTGTATAAAGGAGTGCTGCTGATTTTTTTTAGTTAATTTCGTATCCAGCAATCATGCTTAATGTGTTTATCTGTTGTAGGAATTCTTTGGTAGAATTTGGGGGTTGGTTATATATACTATCATATCAACAGCAATACTTTGACTTCTTTCTTTCCAATTTGCATCCCTTTGATCTCCTTTTGTTGTCTTACTGCTCTAGCTAGAACTTCAAATTTGTCTTGCCTACAAATTGTGCAGGGATACAGATAGACCAGAGTGAGGGAACAGTCATCCAATGACTGCCCCAAATTGAGACATACTCCATGTGAAAGAGCCAACATTTGACCCTATTAATGATACTCTGCTATGCTTGCAGACAAGAACCTAGCATTGTCTCCTGAGAGACTTCATCCAGCAGAGGATGGAAGCAAATTGAAAGTCAAACATGAGGTGGATCCCAGGAAGTCTGGTGGAAGAGTAGGGGATAGAAGTGAGAAAGTCAGAGGAGTCAGGGACTCCATAAGAAGAAAGACCCACAAAGTCAACTAACCTGGGATCATGGGACCTCACAAAGTTTGGGCAACCAACCAAGGAGTATGCAGGAGCTTGCCATAGACAGCCTACATAATTGTAGCAAATGTGCAGCTTTGTCTTCATGTGGGTTGCCTAACAAGTGGAGCAGGGGTTATCTTGGTCTTTTTCAGGCCATTGGATCTCCTCTCTCCTGCCTGGACTCCACCATTGGGCCTCAGTGGGAGATAATATGCCTAGACCTGCTGGGACTCGATGCCCCAGGATGGAGTGATATCCAAGGGGGACTCCCTTTCTCTGAGGAGAAAGGGAGGTAGCAATAGGGGGAGAGAGTTGTAAGAGTGGAAATGAAAAGAAAGGAGAGAGGGTGGTTGTGATTGGGATAAGGTTTTCACGTGCAGCTTGTAACAGATCACAGCAGACCAAGACAGTTCTAGGAGGGGAGGTTTATTCAGAAGATAGGAGGGAGAGCAGAGAGGTAGAGGAGTGGAGGCCGGCCATGACCACGTGGATAGAGGGGGAAGGGGAGGGGGGAGGGGAGAGGGCAACCTGCTGGCACTGGGTTGAGGGGAACAAGAGAGAGAAAGAGGAGGGGGCAAGCAGCCCCTTTTATAGTGGGCAGGCCTACCTGGCTGTTGCCAGGTAACTGTGGGGAGGAGCATACCTGGCTGTTGCCAGGTGACTGTGGAAGTGGAGTTTAGACAGATTACTAACAGATGTAAAGTAAATAAAAATATTTTTTTAAAAAAGAGGAAGAGAGCCATAGTTACCTGAAGCAGTAGATCATTGTTTTGTATTTGTGGCACATTTTAAAGGGAGACAGTTCTAATGAGACATGTTTTTACAGACTTTCAAAGAGGAGAATAAAATTATAAAATAATACTAATGAAAAAAGACAAACCTGGTTTCTCTGTAAGAGCAGTGAGTTCTCTTAACCTTGAACCATCCCTCCTGCTTGACATTGTTCTTAATGATGACTAACTTAAGAGAAGATATTATGATTACTGTCTTTCTCTTGTGAATGTTAAAAAGAGCTTATTTGGTAATAAAACCTTAGGTATTAGATGAATCTCAAATGCTTATCATAAACCACATTTTACATTATACATTTTACATTTACATTTTACATTACACTTACATGAATATAACCCTATCAATTGAATGAATGTAGTGGATACATGTATGTGAGAGAAAGGAGGGATAGAAAGGAATAAAATTAAACATGGGTTTCAATAGATGAAGTGTTAATTCCTTTCATTCTTATATCTTTAATTTGCAAAAAATCTTAAATAGCAAGTTTTAACTTCTATAATCAGATTAAAGTAATGCATTATAAGTGCTTATTCCATATAAAGCATAATTTACTCATAAAGATAGGTAAAATAAAACTAATATAATAAATAAACTAATAAAACTTTAAAATAAAGCTAAGATACAATTCACAGACCATATGAAGCTCATGAAGAAGATAGACCAGAGTGTGAATGTTTCAGTGCTTCTTAGAAGGGATAACAAAATACTCACAGGTCATATGGAGATAAAGTATGGAGCAGAGACAGAAGGAAAGGCCACCCAGAGACTGCCCCATGTGTGGATACATCCCATATACAGTTGCCAAACCTGGCTGCTATTGAGGATGCCGGGAAGTGCTTGCTGTTTGGAGCCTGATATAGCTGTCTCCAGAGAGGCTCTACCAGGGCCTGACAAATACAGAGGCCGATTGCTCACAACCAACCATTGGACTGATTGCAGAGTCCCTGATGGAGGAATTAGAGAAGGGATTGAAGGAGCTGAGGAGCTGAGGGGCTTTGCAGTCCAATGGGGGTGGGGGGAGCAACAATGTCAACTGACCAGAGCCCCCAGAGCTCCCAGGGTCTAGACTACCAACAAAATAGTACACATGGCTCTGACTGAATATGTGGCAGAGGATGGCCTTGTTGGACATAAGTGGGAGTAGCGGCCCTTGGGCCTGAAGGGGTTCAATGCCCCAGTATAGAGAAATACCAGCGTGGGAAGGAGGGAGTAGGTGGGTGGGCAGAGGAGTACCCTCATAGAGGCAGGGGTAGCAGGGATGGGATATGGGGTTCTGTAGGGGAGACCTGGAAAGGGGATAACATTTGAAATGTAAATAAAAAAATAAAAAATTTTTTTAAAGCTAAACTATTAAATTTTTGTATTTACGACTACATCAACATTGCTCAAGTTTAAGAGACTGTATACAGAGTCATAATCATAACCTAGCTGATAAATGCTTTGTTGTTTTCTGAGGCCAAATATAGCAAACATGAGGTTTCTTTTGTGCAGAGTCTTGCAAGAAGCCTGTCTTTCTTCTAGAGTTTTTCATAAACACTGTGGTTTCATTTATGCTTCTAGTTTTAAGACAGCAATCTTCTACTCAGATTGAGGCTAGCATTCCTTAACTAAAAGAAAACAGAACACCTCTTACCAGCAACACTGCCATCTCCTTACATTGTTAATAACAAGTGTCTTCTGACTTCACAATCGCACCCCTAAGTACCTGCTTAGAGCTAAGTTCCTTGGGGTTTGGTCCTTAGTTCTTTCATTTTATATTTCTACCTCTCTTCTAAGGACTGTTCATCCATATGTAGAATGAGCCATAATCTCCAAATCCTATTTCTGTGGGAAATAATTTCATCAGTGTATTTATATATAATGATCCAATCTAGCCCTATCTTCAAAAAAGGCATCTTCAATAACTGATACTGCTACCTTTGATAAACTTTGTAATGTATAAGCTCATTAGTTTTCTTGACCTCTTTCATTTTTTTTCTAATTCATCAATTGTTCCTACAGAATTCCTACAGAAAAAGATTCCTACAGAATCTTCAGGCTATCTGTGCTTTCCATTTTCATTATCATATCCTGTCCTGGCTATTTTTTCTTCTCAAATGATATAAGCTAGAGGAATCTCAATTGAGAAAATCCCTCCATACGATTACCAGTAGGAAGTTTGTGGAGCATATTCTTGGTTATTTATTGGTATGGAAAGACTCAACCATTGGGAGGAGGGGCGGCAGTGTTGTTTGAGTTGTATATGAAAGCAGGTAGAGCAAGCCATGTGAAGTGATCTACAAGGAGCAAGGAATAAGCAGCAGTGTCCTCACACCCAAGTTGCTTTTGTCCATTGTCTTTATTACATCAGTAAAATGTAAACAATTACAGTTCCGATTTCCAATACTGTTCATGCTTTTCCCAGACTACAACAACCACTTCCTTTTCATCTACTTGATTTTTAGTAATTCAAACTGTTCTCATGATTCTCCTAGAGTGAATCAATAAGTTTACCTTGCCTTGCTGTACACTCCAGAACTAGTAATATGTTCCTACCACCTTTCCTACTCCTTCTACCTCCTTCTTTAGCCTTATCACCCAAGTTTCTAAATTAGCTTTCCCTATCTCAGTGCCCCTAGACTTTTCTCAAGTTGTTGAATATAAGGGATTCTCTTAAATTGCTATTTTACCCATGGACTTTACATTCCAAGTTGAATACAGGTTGGATGCTCTCTATTTAAATAACCTACATTTATTTGTTAGAGGATTCAAGTATTCGCTTACTTGTCATGCAAAAATTGTTGAGCATGTATTATGTATAAGTGCTGCTATTAGTGCCTGGAAAGCAGTGTTCTTCAAAGCAAACAAAGTACCTATTTTTAACATGCAAGCCTAACCTATGACAACTATATACATTGTTTTGGGTAGTCCACAACCGTAACTATATAAAATACTTTATTTATTATACTTAATTATTAATTATCCATATTATCAATAAATACAAACTCCATGACAGAAATGATGCAACTAACATTTTTGACAGACCAATATTGGTCTATTTAAAGCATTCCTCAGGAAAACATCCAAACTCTTCCCTATCACTCTAAGGCCACTGAAGTTACAACATATTTTTTCCATGTCTCTGTATGTGTGTGTTTATGAAGGTGAATATGTATGTGCAATATACATGTGTGTGCACATGTGGAGGTCAGAAGACAACCTTATCATCAAGATACAGTCCTCAGACACCATCAATCTATTTATTTTGAAACAGGGAATATCACTGTTGCAGAATTCATGATTGCATAGCTAGTCAGTGGGCCTGGACTTGTCTGCTACCCCAGTATTTAGGGTACTATGGTGAATCAACACACCAGGGCAGTTTTACATGAGTTCTGGGTTTAAACTCAGTTTTTCATTTTTGCAAGACAAGAGACTTACTGCCAGAGCTATCTTAATTCCTGGAGAGATACAGTACTCACATCTACTAATCTTAGATAGGACTCATGATGGACCAAATATGTATACCACCAAAAGTCCAAGTTGGTGATTCAGTAAGTTTTATTGAGGTTATTTTCAGGAATATAGATGAAGTGTTACAGGGGCAAAAATGACTCAAAGACATTTACATCACCAAAGTCCACCCTGGAACAGGTGACAGCTCACAAAAGCTAGAAACCTGGAGCATATTGACAGCACAACAGGTTGGATAGTGCCTTTTCCAAGTGACTAAGCTAATGTCAGTTTCTCCCAGGCATCTAGTTTTGAGCTGTAAAGGTGTAGCAAGCATTTTGGATGGTTTCTACTTCTTCCAAGAAGCTTGTTGATCTCAGAATCTTTTTTTTTACCTCTTGTCTTATTTACTCTAGGCGAGAGGGGCATAGTGAATTTGGTTAGTTTCAGGGACTTCTTGAAGCTATTTTTAGATGTTTACCTTCCGATTTAAGGAGTTTATTGAAGGATGGAATGTTTCAGTATCAGAGGAAACTGCTAACTTTTGCAGCTGAAAACCTTAATGTCTTACCTCTCTTAAAAGTCTTTGCAGTCTAGCCATACTGTCTAACTTTTATATTACTAAATTAAGTTTACTTTTCTTATTTTCAATTTTCACAGTAATTATTCTGTCTGTTGTGAAAGTCCCTTACCAATTTATTTGCCTGGTAAATTCATATTTTCCCTTCACCTTGTGATTCATCTATAAATTTATAAAGCAGTTTATGAATAGTGAATATAAGTCATGTTAGGAGCCAGAAATATAGAAGATAGGTCTAACCACTAACACAAAAGGGAGCTAGAAGTTGAAAACAAGATTTTGATATTGCATCCTATCCTAGTACATGCAGTACAACTCTTTGGGGAGCTAAGACATTGCTTTGAGTAACGGTGATGTCAAAGATGGTGACTGATAGTGCCAGAAAGGAACAACATGATAATTTGTTCCTGTGACACAGGTATGCAGTAGAGGAGAGAAAGAAAGTGGCTAACATATATTACAAAGATCACATTTCCAACCTGACCTATATCCAAGGAAATATGAGAAAAATAACAAAAATAATTATTCTAAATTATTAAAGCTTTATGAAAGCAACTTCATGAGATATGTATGAGAGTAGTAGATGCTAAGGAGTAGAGATGAAGCAGAATTTGTGTACAGTAGTGACTTGGGTTGAAATTAAGAAGACTTGGGAAGGGAGTATTTGTAACAAGTCTATTTGTAAAAGAGAGTTACTTTATATTGAAGGGTATGCAGATTATGTAACTATGGAAACCATCTTTTATAGAAATACTGTAAAATTACAAATACAAAACTAGGCACACACCAAATATTTATTAGAAGGACCAATAAATCACACAATTTTAAAACACCAAAAATGTCACAGAGCTTAGAAAATGGTATTTTCAAACATTTTATTTGAGACACAATTTACATAAAAATAAACATACAAATTTGGTAAACAGTTCATAGAACTTTGAAATATTTATAAACTTAGTATTTACCAATTGAATTAAGACATGAAGCATTTCTGTTAGTCAAGGGTATTTTCTTATGTTCCACTGAATCCCTATTCCAAAATCAAAATTACTATTTTAAATTTATATGACCATAAATTAATTTTGCCTGATCTTAACCTTCATAAAAGTACTATTTAGCATCTTATTACACACACACACACACACACACACACACACACGTAAAATTTGCTCCTAATACTAATCTGAATATGAAACTATTTTGTTGAATGCATCAGTAGGATGATGGTAAGACTGCACTGTAATCACCTAGAGTGATATACCAGGGATTTCTTACCTACTTTATTGGGAACATTTATACTGTATCCAAGTTGAGGTATTTCAAGTTAAGTTGGTGTTCTTGTTTGCTTTTGTTGACTGTATTAAACACCATGAGCAAAAGAACTGGGGGGTTGGGGGAAAGAGTCTATCTTACAGGGTATATTCCATCATCAAGAGACACCAAGGGAAGAGTTCAAAGCAGGACCTTGAAACAGAAACAATGACGGTCTCTACTGCTTAGGAGTTTGCTCCCAGGCTCTTGCTCATTAGTCTCTTGCACATCCCTGGGCTACCTGAGTAGGAATAAGTATCAAAACAGTTGTCTGGGCAACCACCATCAAATAGCAATCAAGAAAATGCCCCACAGACCCAGCCATTGGTCTTTCTGATGAAGTCCTCAAGTGTTTCCTCCTCCAGAATGTATAAAATTAAGCATCACCCAGAACATAGCATACCCTTTAGGGTTTTGGAGGGGGGAGTGTTTGCTTGTTTTTTGTTTTTGCCAATGTGTGTGATGATACCTAAGTGTAGTTTTAATTTGCAGTTTTGCAATGGGCAAGCATTCTGAATATTTCTCCTGTTCTCATCTAAATATTTCCAGCAAAAATATCCCCTCATTTGTTGCTAGTTCTTCAATTGGACTGTTGGATTTTCATAGTATTTAGACTTTCACTTGCTTTGTCAGGCATGTGATTTATGGATATTTGAGCTGAAGGTAGCTTGTTTATCACTTTCAGTGATTTTCAGAGAAAAAAAATTTTTTAAGAGACCAAATTTATTATGTCTTTATTTTATGAGCATTGCATTTGGTTTAAAATTTAGGAACCTAAACTGAGACACTGAATAATTTCCTACTTTTTCTAAAATGTTTATAATTTTACATTTAAATTAAAAATAAAATTTCAGTGTGCACAATTTAGATTAAGGCTTACTGGACTTTTGTCATTATATCACTGCTTTCCTTTTAAAATCAGTTGGGAGTATTTGAGTAGGACATTTGCTGAGTCCCGCTAATATCTTCAAAAACCTAGGTTAATGGCCAGGTGTGGTGACTGTTGTATTTTATAAAAAGATAAGGAAGAAATATGTTTAATGGAGGCACAGTATGGTGTGGGGGAAGGGGGTGTCTTGCAGGCCCATGTAGAGAGAGAGGAGGGAGGGGAGTAGGGAGAGAGAGGGTAAGGAGCAGGAGTAAGAGAAGAGAAGGTGAGTGAGGAGAGAGCAAGCAACTCCTTTTATAGTTAGTCAGGCACACCTGTCTGTTTGCATGTAATTGTGGGACAGAATCTAAATGAAATGCCAACACTGACACATAGTTCTAATTCCACCACAGCACTCAGCAGGCAGACTTAGAGCTCTGTGAGTTCAAGGCCAGCCTAGTCTATATAGTAAGCTCCAGGACAGTCAGGGAGACATAGTGAGACTCTATCTCAAAAAAACAAAATCAAAAAACAAAACATACAACAGAAACAATGACAACAAATTCAGACTAGTGATTAGTCCAACTTGTAACTTCCACACATCTTATTATTAGATGCAGTAGAGGCTCAATTTTCTATTGACAGAGTATTTCTAAAGCACAGGAAAAAAGGAAGCTTCCTGAATTCTCTGAGTATATAACCCACACAGGGAAAATCAGAGTGATGCTTCTGCATTTATAGTGTTAGTGTTTATTCTATTCATTGAAATCATTGGGTAAGGGTTTTGAGTATTCATAGTTGTATTTAGATAAACGTAAGTGTCATACAAAGATTATCTATTCTGTTATGACTTTTTCAGTGGCATCCTTCTGCTAGTCCATTGGTTATGAGAAAAAGAATTTTATTGGAGGTTTTCTCCTCTCTGTGCCAGTTAAGGTTTTTGTTATTGTTGAGATCATTTGTCTGTTCTGAATTTGAGAAAATGTAAGATAATATTTCTACTCTAATATAAACAAGGATTTCTCCCATAAATGTAAATATTTCTCACAATCTAACGTCTACATGTCCTTACTGTTTTACAAACTAAAATTAAATACCATAATTAACTGTCATGGATTTCACATAAACATATATGTTTATATTTTTAATTATTTTTCATACAATTTTTGCTTGAGATATTATGAAAAGTTATCTTATACATATGAATGAGCATATACAAATAATTTTACATGTTACAATTTCAAATATAAAAATTCATTTATCTATTTAAAATTTTATATTTATATTAAGTTGGTAGTTTGAAGTTTTCTGATTATTTTTACCTGATTTTAACTATGATATTTTCTTCTTCTGACACTGAGGATATATACATCTGTTATGTCATTGTTTTTAACTAGCTGCTGTTCTATTTATAGTACACTGCAACAAAAATTGGCAATTCTTAAAATAATCTTTAACATTTGCAATCATGGTAACACCTTGGCAATGATGTTATTGTATAAAGCAATAAAAATAACTAGATTAGCCGGCTATAAATACTTGCAAACTCTCCATGGGCTTCACACAATTTCAGAAATCTCCAGAGCCCCATTTGGGATCCCAATCTTTCTTCAAATTCATTCTTTGTTTTTAATTGCAGATTACAGAAATTAAAATGAGTTTCTTCCTTCTATATAACTAGTTTTCTTCTTCTTTGAGATTACTGATGATTGATTCTTTCCAGTCATTAAAAATAAAGGTTTTCTTTTAGTCACTAGTCAACAATGAAAAAATAAGTGACAGAATAGAACAATAGATGAAGAATAACAAGCCACTGAATAGGACAGTAGATGAAGAAACAAAAAGCTACAGTCATACTAGGCTCCCACTTCCTACTTTGTATTGTTCTTCCTTATTCTTACTCTTGAAAAAATCACAGGAACTGTATATTTACATATTTTTCTCCATTTTATGACTAAAATCAAAGTTTGCTCTGCTCTCTATCGTGTAAGTAATCCAGTTTTGGGTTTCCTTTTTATAACAAAGTCAAAAGTCACTGGAGCCAAATAATGATGCTGATAATCAACTAGAAATTCGTAAGGGATTTTAGAAATCTCAGTTTATACTCCTTAAGATGGAGGAAGGATAGATATTTTAAGAAATATAGCAATTATAAATCCAGAAAAAAAGTATGTGTCTCTATAAACACATTCTCAACCAAATATAATGGTATAAATCATGTCAATCATAGTCCTAATTTATCCAATGTTCTTATGGCCTTAACTGGCATACATAACTAAAAATATTAACAAAATTTGAGGGTAAAGATAACATGGGAGAAATATTGATCCAATTCAGTATACAATGATACTTTCAGCAGTGTCTTAATTTTTATATTCCTATACTATCTTAGTCCAAACTACAATAAGCCAAAATTTGTTATAGAAATACAGTTATGCTGTCATTAAAAAGGCTAAGTTAAGAAGATTTCCCCATGCAAAATAAGAGGTCTCAGGATCAATGGTACAGTTTCTTATTCTAAATGTTTGTTCATTTGTTTGTTTTGTCATCTAAACACAGCATTAAACTCTATTTGTTGTTGACAGAGTTATAGGTAGGAAACAATAGAACTTTTTAAAGGGAAGATATTGTTTGTGGACAGTTAGGTTGCAGTGGTATGTGATGCTTAAGTATGGCTCTTCAGATGCTGGTTGAGATAATTCAATCTGGAATAGCTTTTGTTGCACTCTGGACATGTATGGGGCCTCACCCCACTGTGCTTTATTTTGTGTCTCTTGAGATCTTCTAAGCGGAAGAATGACCATGGGCATCCAGTCTCATCACATGCATAATCCCTCTCACCAGTGTGTTTCTTCATGTGATTTTTGAGGTGATGAGACTTTGTGTAAGACTTGTTACAATCCTGGTAGGTACAGTTGTATCGTTTCAAAGGATAAGGGGTCTTCTTGAACGCATGGCTCTGGGTCTTGAGGTCTAAATTCATCTCTGGATGTTGTTCCTGGATCAAACCAGAAGGTGAAGAGCTTTCCTGAGGTTGTCTTTTTATCACAGGGGAACTTGAAGGATATGAGGATTCACTCACATATGGGGCTTGGTTGCTAAGTAATGTCACCTGAGAATCAAGGCTTTCATCAATATTGGGTGTTCCATTCTGACTTGGGTAGACATTCTGATCAAGAGAGGCCCTCATCTGACTAAAGTAGAACATCTCTTCAGAACTGAAACTTTTCTCTGAATGAAAATCCAGGCTGTCTTCTGCATTGAATGTTGTCTGAGTCCCATGAAGAATTGTGTCAAAACCAAAGATTGGCATCTGAAAGTCATAGAGAGGCTGGCCATCGATTAGACTTGTCACCTGGTGATTCTCAATCAAATTCTGGTCACATCTGTAGCCTGATGTCTGATACCCAGAGAGGGAGTACTCACCACTGAAGAGACTCTCCTGACCTTTGCAGACTTTCTGACCACCGAAGGATGTCATCTGATAGTGGTGCTTTATCTGGTCACAGTTATCTCTCTTCTGTGGCTCATAGAAAACTTGGTATCCATTGGGGGTTATCATCTGATCTCCATAGGATCTGTTATCAGCTACTAGGTTCCTCTGTGAATCTCCCAAAGGATTCTGTTCAGAAAGGGAGGTTAGAATTTCATTGGGATGAAGGGCCTGGCTATAACTGGGTGCTGTCATCTGATTTCCATAGAGAGTCAGATGCCCTCCATTCCTGGTTGTCAGCTGACTGTAGTAGGATGTCTGGTCATCATTGAAAGTCATCTGAAGGTCACCACTGAGGGTCTGGTCATTTGCAGAAGCAAGGAAGTGATCCATTTTTGGGTCATGGCCTACATGGCTTCCAGAGAGAGCAATTTGATGATTATGAGAGGTAGTACTCTGACTCTCACACATGCCTGTATTATGGATCAAGACAGTCTTGTCAGGGCTCAGTGTCCTCAAACAGTAGCCATCATTGTAGAAAGTATCCTCGGTGTCAAGTACTGCTGTCATCTGGGGATGAAAGAGGCAAGTCATGGGATTGCTGTTGAGCTGCATAAGCTGAGGGCCTGCAGGGATATTTTTCTGCTCAGCAAACGCAACTTGCTGGTTCAAGGAAGAGGTCTCACTTGGCTCTCCAAAATGGAATTCAATAGCTTTTCCTGGGTGTGCTGTTGAGTTCTGAGTACAGGCTGTCTCCTCTGTGCTACAGGATGCAGATGTCATCACTGTTTGTTTCCAGGTAGGCATCTCTGAGCTCTGACCTGAAACAACCTGGCTGGACTCCACAGGGGAAGGCTGAGTATTACAGAGTCTTGGCTGGGAAGCACCTGTGTTTTCTCCCATGTCCATATAGGCTTCACAGAAGGCCTGGGAACTCTTCAAGTTCCTCAACTGTTGAGAGAAATAACATCTGGCTGAACTAGATATTCAGTTGAGAGAGCTCAAAGTACTTGAGAATACATTCAAGAGACAGACAGAAGTTAGGTGGTAGACAGGAGTAGGAAGAGAATGTGTGCTAGAATCCAGGGCTTCACACCTTCATTGGCTCTGACAAAGGTGGAATGGGCAAGGAAAACTTAGCTACATAGCTCTGGGGTCTCATTTTATAAAGCTAATCCTGATGTGGTAAGAGCTTC
The DNA here is from genome assembly GCF_004785775.1 of Grammomys surdaster. Lineage (NCBI taxonomy): Eukaryota > Metazoa > Chordata > Mammalia > Rodentia > Muridae > Grammomys > Grammomys surdaster. The sequence continues at coordinate 5,146,742 of NW_021604670.1, forward strand.
TGAGTCTATGATTTGGTAGGACATACATTTCAGTGGGTAGAGCCCCATACCTAGAAGACTTGCTTAAACATCTAATCCTTGGCTATTATAATTCAGAAGGTGCTCCTGTTTACCTACCTTCTTAGGTCCTTTGGGTGTTAGTTTGCCTATAATATACTTAGTAGGCAATATACACTTATAAGATTTCATTCATCATCTTGGAAGAGATTGTGTAATAGGATTTGTTGATTGGATGTTGGTGGGTTTGGACAAGAGCAGTAGAGAACAGGTGGCCTAGTATTGGATGGAGAGAGTGAATAAAGAGACAATTGTATGATGTTCAAACCTCTTGCAATGGAGACTTAGAGATTACATGAGTATAGATACAGAATCTGGTGTGGCCATTTTTTGTAGCCAGGCCAGTCTCCCTGGGAAAGGACTCTGTTCCATTCTTTTGTGTCCTTGTGCTATGGGGTTACATCCAATTTCTCAAATATAGACCAATGCTAATAGAGAGGTTCATTCTCAGCATACTGATAATAGGACCCCATTGTCTAGGACTATTTCCACACAGCTCATGATACCTGAAGAGATCCAGCTTGTGGTAAGGATGGACTAAGTGAGAAAAAAATCTAATTTTACATTTTAAAAATGGAAACAGTGGCCTTTCTGGTAGGGCAGACTCCTAGCTGGTCTACTCCCCTCAACATACCAAATCCTGACCCATCTACAGGAACCACTGTACTCAGAGAAGCAGAGGAACCACTTCACTCAGAGCAGAGGAGGAACCACTGTACTCAGAGCAGCTGAGAATCAGCTACACTCAGAGTAGTTGAGGAAGCTGGATTCTCAGGAGCTTTAATACACCCCGGATCATAGGATTTCAGTATTCCAGAGGCAACCTGAATACTAGGAGCTCTTCCACCCAGGATCTCAAGACCACAGAATCACAGAGAAAGCTAGACTTTGAGGAGTTCTGACACAAGCAGGATAACAAGAGAGATAAGCTCCAGTCAGAGACAGGGAGTGCAGGTAGCACTAGAGATAACCAGATGGCGAAAGGCAAGCTCAAGAACATAAGAAACAGAAACCAATGTTACCTGGCATCATCATAACCCAGTTCTCCCACCATGTCAAGTCCTGGAGAGGCCATCACAGCAGAAAAGCAAGATTCAGATTTACTATCACATGATGATGATAGAGGACTTTAAGAAGGACAGAAATAACTCCTTTAAAGAAGTACAGAAGAACACAGGTAAACAAGTAGATGTGCTTAAGGAGGAAACACAAAAATCCCCTAAATAATTGCACACACAACAAAACATGTGAAGAAATTAAACAAAACCATCCAGGATCTAAAAATGGAAGTAGAAACAATGAAGAAATATCGAAGGGAGAATTCCCTGGAGTTATAAAACTTAGGAAAGAAATCAGGAGTCATAGATGCAAACATCACCAACAGAATACAAGAGATAAAAAAGAGAATCTCATGTGAAGAAGATATCATGGAAAACATTGACACAACTATCAAAGCAAACGCAAAATGCAAAAAGCTCCTAATGCAAAACGTCCAGGAAATCCAGGACACAATGAGAAGACCAAACCTTAGGATAATAGGTATAGATGAAAGTGAAGATTCCCAACTTAAAGGGCCAGTAAATATCTTTAACAAAATTATACAAGAAAACTTCCCTAACCTACAGAATGAGATGCCCATGAACATACAAGAAGCCTACAGGATTCCAAATAGACTAGACCAGAAAAGAAATACCTCCTGTCACATAAAAATCAAAATATCAAATGTACAAAACAAAGAAAAAATATTAAAAGCAGTAAGGGAAAAAGGTCAAGTAACATATAAAGGCAGACCTATAAGAATTACACCAGACTTCTCACCAGAATCTATAACAGCCAGAAGATCCTGGAGTGATATCATACAGACCCTAAGAGAACACAAATTCCAGCCTAGACTACTATAACCAGCAAAACTCTCAATCACTATAGATGGAGAAAACAAGATATTCCATGACAAAACCAAGTTACAGAATATCTTTCCACAAATCTAGCCCTACAATGGATAATAGATGGAAAACTCCAATAAAAAGAGGGAAACTATAACCTAGAAAAAGCAAGAAAGTAATCTTCCAACAAACCCAAAAGTAGATAGCTACACAAACATAATTCCACCTCTAATAACAAAAATAACAGGAAGCAACAATCATTTTTCCTTAATTTGTCTTAACATCATTGGACCCCAATAAAAAGACATAGACTATCAGACTGGATATATAAACAGGACCCAGAATTTTGCTGCATACAGGAAACACACTTCAGTGACAAAGACAAACACTACCTCAGAGTAAAAGGATGGAAAACAATTTTCCAAGCGAACAATCCCAAGAAAGAAGCTGGAGCAGCCATTCTAATATCAAATAAAATTGACTTTCAACCAAAAGTTACCAAAAAAAGATAAGGAAGGACACTTCATACTCTTCAAAGGAAAAGTCTACCAATATGAACTCTCAATTCTGAACATATATGCTCCAAATGTAAGGGCACCCACATACATAAAAGAAACTTTACTAAAGCTCAAAGCATACATTAAACCTCACACAATAATAGTGGGGGACTTCAACACCCCATCCTCAGGAATGAACAGATCATGGAAACAGAAACTAAACAGAGACACAGTAAAACTAAGAGAAGTTATGAACCAAATGGATTAAACAGACATCTATAGTACATTCCATCTTAAAACAAAAGAATATACCTTTTTCTCAGTACCTCATGAAACCTTCTCCAAAATAGACCATGTGATTGGTCACAAAACAGGACTCAACAGATACAAGAAGGTTGAAATAATCCCATGCATCCTATCTGATTACCATGGACTAAAGATGGTCTTCAATAAAAAAAAAAATGGAAAGCCCACATACATGTGGAAACCGAATTAACACTCTACTCAATCATGACTTTGTCAAGGAAGAAATCAAGAAAGAAATAAAAGATTTTTTAGAATTTAATAAAAATGAAGGCTCCTCATACCAAAATTTATGGGACACAATGAAAGCAGTTCTAAGAGGAAAACTCATAGTTCTAAGTGCCTACAAAAAGAAACTGGAGAGAACATACACTAGCAACTTGACAACAAACCTGAAAGTTCTAAAACGAAAAGAAGTAAATATATCCAAGAGGAGTAGACAACAGGAAGTAATTAAACTCAGGGCTGAAATCAACTAAGTAGAAACAGAAAGAAGTATACAAAGTATCAACAAAACCAGGAGCTGGTTCTTTGAGAAAATCAACAAGATAGATAAACCTTTAACCAGACTAACCAGAGAACAGAAAGACAATATCCAATTTATTGAAATCAAAACTATAAGAAGAGGCATAACAACAGAAACTGAGGAAATTGAAAAAAAATCATCAGATCCTACTACAAAAGCTTATACTCAACAAAACTGGAAAATCTGGATGAAATGGACAATTTTCTAGACAGATATGAGATACCAAAGTTAAATCAGGAGCAGATAAACCATCTAAACAGTCCCATAACCCCTAAAGAAATAGTAGCAGTCATTAAAAGTCTCCCCACCAACAAACGTCCGGATCCAGATGGTTTTAGGGCAGAATTGCATCAGACCTTCAAGAAAGACTTAATACCAATTCTCTTAAAACTATTCCACAAAATAGAAACAGAAGAAACCCTACCCAATTCACTTTATGAAGCCACAATTACTGATACCTAAACCACACAAAGACACAAGAAAGAAAATTTCAGACCAATCTCCTTTATGAATATCGATGCAAAAAATACTCAATAAAATTCTCACAAACCGAATCGGAAAACAGATCAAAACAATCATTAATCGTGATCAAATAGGCTTTCTCCCAGGAATGCAGAGATGATTCAATATATAAAAATCCAGCTAGGCAGTGTTGGCACACACCTTTAATCCCAGCACTTGGGAGTTAGAGGCAGACAGATTTCTGAGTTCGAAGGCAGGCCTGATCTGCAGAGTGAATTCCAGGACAGCAAAGGCTACACAGAGAAACCTGTCTCAAGAAACAAACAAACAAACAAACAATAACAACAACAAAGAAGTCCATTAACATAATCTACTATATTAACAAATTCAAAGAAAAAATACCACATGATCATCTCACTAGATGCTGAGAAAGCAATTTGACAATATTCAACATCCCTTCATGGTAAAAGTCCTGCAAAGATCAGGAATAAAAGGGCGATAATTAAACATAGTAAAAGCATTATACAGAAAGCCTGTAGCCAACGTGAAGCTAGTGGAGAGAAACTTGAAGCAATCCCACTAAAATCAGGGACTAGACAAGGCTGCCCACTCTCACCCTACCTATTCAATATAAACCTGGAAGTCCTAGCAAAAGCAATTAGACAATAAAAGGAAATCAAAGGGATACAAATAGAAAAGGAAGAAGTCAAAATTTCACTATTTGCAGATGATATGATCACTTAAGTGACCCCAAAACTCCTAAACCTGATAAACAACTTCAGCAAAGTGGCTGGATATAAATCAATTCTAACAAATCAGTAGCCTTCTTCTACTCAAAGGATAAACAGGCTGAAAAATTAGGAAAACTTCACCCTTCACAATAGTCACAAATAATATAAAATACTTTGGTGTAAGCCTAGCCAAGTAAGTGAAAGGTCTGTATGACAAGAACTTGTATGACAAGTCTCTGTAGATAGAAATCAAAGAAGATCTCAGAAGATGGAAAGATTTTTCATGCTCATGTATTAACATGATTAATATAGTAAAAACGGCCATCTTGCTGAAAGTAATCTGTAGATTCAATCCAAATCCCCATCAAAATTCCAAATCAGTTCTTCAGAGAGATAGTAAGAGCAATGAGCAAATTCATTTGGAATAACAAAAAACTCAGGATAAAATAAAAGAACTTCTCAGGGAATCACCATCCCTGACCTCAAGCTATACTATAGAGCAATAGTGATAAAAACTGCATGGTATTAGTACAGAGACAGGGAGGAAGATCAATGGACTAGGATTGAAGACCCAGAAATAAACCCACACACTCATGGTCACTTGATCTTTGACAAAGTAGCTAAAACCATCCAGTGGAAAAAAGACAGCATTTTCAACAAATGCTGCTGGTTCAATTGGAGGTCAGCATGTAGAAGAATGCAAATTGATCCATTCTTATCTCCTTGTACAAAGCTCAAGTCTAAGTGGATAAAGGACTACCACATAAAACCAGATACACTGAAGCTAATAGAACAGAAGATGAAGAATCTCGAACACATGGGCACAGGGGAAATTTTCCTTAACAGAACACCAAAGGCTTATGTTCTAAGATCAAGAATTGACAAATGGGACGTCAAAATTGCAAAGTTTCTGTAAGGCAAAGGACACTCTCAGTAGGACAAAACAGCAACCAACAAATTGGGATAAAATCTTTAACAATTCTACATCTGATACATCTAATATCATATCCAATATATACAGAGAACTCAGGAAATTAGACTCCAGACAACCACATAACCTTTAAAAATGGGGTACAGAACTAAACAAAGAATTTTCAACTGAGGAAACTCGAATGGCCGAGAAGCACCTAAAGAAGTGTTCAGCATCTTTAGTCATCAGGGAAATTAAAATCAAAACAACCCTGAGATTCCACCTCACACCAGTCAGAATGGCTAAGATCAAAAGTCCAGGTGATAGCAGATGCTGGAGAGGATGTGGAGAAAGGGGAACACTCCTCCATTGTTGGTGAGATTGCAAGCTGGTACAACCACTCTGGAAACCAATCTGAGGGTTCCTCAGAAAATTGAACATAGCATTACCTGAGGACACAGGTATACCACGCCTGAGCATATACCCAGAAGATGCTCCAACATGTAACAAGGACATATGCTCCACTATGTTCTTAGCAGCCTTATTTATAATAGTCAGAAGCTGGAAAGCACCCCAATGTCCTTCAACATAAGAATGGATACAGAAAATATGGTACACTTACACAGTGGAGTATTACTCAGCTATTCAAAACATTGCATTCATGGAATACTTAGGCAAACGATGGAACTAGAAAATATCCTGAGTGAGGTAACCCAATCACAAAAAAACACACTTGGTGTGCACTCACTGATAACTGGATATTAGCCCAAAAGCTTGCAATACCCAAGATACAACTGACAGACCAGGTGAAACTCATAAAGAAGGCAGACCAAAGTGTGGGTGCTTCGGTCCTTCTTAGAAGGAGTAACAAAATACTCATGGGAGCAAATATGGAGACAAAGTGTGGGACAGAAATTGAAGAAGGGACCATCTGAAGACTGCTCCATCTGGGTATCCAACCCATGTGCAGTCACCAAAGGCAGATGCTGAGCTGGATTCCAGGAAATGCATGCTGACAGGAGTCTGATATAGCTCTCTCCTTAGAGGCCTGTCAGAGCCTGACATATACAGAGGCAGATGCTCACAGCTAATTATTGAACTGATCATGGGGTTCCCAAGGGAGAAGTTAAGAGAGAAGACTGAAGGAGCTGAAGGTGTTTGCAGCCCCATGGGGAGAGCAACAATACCAACCAACCAGAGCTCCCAGGGTTTAAACCACCAGCCTGGGAGCACATGGGGGGAGGCCATGTCTCCAGCTGTATATGTAGGGGAGGATGGCCTTGTTGAGCATAGGTGAGAGGGGAGGGTCCTTGGTCCCTTGAAGGCTGGATGTACCAGTGTGGGAGAATTCGAGGGTGTGGAGGTGGGAGTGAGTGGGTTGGTGGGAGTACTTTCTCATAGAAGCAGGAGGAGGAGGGGATAGGATAGGGGGTTTCGGGGGGATGTGGAAAGAGGATAACATCTGAAATGTAAATAAAATATCCAAAAAATTAATTTAAAAATTAATTTAAAAAATGGAAACAGTGATAGCAAATATTTAAGAAAGAAAGAAGGAATAAAAACAAGAAAAAATAATTAAAGAAAAAAGAGAAATCATATCATCATCATCATCATTTGGCACATGTAGAACTGAAAAAACTGTGAAGTTTTGATGTACTCTGGAAATTAATTCAGAAACCTGTAATAGAGGAGATTAAAACTTGGCAAGTGACAGTAATAGCTTCCACTTTTTCACCAATTAGAAAACTCTCCAAAAAATATTCTCTGGTGTTTTTGTGAGGGTATTATTGCATAGGCATCGATTATTAAAACAGTTATCACGTGTTCATCTCAACATTCAGCTTGTCTCCTATCCCTGGAACCTCCTTCTGGAAACATGAAGATTTCCTGGATGTTACAGGACAACTCATTTCTACAAAAGACTTTTACTACTTCAAGCTGGTATCAAATTCCCATTTTTTTTTCTTCACCTAAATCCTGATTTCAAAGATTGAAAACATTTGCCTGATAACTGCCCAAGGCCTCTATTTTTTAGCCTTTTTAAAAATTACATATTTTCTTTATTTAACATTTCAAATGTTACCTCCTTTCCTGGTTTCCCCACCAGGAATCCCAATATCCCCTCCCACCTCCCCCTGTTTCTTTGTAGGTGTTCCCCCACCCACCCAACCATCCACTCCTGCCTTCCTGCCCTGGCTTTCCCCTACATCGGGGCATCAAGCCTTCACAGAACCAAAGACCTCTACTCCAACTGACGCCCGACAAGGTCTCAATATCTTAGTATTATCATACAGCACAGCTGCAGGCTGCTTTCTAATTGATACCGTCCTATTTTCCTCAATTTTTAAATACTTTATATTTTGATGTTTAAAATTGTTAACAATAAAATGTATTAATGGAAAGACAGTAAATTCGTCCATAGATTGGTTGAATCACCTGGCAAAGAAATCAGGGATTCCTTGAAGTCATTTCCTTAAGTCTAAACAGCAGAAAATTGGTCTTTGTGTGGGTGTATCCCAAGTATAACCATAGCTGGTGGGATTTACCCTGATCTTTCTGAAAGATAAAGTTGAAGGTGCAGAACCAGAACAACTTTGAGGCCCAAGAATTCACTGGGGACCCAAGTTTTAAGACTAAGGGGTTTACACTCAGGAGCTGAGTCCCAGTGTTATCATCCAGGATGAGATTTCTAGATCTTATCAGCACCTGGGTTCTTTGCTACATGTTCCAGCCATTCATTTCTATTCTGAGAAAATAGTGGCATATATTTGAAATCCCTCCCTCAACCAGACTCCACTAGGGGATGGCTCTCTTGGATTTAAAAGTATGCCCTCTGAGCCCAGTGCAACAACTCTAACTGTCTATGTGTTGCCCACAGATGATGTCCCACAACACAAGGAACAGTAGTTTAAAGTGCTGTATGGACACCTGTTTTCCTAATGTATTCACCAAAACTCTTTCAAATGTTTTTTTTTTTTTCCTGTAATGCCAGGCACTGTGGTAATTGTTGATGACTTGGAGTTGTATAGCCCCTTTCCTCCTTCCCTGGGAGTGCTGAGCCTTGTAGAATTTTTTTTTTACTTAAAAAGATTTGGCCCCTTAGAGCCACCCCATCTTTTTTAAGTTCAGACTCCATTTTAGAGAACCTGGCTTATGTTTAAATTCAGGTGAACTAACAGGCTTGTACCTAGTATTAGTTTCCAGGATGGCCACCACCCCCCCCCTCCACCCCACCCCACACGCCACCCCCACCCAGCAAAGCCAAAGCCTAGCTCCAGTTTCTAGGCTATTCCTCAAAAAGACCAGTGTCTCCAGGTTATTCCACCAACAAACTTGCACCCTGAGGTTACAAACCAACCCTGTACAGAAAGACCACCAATCCAGAGGGGAGCAGAAATTAGGCTTATGATATGACTCCCAGCATCAGTCAATTATGTTAAAGGCCACAGTAGCTTTCCAATTATATGCTGTGCACTCACCCCCCAACCCCCACTTGCTGCTTACTATAAAGTCTTGCCCGATAGACAGGGCTCCTCTACTACCAGATTCATCCTGCATGATGATGGTGCTTTGGGGGGGGGGGGGCTGAGCTATCTTGAATAGAATAAAGACCCTGCTGTGATTGCATCAGATTGGCTACTGTTTGTTTGGAAGAAGGGGGACCACTAACATTTCCCTGGTGCTACAGTTCCTGAATTAATCTCCTATATGTCCACCCAAATATAGAGAAAAGATAAATCATGTGGCTTGGAATGCTGTGTCCAAATAATTAAAGAAAAGTCACAAACAAATTGTATAACAACTTCTTCATGAACATTTCACTCCATTCCTATAGCACAAGTTAAATTTGTAATTATTAAATAAATATATAGAATCAAAATTTAAAGATGACACTTAAATTCTGTTGAAGGGAACATACCACTGAAATAATCATGGTTTTCTAGATTCATAGAAATTATGGAATGAATTTTTCTCTATCTACATGTCAAAAGGGGGACATTTGGAAGTACTTACAGGCTACAGTTCTGCTGATCCGACAATAGTTAGCTAAAAATTAGAAGTTTAATAGTCCTGTAGTTTCTCAGTCCCACAAGCAGATCGTCTCAGCTGGTCTTCTCTATAGGCTGGAAACTGGAAACAGTTGGGTCCAATGCCAGTGTAGGGATAGATGTGTGAACAAGCTGAGAACAAGCTGAGAAATACGAAAACCTTCCTGCTTCCATGGCCTTATATACACCCCTAGCAGAAGGCGTGTTCAGGATTATGGGTGTATCTTCCTGGCTCAGGATCTGAATTAAAGGTGTATGTCTTCTAGACTCCTGTTCTTGGCAAGCAATCATTAAGAAAATTCAATCAGACACTATCTCAGAGGTGTGTCCTCCTTGTGTAGATACTTGTTCTTTCCAGATATTTTCAAGTGGATAACAAAGAGTACACATCACAACCTTGACCTCAGAAAAATGTGGTTTTTAGCTCCCTAGAAACATTAAAAGTAGAGTACAACCCAGTGCATCGTATTTTCATTTAGGAAGGTAACGTTCAGATGGCTGCATACCTCAGTATGCTCAAGTCTACTTGTGAATGATCTCTTTCTTTTTCTTACACCCTGTATTCATCAGGAATCTCTAGAGGAGCAGAACTTTTACAGTGGGTCTTTCTATATATGTATAAAGGCAATGGTTTATCATAATGGCTTGCAGGTTGTGCTAACCTTAATCCAACAATGGTTCTATGTGGTCTACAAGAGTAAAGATCTAGTACTTGTTCAGTCCAGGAGGATGAATGTCTCAATTGGTCACATTATTATTATTATTATCATCATCATCATCATCATCATCATTATCATCATTATTATTATTCTTTAATCTTTTTTTACAGTCAAGGTCCATTCACCAACTGTTCCACATACCAAACCTCCTCCCCCACCCCTGTCTGCAAGAGGATTTCCCCTACCCCCACCCCCACAACCACACCAGACCTCTCCACTCCCTGGGGCTCCAAGCCTCTTGAGGGTTACGTCTTCTCTGACTGAGTCCAGACCTGGCAGTCCTCTGCTGAATATATATTGGGGGTCTCATATCAGCTGGTGTATGCTGCCTGGTTGGTGGCTCAATGTCTGAGATATCCCAGGTGTCAACATTAGTTCAGAATGCTGGTCTGCCTCTAGGGTCACCCTCTTCCTCAGCTTCTTCCAACTTTTACCTAGTTCAATCACTGAGGTCACTAGCTTCTGTCCATTGGTTGGGTGTAAATATCTAAATATGACTCTTTCAGCTGCTTGTTGAGCCTTTCAGAGGGTAGTCATGCTAGATCCCTATTTGTAAGCACACCACAGCATCAGTATTAATGTCAGGCCTTGGGGCCTCTCCCTAAGCTGGATCACAATTTGAGACTGTTACGGAACCCCCTTTTCCTCAGTCTGTTCTCCATTGTTGTCCCGGCAGTTCTTTCAGAAAGGAACATCTGTGAGATGGCAACCCCTTCTTTCCACTTGATGCCCTGTCTTTCTACTGGAGGTGGACTCTACAATTTTCCTCTCATCACTGTAGGACATTTCACCTAAGATCCCTCCCTTTGAGACCTGAGAGTCTATCGCTTCCCAGGTCTCTGGTATATTCTAGAGAGCTCCCCCATCTCCTACCTCCTGAGGTTGCCTGTTTTCATTCTTTCTGCTGGCCCTCAGGGCTTGATTTCTCTTCCCCTCCCCCAATACCTGATCATGTTTTCCTCTTCCCCTCCCTGTCCTTTTTCCCACTCATGTCCTTCCCTCCCTCCCCTCTGCCTGTGATTGCTTTCTTCTCCTTCCCAAGTGGAATTAAGGCATCCTTACTTGGGCCTTTCTGCTTGTTAGCCTTCTTGAGTTCTGTGGATTGTATCCTGGGTCGTTTGTACTTTTTGGGTAACATCCACTTATTAATAAGTACATGCCATGCATGTCCCTTTGGGTCTATGGTTCCTCACTCAGGATGATATTTTCTAATTCCATCCATTTGCCTGCAAAATTCAGGATCTCCTCGTTCTTAATTGCTGAATAGTATTCCATTGTGTAAATGTACCACATTTTCCGTATTCATCCTTCTCTTGTGGGACATCTGGGTGGTTTCCAGCTTCTGGCTATCACAAATAAGGCTGTATAAACATAGTCTAACATCTTGACTATACATTGGAATCCATTGATTGACTGTAAATCCAGAGGCCAAGTCTTTTCATTTTCAAATTATTGAAAACAGACATTGGGTGGCTTTGGTTTCTCCCAGAAATTGTCATGTTTAAAAGTAAAATGGCCACCATAAGTCCACTATTTGTCAACCACACACACACACACACATAATCCTATCTCTTTATAACCTACATAATTTCCATGTGAAACAATAACCTGGTAATAATTATTCTTAAGGAAGATATAACTATCCCTCCTACTATTTCAAAAGGCATTATAAGTATATAATGGGCAGCAATGTCCGTTTAGGGATATGTTTTACTATCTCAGTATGATAATTGTGGTTGTTTGTATTAAAATGACATTCCATGCCATTTAAATTAATAAGGCTTGGCAATATTAGAAGTTGTGGCCTCGTTGGCATAGATATGACATTGTTGGTGGTACAGTGTCACTGGTGGTGAACTTTGAGTTTTCACATACCCAAGCCAGGCCCAGAGTCACAATCTCTTCCTGGTCCCTGATGATCCAGATGTATAACTCTTAGCTATCTCTGGAGCTCCATGTCTGGCTGCTTGCCCCCATGCTCTCCCCCTAAAGTTAATAAAGTTAGATACTACCTTTATGCAAGTTTAAATTAAATGTCCTTTTATATAAGAATTACTATAGTCATAGAGTCTCTTTACAGAAATACCAACGCAGACTAAGACAAAAATCATTGAACATCTCTTATTTGGTAACACTTAAAGAAACTGAGAAGATAACACAAGTATCTTTACAAACATATTCTCAACCAAATATAACAGATTAAATAATGTCAATTATAATTATCATTCATGCAATGGTCACATGACCTTAACAACTGGCCATACATAACTAAAAATGTTGACAAAATTCAAGGATAAAGATAAATGTTGAGAGAAATATTGATCCTATTCCACTATACAATTCTACTTTGAGAAATGTCTTTTTTTTTTTTTTTCGAGACAGGGTTTCTCTGTGTAGTCCTGGCTGTCCTGGAACTCACTCTGTAGACCAGGCTGGCCTCGAACTCAGAAATCCACCTGCCTCTGCCTCCCAAGTGCTGGGATTAAAGACGTGCGCCACCACTGCCTGGCGAGAAATGTCTTAATATTTGTAATTCTTCACTACCTTAGTTGGAAATAATAACAATAAAGTCAAAGAATGAAGAGTAAAACCACAGAAATGTTGTTATACCCTCATTAAGAAAAGGTCAATTAAGTAGATTTCCCCATGCAAAAATAAGACGTCTGTAGATCACAAGATTCAGTTCCTATTTCAAATATTAACTTATTTGTTGTTTGTTTTGTTATCAACAAACAACATCTACCTGATGTTGACAGAGTTGTGGATAGGAAACAATAAAACTTTATTAGGGAGGATATTGTTTGTGAACAGTCAGGTTCCAGTGGAGAGTGAAGATTGATTATGGCCTCTTTTATGCTGCTTGAGGTAATACAATCTGGTAAAGGTTTGTTGCACTTCTTGGTACAGGGATAGATAGGGACTCTCCCAACTGCTTTCTTTTGTATCTGCAGAGATCCATTGAGCAGGAGAATTCTGACGGGCAGCTGGGAGCATTGCATACATAGGACTTCTCACAGTATATTTCTTCATGTGGACCTTCAGATGTTGGGATGAGCGTGGAACAAGAAACATTCTCTCAGCTGGAGCTCTAGAGCCTACATTTCTACATTTTGCCTGGAAGTATATATGCGGCAGAGTAACAGGCTTTATTTGTCTCCTTTCTTTGGCACTAAAATTCATAGTTCTTGCTCATCCTTCTCTTTCCATGCTCTTAAAATCTAGAAGTTGATTGAATTGTCCCACAACGTAGCCAGGAATTCTTTGATCTCATTAAGTTTCAGTAGGAAACTTTGTATCATTCTGTCCATTTTACAGTAGTAGTATGAGGGGTTTTCTCAGATCTGCCTTGATGAGGAAGTTTCAGGTGCTGAAACAGAACACAGTTGGGCCAAATAAATTTACTACAGACATAGATTGTAAGACAATAGATTTTGTTCTCTGGAGTTGAGTCTTTAAACACCCAGGATGTGAATTTCTATAACTTATCAGCTGCTTTGTTATAGAGATCCATCGCCTTGAAAATTATAATCTATTATCTTTCTTTCTCTCTTTCTTTCTCTCTTTCTTTCTTTCTTTCTTTCTTTCTTTCTTTCTTTCTTTCTTTATTTCTCCCTTTCTTTCTTTGTTTACATTCCAGTACTTATCCCCCTCCAGGTCCACCCTCTGACAATTCCTCATCCCATTCCTCCTTCCCTGCCTCCAGAATGATGTCTCCACACACACTCCTCACCTCACCAGGCCTTCTCACTCCCTGGAACCTCAAGTCTCTGGAGGATTAGGTGCATCTTCTCTCAATGAGGCCAGGTAAAGTAGTCCTCTCCTGTATGTGTGTTGGGGGCCTGAGACCAGCTAGTGTATGCTGCCTGGTTTTGGCTCAATGTCTGGGAGATCTCTGGGGTCCAGGTGAGCTGAGCCTGCTGGTCTTCAAATGGGGTCACCCTCCTCCTCAGCTTCTTCCAGTCTTTCTTTAATTCAACCACAGGGGTCCCCAACTTCTGTCTATTGGTTGTGTGTTAGTATCAGTTTCCTGATTCAACTCATTCAGCTGCTTATTGGGCCTCTCTTGAGGGCACCCATGCTAGGCTCCTGTCTGTAAGCACACCATAGCATCAGTAATAGTGTCAAGCCATGGAGCCTCCTCTTGAGCGGGATCCCAATTTTGGCCTGTCACTGGACCTCCTTTCCCCCAGTCTCTTCTCCATTTTTGTCCCTGCAGTTCTTTTATACAGGAACAATTCTGGGTCAGAGTTTTTGGCTTTGAGATGGCAACCTCATCCTTCCATTTGATGCCTTGTCTTTCTACTGGAGGTGGACTCTACAAGTTCCCTCTCCTTACTGATGGGCATTTCATCTAAGGTCCCACCCTTTGAATTCTGAAAGTCTCTCACCTCCCAGGTCTCAGATACATTGTAGAGGGTCCCCTACCTCTTACCTCCCAAGGTTGTGTATTTCCATTCTTTCTTCTGGCCCTCGGGACTTCACTCATTTTCTCCCTGCCCCTTAACACCTGATCATGTTTTCCTTTCCTCCTCTTTGTCTCCTCTCTCACCCAGTTCTCTCCCTCCCTCTGCTCTCTGATTGTTTTTTTTTTCTTCCTCTAAAATGGGATTGAGGTATTCTCACTTCGGTTTGTTAACCTTCTTCAGTTCTGTGGATTTTATCCTGGGTATTCTGTGCTTTTTTGGCTAATATCCACTTATTAATGAGTAGATACTTAGTATGTCCTGATGGGTCTGAGGTTTTTCACTCAGGATGATAATTTCTAGTTAAATCCATTTGCCTGAAAAACTCATGATGTCCTCATTTTTAATAGCTAAATCGTATTCCATTGTGTAAATGAACCACATTTTCTGTATTCATTCTTCTTCTGTGGGACATCTGGGTTGTTGCCAGCTTCTGCTTATCACAAATAAAGTTGCTATGAACATTGTAGAACACATGCCCTGTTGCATGGTAGAGCATCTCTTTTGGGTATATGCCTGAGTGGCAAAGCTGGATCTTCAGATCTATTTCCAATTTTCTGAGGAACCTCCAGATTGATTTCCAAAGTGGTTGTACCAGTTTCCAATCCCACTAGCAATAGAGGAGTTTTCTTCTTTCTCCACATCCTAGCCAACATGTGCTGTCACTTGAATTTTTTGATCTTAGCCATTCTGATTAGTGTAAGGTGGAATCCCAAGGTTGTTCTGATTTTCATTTCTCTGATGACTAAGGACTTTGAACATTTCTTTAAGTGATTCTAGATTCCTCGGTTGTAAATTCTCTGTTTAGTTCTATACTGCATTTTTTATTTTGTTATTTAGCTTTTTGGAGGTTAGCTTTGAGATACCAGATTTTTTAAGTACAGACTCCGTTTTAGAGAACTTGACCTAAGTGTAAACTCAGGTAAACTAACAAGCTGGTATCTAACTTCAGTCTCCAATTTGTCCTTCAACAAAACTTTAGCCTAGCTCTAGGCTAATCCCCAACAAGACCAGCCTTTCCAGGTTACACCCTCAACAAGATCAATGGCTCCAGATTATTCCCCCAGCAAACCTGCACTCCATGTTACAAGCCCACCCCTTGCCTAATGACCACCAATTCAGAAGGGAACAGAAATTAAGCTTATAATATGACTCCCAGCATCAGCCAGTTATGTTAAAGGCCACAGTAGCTTTCCAATTAGATGCTTATACATGTACTCCCAACTTGCTGCTTATTATAAAGCCTTTTCACAATAGACATTCAGGAGTCTTCCATCACCAAAACCATCCCATGTGACAATAGTGTGTTGGCCAGGAGAGGGGGTGGGGAGTGAAGGGGGCAAGCTAACTCAAATAGAATAAAGACTCAGTGAGTTGCATCATATCAGCTCCGTTCTGTTTTTTGGGGAATCAATAACACTTATCTAGCACTACAGCTTCTTGAGTTCTTTATATATTTTAGATATTAGGTCCAGGTATTGTAATATTGCCTTTAATCCCAGCACTCAGGCAGGCAGATCTCTGAGTTCAAGGCCAATCTGGTACTGAGCCAGTTCCAAGTTTAAAAAAAAAATGCTTTCGTCTAGACATGGTGATATATGCCTTTTATCCCAGAACTCAGGTGATAGGGGCATGTATATCTCTGAGTTCAAGGTAAGTTTACACAGCAAGTGCCAGGACAGCTAATGCTAGGCAGTGAAGGATTTAGAATAAGGAAAACATATTTCAGCCCCAGCAAGCAGCAAAATTCGGGAGCTTTGATTCTGAGGCTCTGGCTTTAGAGTTAAGAACAGAAGGGATTAACAGGGACAATTGATTCTGGCTAGCTGGAGCTAAGAAATTAATTGTGATACAAAGAGACCATTTCACTGATGTGAAATCTTCCTAGAAGTGTTTTCTGAGAATATAACAAACCTGTGTTCCAGAGATAACTATCCTGTACCTAGTGTTGCAACTGAACTTAATAATATGTAAGACTCACCCAGGTGCTAATGTTTTTGAAGGCATTTAGGTATCATGGAGTTTGGGTTTGAGAGTTTCTGAAGAAACCACACACTGATCCCAGTTAAACAGGGATTGTTCATTGAATGAACAACCTAATAACATTCCCATCAACACTCTAACTCAAGTGTTTGAAAAAGTCTATGGGGGCCACAGAGAAGAATGCAGTTATTTAAATATGTGTGACCCAGTAAGCTACATTATTAGGAGGTGCAGCCTTGTTGGAGGAAGTGTGCCACTATAGGGATGGGCTTTGATGCTCTACTGCTCTCAATCCACCCAATGTGGAAAGAGAGTCCTTTCCTGGAGTTTCTGGGTCAAGAGGTAGAGACTTGATTTGATCATAGTCTCTGTTCACAGCAGTAAAACCCTAAATAAGTCAGAAATTGGTACCAGGAGTGGGGTATTGATATGATTGGCCTGTCCATGCTTTTGTTTGGAAGAATATGGATTTAGGGACTTTGGATTTGGAAAGCCATGAAACGTTTTAAGTGGAGATTAATGAGCCATCCTAGTAGGAATATGCAAGACTATGTTGCTGTGAATGATTTGAACTGTGCAGATCTGGCACAAGAGGGTTCAGTGGACAACTTCAGCCTGAGGCCTAGGGACTGCTTTTGTAGTAATTTGGTGAAGAATAGAGATGCTTTTTTGCCCTTATCTAAAGAGTCTGCCTGAGGCTAAGGTGAAGAAGCTCAAATTAGTTGCATTGATAACCAAAGTCTCAACAAAGCCCAGTAGAGAGGTTTTCTCTGGTTAAGTCTCATGAAAAGCATTTTGAACAAGGATAACAAGCTTAGAAAGGAAAGCTATAAAATATATGGTTCCAGTATTAAAGGGGAGTCAGGAAATGAAATGGAACTGAATCCTAGGAGATAGCAGATTAAGGGAGTGGGACTTTAGGGCAAGATCCTAGTCAGCAAAAGTTAGATTCACGCATATCAGTACACACCTTTAATCTCAGGAGATAAAACCAAGCAGATCTCTGAGGTCAAGGCCAGCCTGGGACAGAGCAAGTCCTAGGTGAAGAAAAGCTTAAATCTAGGTGTGTTGGAACACACCATTAATCCAGAAGACAGGCATACAGATCTCTGAGTTCAAGAACAATCTACAGAGGAAGATCCAGGACAGCCAATCTTAGACAGTGAAGGAGTTGGAAGATGGAAAGCTAGAGACAATGCATTAGAACAATGTAACGACCCATTCGGGTCAGTCAATAAGGTCTCCAGCACAGGAGTGAGGATGCATGTTTCCAATTCCTGAGGTGTCCTTCACTGTATCCCGATTACTGGAGCTCCAATGTTGAGGTACCACTCTGTAAAGGTCCATTCTGCCCCACATTTGGGGGCTACTATGTCCCAGCCCAGGCTGTTGCTCCAGTTTGTGGGTCAGGGTCTAGCAAGACAGAGAATAGGGATGGAGGGGCAAGAGACGCTAAGAATGGAGACAAGACAGAGGGTCTGATCAAGTCTATCTCTATTGAAAATCCTGGATATTTATATGCTTTTCCAAGTGCCTTGTCACCAAGGCATTTTGCCATGGGCCTTGTAGCCATGGATACCACGTGTGCCTCGAAGCTGGAGGCACTAAACAACAAAACAAGATATGTGAGAAAACCAAGATGTTTATCAGCGTGTGCTCAGCTGTTGTAGACTGTTGAAAACAAGTCTTTTGTCGGGGTATATGGCCTAACATGCAAATGGCTGCATGTTGGGAGCTAACTCCTAGCAGAAAGTGGCTATCATCTTTGTTGCCAGCTTGAGACATATACCCTGACAAGAGACTTGTTTTCAATAGCCCACAACAGCTGAGCATACTCTAATAAACATCTTGTTTTTCTCACATATCTTGTTTTGCTGTTTAGTGCCACCAGCAGCTAGGTGCATGTGGTCTCCACACTGCAAGGCACATGACATAGTGCCTTCAGCTGTGCTTGTCCACGAGGGCAAGGCACATGGTAAAGGGTATAAATACCCAGGATTTCCTTTCAATAAAGCAAGACTTGATCAGACGCTCTGTCTTGTCTCCATTCTTCCTGTCTCTTGCCCCTCCATTCCCACTCTCTCTCTTGCTAGACCCTGATCTGAGGAACGGAGCAGCAGAACGGGCCCTTACAGCTGCAAAGATGATAGCCACTTTCTGCTAGGGGTCAGATCCCAACAGAACAAGGAGTGTTGGGGGCGTGCACTCGCCAGCGAGGTCACACAGACACCAAAGTTCTTCAGCAGATCTTTATTACAATGTTATAGAGGAAAGACATGCTGGAAGAAGGCCGGCTGGTGGAAAACCGGCTGGGAGAAAAGGCCCCGAGCCCCGAGAAGGTCCTGGTTAAATACCCCCTGGAGTGATGTGTACATATCTGGTTGGTTAGTTGCCCATAAAATCCTATATGCCCTGGAATGGGCTGTGACTTCCCGCGCTTTCCCCTTACACAAAGACAGTAAATTACAGAACTTGTGAGAGCATCGGATTGCCAGAGCTGTCTCTGCCTTCCACGGCTCTCTACAGAGGAGATTTTCTTTCTTTTTTTATTGGATATTTTATCACATTTCAGGAGTTATCCCCTTACCACATCCCCCTTCCTCCCCCCCGCCCAGGAACACCCTGTCCTCGCCCCTCCTCCTGCTTCTATGTGGATGTGCCCCCCCTTCTACCTCCCCACCCTCAAATTCCCCCACACTGAGTGTCCAGCCATCATACGACAAAGAATATCCTCTCCCACCTATGCCCAACAAGGCCATCATCCCCTAAATATACAGCTGGATACATTGGTCCCTCCCTATGTGCTCCCAGGCTGGTAGGTTGGAGCCTGGAAGCTCTGGTTGGTTTATATTGTTGCTCTCCCCTTTGGGCCACAAACCCCTTCAGCTCCTTCAGTCTTCTCTCTAACTTCTCCATTGGGAACCCAATGATTAGTTCAATGGATACCTGACCTATAAAGAGGTGGATGCTCACTGCTGGTCTCTTCTTAATTACCTCTAATTTCGTAGCTCCAGCTAATGAGCATCAAATGTCCCAGTACTCCCTTCTATTCTTGACTTTAAAGCCAGAGCCACATGGTCAAAGCTGCTGCTTGCAGGAGTTAGAAAATCTCCCCACACATACACCAGTCAGAATGGCTAAGATGAAAAACTCAGGTGATAGCAGATGCTGGCGAGGATGTGGAGGAAGAGGGACATTTCTCCATTGTTGGTGAGATTGCAAGCTGGTACAACCACTCTGGAAACCAGTCTGGCGGTTTCTCAGAAAATTGGACGCAGCATTACCTGAGGATTCAGCTACACCACTCCTGGGCATATACCCAGAAGATGCTCCAACATATAACAAGAAAATATCCTCCACTATGTTCATAGCAGCCTTATTTTTTTTATTTGGTGGCATTGTTTGTGTGGCTATCTTCTTTGGATTTGTTGGAAGAGGATTACTTTCTTGCTTTCTCTAGGGTATAATTTCCCTCCTTGTATTGGAGCTTTCCCACTATTATCCTTTTTAGTTCTGGGTTTGTGGAAAGATATTGTGTAAATTTGGTTTTGTCATGGAATATCTTGGTTTCTCCATTTATGATGATTGAGAGTTTTGCTGGGTATATTAGCCTGGGCTGCATTTGTGTTCTCTTAGGGTCTGTATGACATCTGTCCAGGATCTTTTGGATTTTATAGTATCTGGTGAGATGCTTGGTGTAATTCTGATAGGTCTGCCTTTATAAGTTACTTGACCTTTTTCCCTTACTGCATTTATTATTCTTTCTTTGTTTTGTGCATTTGGTGTTTTGATTACTATGTGACGGGAGGTATTTCTTTTCTTGTCTAGTCTATTTGGAGTTCTGTAGGCTTCTTCTATGTTCATGGGCATCTCATTCTTTCAGTTAGGAACGTTTTCTTGTATAATTTTGTTGAAGATATTTATTGACCCTTTAATTTGGGAATCTTCATTCTCTTCTATACCTATTATCCTTAGGTTTAGTCTTCTCATTGTGTCCTGGATTTCCTGGATGTTTTGGGTTAAGAACTTTTTGTATTTTGTGTTTTCTTTGGCAGTTGTGTCAATATTTTCTATGGTATCTTCTGCATATGAAATTCTCTCTTCTATCTCTTGTATTCTGTTGGTGATGCTTGTGTCTATAACTCACAATTTCTTTCCTAGGTTTTCTATCTCCAGGGTAGTCTCCCTTTGATATTTTTTTATTGTTTCTACTCCCATTTTTAGATCGTGGATGGTTTTGTTTAATTCCTTCACCCGTTTCATTGTGTTTTCTTGTAATTCTTTAAGGGATTTCTGTGTTTCCTCTTTAAGGGCTCCTACCTGTTTACCTGTGTTTTCCTCAATTTTTTTTGAAAGTGTTATTTATATCCTTCTTAAAGTCCTCTATCATCATCATTAGAAGTGATTTTAAATTTGAATCTTGCTTTCCTTGTGAAATGGGGAATTCAGGACTTTCTAATGTGGGAGAACTAGGTTCTGATGATGCCAACTTCCCTGGGTTGTTGATGCTTATGTTCTTCTGCTTGCCTTTCGACATCTGGATCTCCTTAGTGCTACCTGCACTGTCTCTGACTGGAATCTGTCTTTCCTATTATCTTGGTTGTGTCAGAACTGTTTGGGGTGGGTGTTGCTGCTGGGGTTAGAACTGAGGCCTAAGATCTACTCAGTCTTGGGGATCCCAAGATGATGTTTGAGATGCCATAGCTGTGACCTCTCTCCTGAGGAAAGCTGCTAACAGGGAGTGAAACTAGCCCAGGAGAAAGAAGTTTATTAAAGTCAACAAAGATGAAAAGGTAGTTGGAGGTCTGAAGACCACTTTCACATCAGCCATAAAGATGCAGATTTTGGAGTCTGCCCAATTGGTTTCCTTTCTTCCTTTGGAAATTGCAGCAAAAGAGACTTTGAAATTTTAACATGAAACATGTTTGACTTTTAACATTGTTGCGATTGCTATGAACTACGGGGAATTTTGAAGTTGAAATAAATGTATTTTGCATTATGCTATGCCAAGCTCTTTACTGCTTTCCTGACTTCTACAGGCACTACAATGTGATAATACACATCTAGATTTCAAAGCCAGCATCCACACATGACAGAGAGCTTTCAACATTTGTTTTCCAGGGTCTTTATTATCAAATTCAGAATGGTTATTTCCAGTGCTATCTATCTACCTGTGGATTTCAAATTTTAAATTTATAATAGATGAACAATACACAATTATCTAAACATACTGTATTTTTATCATCCCTTCGTTCCTTAATGAACACCTATGCTTTTCCCAACTTCTAGATATTGTGAATATAGGAGCTAGGGCACATGGATTAACAAACAGCTCTCTAGTGGGATACATAGCAGTTTGGATATATGCTCAACAACAGTAGAATCATATAGTATGTATAAATCTAGGGTTTTTTTTTTTTTTTTTGTAGAATTGCCACACTGATTTCCAGAATGCCTGCATTACTTTCCATTGTTGTCATTTTTAAACTTGGCCACTCTGAATGAGGTGAGGCAAAATGAGAAAACAACTTTATTTTTGATTTCACTTATGGCTACGTATATGAAGTATTAAATTTTTTTCCTCTGGCATTTTATATCTTATTTAAGAACTCTGCATTAATTCCATGCCATAATTTTCAGTTGTTTTATTTGTTTAGTGTCTAAAGCTTTTTATTCCCATTCTTTCTATGTTTCTATACACTAACTCTCTGTCATATAATACAGCAGCTAAAATGCTACTTCTATTCTGTAGGTTATCTAATTACCCAAATGATGATTTTTGATAGGGTGAGGATTTTAGCTTCATAAAGTTGCACTTTTAATTGTTGGTCTTAATGCCTATGAAATGCTTCCTCTACATTCTTCTCTAAGATGTTCAGGATGTCTAATCTTACACTGAGTTACTTCATCTATGAGGAGTTGAATTTTGTATAAGGATAAAAGTTAGGATCAAATATATTTATTCTATAATTAGCCATCCAGTTTGGCCAATACAATATGTTATAGATGCTGGGTCCCCCCCCCCCATGGACATTGTTGTCCTCTTTGTCAAAAACTACATAACTGTAGCAACATGAGTCTTCAATTCTCTTTTATTGATCAATGACTTTATCTTTATGCCAGTATCATGCTGTTTTGTTACCAAAGCTCTATAATATGAATTGAAATTATGAATGCTGATGCTTATAACAGGATTATTTTAACCATTCTAGGTCTTTTATGCGTTCATGTGAATTTTCAAAATTGCATTGATATTTTGATAAGGATCGAATTCACTCTGTAAATTGATTTTGGTAGCATGGTCATTTTACAATATTGATGCTAGAAGTCCATGATCATGGGAGATCGTTCCATTTTCTAGTATGTTCTTCAATTTATTTTGTCAGTATCTTAATATTTTATTGTAAAAAAATTTTATTTGTTAGATTTATTGCCACTTAGTTTTGTCTTTTCTTTTGCTCAGTTCTCTCCCCCTGTCATTATTATTCATTCTGTTTGTTTACATCACAAATGATATCCCACTTCCTGGTTATCCCTCCACCAACCCCCATCCCACATTTGCCCTCCCCTTGCCTGTATGAAGGTACTTCCCTACCCACCCACACTCTCCCACCCCACAGCTCCAGCATCTACCTACGCTGTGGCATCAAACCTCCCTGAAACCAAAGGCCTTCCCTCCCATTGCTGTCAGGCAAGATCATCCTCTGCTACATATGTATCTGGAGCCATGGATCCCTCCAGGTACACTCTTTGGATGGTGGTTTAGTCTCTGGGAGAATCAGGTGGTCAGGCTAGCCTATTTTGTTCTTCCAATGGGGTTGCAATCTCCCTCTGCTCTTCCAGTCCTTCTGCCAGCTCCCCAACCAGGTTCCCTGAGCTCAGTCTGATGGTTGGTTCCAAGCATCCACATCTGCATTGGTTAGTTGCTAGCCAGACCTCCCAAGGAACTATCACACAGATTTCCTGTCAACAAGTGCCTCTTGACCACAGCAACAATGTGAGGTTTGGTGTCTGCAGACATGATGTATCTCCAGGTGGGGGCAGTCCCTGGTTGGCCTTTTCTTCAGTCTCTGTTCCATTGTTTTAGTCTCTATTCTTCCTTTGGACAGGCATGGCCCCTGGTTGAGGGATGGGACCACCCACCTATTCCAAAGTTTAGACTGCTAAAGGAAATTCCAGTGAACCCTGAGAAGGAAAAAGAACTATAAAGAGAGCTATAGAGAGTATACAGCTCACTGGGCAGGCACTTTAAGACCTTGAGTTTGGTCATTAGAACTTGGAAGAACAATAGCAATATCACATCAAATCATTTACTGGAGAGTATCAGTATTTTAGCAAATACTGAGACACGAATAGAAGACTGGTAGGAATACTGATTGGAAGGCTAATATGATGAAATCATGAAGGAAAGAAAAAAATATTCATCAAGACAAAGGAAAGTCAGATCTTACTATCAAGTAGCAAAAAATTGACTAAAATGTGTTCATGCCCTAGTGATTTATGGAAGGTGGAGTCTGTGAACAATGAACTCTGTGTGTGTGTGTGTGTGTGTGTGTGTGTGTGTGTGCATAGCAATCGCTAATGAAATACTTCTATGGGTCTACTATTACTTATAGAAGCTTAATACATGCAACTAACATCCTCCAATTTTGTATGATCCAAAGCTGCTCTGCATGTGACTTAAGTATATCACAGTACTGTGTTATTGTATCCAGAAAAATTGTGTGATTTATGCTGTCTCTGCCTGTGTATTAAGGGGATACCAAGGAAAACTCTAGGACCCAGATAAACACTGATACCAAAACAGGGCTACTGTGGATTCTGCACTAAGATGCTTTTCAACACATCCAATAAAGTTGTCAATATTCAACTCTACCTTGGAAATGATAAACTATGGTTCCAATAATGAGAATTGTGGAGTGGACTACTCCAGACAAAGCTGGCAGGTTGGAATTCTGTCCCAGTGTGTTCAAATGACGGCAAGTACACAGCAGAACATATAAAGACAAGGAGTTGGAACAAGGTTTTCAGATTTGAAACTCTTTTAATCTGTTTCTTTCTTGGAATATCCATCCTGTGTCTGACTCACCATTATACATTGGAAGTGTTGGACTCTAAGATCCAAACCGGAAAACGTGCTCCCACAGAAACACTCACGGACATCAGGGGATTTGATGCAAAAACATGAGGTTTATTGATAACCAGTGCACTGGGGGAGGACACCAGTTGTAATTTCTTTCTAATATCAGGTGCTAACTGTCCTATAAAGGCCATAGCCACCGCTGCCTACTGGCCCTCAGAAGTTGGGTCAAAAGGAATATAGCATCTATAGGCTTCCATTAACCTCTCAAGGAACACAGACGGTGACTCATTAGGCCCTTGAAATACTTCTCTCACCTTGGCCAAATTGGTGGGATGTCTGGCTACCCCTTGGAGACCCACTACTAGAGCCTGGTGGTAGATCATCAACCTCTGCCTACCTGCAGCTGTATTATAATCCCAGTCTGGTCAGTTGAGGGGAAATCCAGCATCTATTTCATTGGGGAGCTGCATAGGTTGCCTGTTCGTGCCAGGAACATTTTTACGGGCTTCCAACAAGATCCACTCCTTTTCCTCTGTAGTTAAAAGGACCTGCAAAAGTTGCTGACAATCATCCCAAGTGGTTTGATGAAAGAACATTAATGATTCTACAAGACCCATCAGCCCGGCTGGATTCTCTGAAAAAGAAGGATGATTAGTTTTCCAATTGTATAAATAGGCAGAGGAAAAGGCCAATACTGCAAGGGTTGAAGCTGTTCTGGGTCCACTGGGGGTGGGGCCCAAAGGTACGCAGCAGCAATGCCATGGTTGAGTCTGGTCCCTCAGGACTTGCTCCGCTTCTGCTTCAGGTTCCCAAGGCTGGCCCTCCCTCCCCTCTCCGTACCCCAGGGAGCCGGGACTGGGACCAGGGCCGGGGGATGATGGTAAGGGGGGAGGATTGGCCCATTCCTCAGGGGGTTCCTCGATGTCAGGATAAATATTAGGAGGAGCTGGAGAGGCCGAGGGCTTATACTCAGGCGCAGATTTTGGTTTCAGTTTACGCTCCGACTCTCGGAGAACCAGGACTTGGAACCTGGCTTATGTTTCTCAGTCCATGGCTTTACCCACAAAGGGGGATTCTGGACCAGGTCTTGCCATACAGTGATGTAGGGCTGCTGGTCAGGGTTGAGATCCTGGTCCTTCCTGGAAAATAATAGCTTTAACTTCAAGAATGACAGTCAGGTCAAAAGTACCTTCTGGTGGCCATCCTACCTCAAATGTTGGCCACTTAGAAGTACAAAAAGTCTGCCACGGTCCTTTCTTAACCTCAAATGACAAGTCATGAGCCCTAGTCCTTACGTCAGTCCAGTGGTCCAGAGTCAAACTTAAAGGAGTCGTTATGGTCTGCCGCATTGTTACAAATAGCACAAAACACAGACAGAACAAACACACAAAGAGACTAATAAAGCCCCGACTCAATCGCGAGTGCCAACACCACTCCAGAAAAACAGATAGCCAGAAAGTTACCGAGGTCCTCCTCTCTACCAGGACCACTGTGTCTTACTCAGCCTCCAGATGGGAGTCACCCAGGCATCCTTGGGGCCCCTTACCTCCTGGGACATCTCCCAGGGCTACAGCCGGTGATACCTCAGCACGTCTGCCTGATCACTCCTTTCGTTTCCTCTCAAAATGAACATGGCTTCAAACCAAAAGTGCACTTTTCAGAAACTGACAGACAGACAGGCACACAGTGACAGAACAGAGCGAAGCAAGTGAAATCCTACCTCCAAGTAGGTTCTCGGAGACTAGGGTGGTCACAATTTCCCGGCCAATGCGCCAAATGAAAGGCCCCCATGGAGGGGAGACCCTCTCTCAAGTAATGAGATCATGGAACCCAATGACCTATGAGACATCAATCTTGATGCAATCAGCAAGAGGTTTATTTCAGGAAAATCAGGAAAATGAGCATCCTGAGGCCGAGTCTCGTAACCCATGCAGTGGTAGAGGAGATTGACCCCAAGCTCAGGGAGTATAGAGTTTTTATAGGAGAAACCACAAACGAGGGGGAGTGAGGGGTAGTACTAGTGGAAAGTACCAGCCAATTATTCAGTCAGTCATGTGGGAAACACTCTATACATGTTTTTCTCAAGAATTTAATCTTGCTCAATCATCTACTTTGTGGTCAGCCAGGTTCCTGGAACCTGGAGCTCTTGATCCGGCTGACCTGCACTCTTGGTTCTGCTCAGTCTGCTAGGAGTCATAAAACCTTTCTATACCTTTCAGCACCACCTACGCAGATCTCACTAGAATCTGAATCTGTCGGTATCCTGGCATTGATTTTTCAGTATTCTTAACAGAGAACTTATTTTGTTGTTGTCGTTTGCTAGTCGCCAAAAGTTCCTGTATGCATGAATATACTATCTTCATCCAATCTCTTTAGCTCTTTAATTGAGACACACCAAATGCTTTTCATTTCCTTGTTTCTTTCTGTTACAGAAGTTTGTAATAAGGAGTCTTTCAGCTTCATGTTCTTTTCTCCATGTGCATTCTGGAAATTTATCATATGAAAAAAAATTATTTTGATCCTTGACAACTAAGCTCTAACCTGGCATAACTTCAGTTCAATTACATCCATTGTTCAGAGAAGGACACAGATTGAAAAGAAAGAAAAAAGACTTAATGTCTTGTTGAAAGGAGCATAGCCAAAAGGGCTGTGAGTAAATGATACACTCATTTAGGGGACATGCTTAGTGTGACTAGAATATGATAGCTGTTAGGCAATAGAGATACGTTAGGAACCTACCATAGAAAAAAATATTTATGGGGCTATAAAGGTTAAATGCTTGTTTCACAAACATGAAAAGGTGAGTGTGGATCTGTAGTACCCATATGTGTCTGACACTGTCACGGGGGGGGGGGTAGTCATAGGTGTATCCTGGGAACTCATTCACTACATGGGCTAGATTTAATGCTGACCTTTGGGTTCAGTGGCAGACTTTGTCTCTAAAAAGTTATTAAGATATTGTCAAGTAATAGGAAAGATATCTTTCAGACATCATGGAGCTCAGACTCCTTATGTACACACACAAACACAGACATACTCACACACTGTCATCTTTGATATTTGCTCCTATATTGATGAAATATGTTTTAAGTTCTTGGAAGTAATAACATAAAATATTTTCTTTTTCATTATTTCATCTGCTGAACTTACATTTGGTACTTATACCTTTAAGGTAAGCTTATTTCTGAAGACCTTGTGTTATTATGTTCTAACATAGGGAACATTTCAATTCCTAGTTGTCCAGAATTCTATCTATTTTAACTGTACTAGCAAAACATAAATTCATAAGAAGTGTTAGAAGATAAATAAACAAGGAAATTTATTAAAATCAAATACCTGAAATGTGGACCTTTATGAATATACCTTAATTAAAAATTAATTATGTTTTTTAAAAAATGTGAAACACTTGCTTAAGCTTTACAGACTGAAATTTTCTAGTAGTTTTTGCTTATTATTTGTGTTTTACTATCAAGCAAAATTCTAAGGCCCTAAGAGAAAAAAGACAATCAGAGTAAATATGACACCCAATATCCTCAAGTGTACAGAACCCTGAACTGACATACCTGCTTGTCTATTTAGGTGTCATAAATAAAGAAGATTCACATACTTCATTTAGAATCAGGTGAGCTTTTGGAGAACAAAATTAAAGCCCTTGGATATATGCCTAACCATAAAAAAAGCAGAAATACTGGCATATACAAGATAAAAATTTGTAAGATGACAGAAGGCCTAGAGGAAAAATACAAATCTGGGCTCCTCCCCAACCCAATTGCTGACTTTCTACATAACCTTGAAGTTTATAAATTCACTCATGTATAATCTTAGTTTTCCAACCCTATACTTGTGTGTGTGTGTGTGTGTGTGTGTGTGTCTATATGTGTGTTTTGTATTTCATCTCTATATCCAAAAAACTACATAAAATATCAGCACTCATACGAAGAACTTGGTAATGTTGATTACTTTTTGAATTCTGAGAAAATTCCATGGTTGGTTGGTAACAGAAAATTATAGAAGATAGCCTTTCCACTGTAGGACTGTTTTGTTGTTATTGTTGATTTCTGTTTTGAGAGACCTAGGAGGTAATAAGTGGAAGAATAGATGAGAAAGAACAAAAAAAGAAAAGAAAAAAGAAAAGAAATAGAGGGGGAAAGGAGACAAAGAAGATGGGCTAGTAAAAAACAGGAAGAGAAAGAAGGGAGGTGGGGAAGAAGAACAAAACAAAATATGAGTTATTTACATTCAATACTAAACTCAAGGCTTCTCTGAGATTATTCACATATACTGAAAATAGTAAATTTTATATTATGAATTATCCTAAATGTCATTTGGTGTGGTATCCTTCATACTTCCTTTTTAAATCTATCCTGTTATTTTCTTTCTTGCCTCCTATGATCCATTCAACTCAAGAAACTGTATGAGCAGGTGCACAGTTGCCTATGAGATGAACACTATGAAATGAGCAAAAACAATGCTAGATTGTCTATTATCTACAAATGCAGAAACATCTGTCATCTGCTAATACAAAGAACAGGGATCCCTTGGAATGCACAAGCTTGAGTAGGGAATTAGATATGAATCACTTCTTAAGCTTTTGAGTTCATCTTATCCCTCTTGTTTATAGGATAAGTGAACTCATCTCCACTATTTTAAGGGTAAAATAAAAGGCTGGATGGGTGCAGTAGATATTTAAAAGGAACCCACAGCTAAACGGCATAAATGAAAAGCAGCGATGAATCAACAAACACTACAGGCTTTCCATTTAAATCAGCAGAATGGGGGAATGGCTTTAATAATGAGGAAAATACAGAGACCTTTTATTAAGATTCTCTTATCTCCAAGTAAGATGTATGGCACTTGGAAATATTGCAAGAAAAGAAGTCTTTGGGGGCAAGAATTTAATATGCAGAAGCCACCACACTTCAAAGTTGAATACCAAATTGGAAATGTTGCTGCACTGAGGTTCACTTGTGGCTGTGAGAGGCAAGTTCTGCCATCCTCAAGCTTTTGAAGAGGAGGCAACAGGGGGCAAATCAAGACACACATCAAAGTGCCTTCCTGGAATTGCCTGGGAAAGGTGAAGCTGCAAGTGGCTGTGGTAATAGTGCTCTGTGCGCCAAGGCCACAGCCAGTGGATTGCTTGGAACACAAAGGGCTCTTCTCATTAACTTCCTGTTTCTCCTTTTGAAACCTCCCAGTGGGCTGCAGAGTTCTGTCAATGAGTCTGCACCTCTATTTCTTATCCGAGAAGCCCTGGCTGTGCAGGGACTACAAATTCATATACTGAAGCCTTGCTAGGAGGAAACATACTATCAATATTTTTTCACCTATTTTGTTAATATTTGAAGAATTATAGGACAATTTCTGCACTACCTGTCTACTCCTTCTCCAAGTGTATAAAATTTACTGGATAGAGCCAGTATTATTTCTAGAGTCTTAGTTTCTGCCACAGACCTTTAAATGTGACATCCACTGAAGTACACACTAAAGAAAACTTAATACATTTAACCCGTAACAAAAATCATATCGGGTAAAAAAAAAAAATTAACCTTCCCTAACACCTACTGTGTGCTTCACATGGTGCTTTCTCCCCACCCCCTTTGGTTTTAGACAGGATCACAAGTAACCAAGCCTGGCCTTGAATTTGCTATGCTCTTAAATAATTCTGCCTTTGAGATACAACTGGTAACTTGCTATGTAGTCAAGACTGGCACTGAACCCTTGGTCTCCAAGTCTCCACCTCCCCAATGCTACATAGTATGCCCACTACCATGTCTAGCTTTCATGATAATATTTATCATGACTGGATTAGTGAATAAATGTGGACATAGTTTCTAGGGTCAAAAAACTTAAAGGCATTCTGACCCAGCAGGGACACCATACTTCAAGAAGTATTTACGTGTTAACAGTTGCAAGGATTTAAAGATTATCTCCTTGATCTCTGCATTTTTAGTTTATTAGTGAGTTATCCATATCACCTCTCATTCTCTTTGAATGTATGAACTGCATGTGATCATGGTATACAGGTAGCAATAAAAGAAAATTAATATGCATATAGTAGCAACAAAACAAAATGTAAGAGCATTAGGTCTGTCTGAAAAAAATCTAATGACCATAGAGATCTTGACTTCAAGCTTTTGTCTGTATACTCTGGAAGCCATGGGAATTCTTCTTATACACTTTATTTCCTTTTGGAGTGCTGTGGCTCCTTCTGGAATGACCTTCTTTCCATTGGTCTGTGGGGTACAACATGCAATCCTTGGTCCAAGCCCAGGTTTATTGTCCTGTCTTTGGAACTTTTAAAATATTTTTATCATTTCCCATCTGAAAGAATTCTTCCTCCACTTGTATTCCAATGTCACTTTAGAAGACATACCAAAACCCAAAAATCTCTAGTCACACTGGTGTTCGAAAAATAATCACTCTCCTGCCAATTTTAATGTATTTCCTTTTGACACTTGTTATTACATTAATTAATCCCAATATATTCTCTTACAGGATAGATTAATTATGTATTGATTTAATGAAGTAGATCTGTGTTTTTCTTACTATAATTATCTTTTCAGATTTCAGTCTGGATCATTAGAATATCTCACTAAACCGAGTTTTACTTGTGTTTACCAAAGTGACATGGAGTAAAGGAGCACAGACTAATCTATTTCTGTCCTATTGTGGAATGTAAACATGACTCGCATCTATAAGCTAGAAAGCACTTGTTTCTAAGATATTGCAATAATCCCATCTTCACACCAAAAATATATAGATAAACATATAAAATGAACAATTTCCAGGTCCTCACTTGAGGAACAAAGCAAGATGACCTAAAGGAGAAAATCCAGAGAAGTTCTAGGAGCATTGCATCACAGGAAAGAAGACTGTGATGGTGTGGTCCCAATTTTTTATTTATTTGCTTTACTCTCGCTGTGTTCTCTGACATTTTAAAAATCTTTTGTTCATCTTTGACTACCACTTTTTCTTTTCTGTCTGTTTAATTGACACCAGAATCATGCGATGTCCTAGGGCAGCTCTCTGTTGCCCCATTTTACAGATTGCTTCAACCTCCTGGAGATATTTCTCCTCTTTAAGGCTAACCCTAATGCCCATACTGCAGTCCAGCTGAGCATCCATGACAGGAAGATAGATGCTTTCTAGTTTGTAGCAATAAGTCTCTTCTGATATCACTGACCCAGTGTGCACACAATTCCTTTTAAACAAAAGAACTTTTTAATAGTAACAACCAATTACCAGTTGGTTATCATGATAGACAATATTCCATGCTTTTAAATATAATATATAGATCATCAATATATAAATTATCCCTTTTATGTTTATATTTAGCATTGTGCAATTTAGTAGTCTTATTTTTCCTCAAGTATACTTCATAAGTATTTTTAAAGCTGTTGCAAAATGTGTTATATTCTGATAGTTAAAAGAATGGTTTTCTTTAACACTGTTCAAATTAATTTCAGCATTATTATTGTTTTTCTGTAGTCAAATGTACTTCATTCACTGCCAAGAAATTTACTGTTGATTGCTTTGATTTAATCTTTAATAACTTTTAGTAGATAAAAGGTATTTTCTCCTAAATTTTTAAATATAACATTTCCTGACCACATGGGAAGAACATTTAGTGAGGCTGTTACACAAAACTCATTATATTTAACTTACTAAATATGAATGTGACAGAAGGATCTGTGCCACAGTGGATTCTCAGCATCACCATTCAGTTCTTAGTAGGCATGTTTGCATTTTTTTCTGTCTATGGCATATCAATCTTAATGAATGTCATGGAGATGAAAGGATGGTTTGCAGACAATCATGTGCATTTTTGATGGAACCGCTAGTAAAATGCTAGTCTATATGTCTTAATATATATTCTTTGTAGGTTGGCTACCTACCTTACATAGTATTCCAATGGTAACCATGACTACACTGTGAACTGGATTGCTCACTATCTATTCATCTCATCTCATTTTTTCCCTATTTACTTCAGGGAGATACAAAAAGCCATTAGCTGCAGCAGTGAAAATGACAAAATAAGGTAGTCAGAGAAGTTATAAAAATGAAGGTCACATGCCAGTTCTCTGTGTCGAGGATTATTTACAGGATAAGGAAGCTTATAGCTTTCATAGCTTCAAGAAATTATATGAATTATATCAATATGAATAAGTTGATACAAAGCACAAAATAAAGGGAGAGAGATGTAAAATATAAATCAATAAGTAAACAAATAAAATCAAGTAATCAAAGAAATACAACACAAAAAGCTAAACTAGGGTCTCTGGACAAATTACAAATAATAAATTGAATTTTAATATCTTATTAACTAAACTCTTCTTAAGCTAAATTACAAATAAACCAGCATAACTCAGGTATCATTTCACAGGTAGAGGTCCTCAATGAAAGGTGTGCTGGATATTCATTGCCTGGAGCATCTTACAGTTCAACACAAACATCAGAATGAAGGCTGGGTATCAACAGATTTAATACAGATTCATACTACAGATTGACAGCCTACCCTTCTCTAGTAGTTCATATCTGCTTCCACAGCATTGAAAACAACAAAAACAAAAATAAAAACAAAAAACTTACTGACTGGAAACCATTTGACCAAGTCAAATACGGGGTCTTTAACTGGTTCTGGTGACTCTAGACTGTGTGCATTTGGCTTTGAACTTTTCTTTTTCATTTCTTCGATTTCAAGATAAATGCACGTATCTGTATGCTCGATATATTTAAATTTCTACTTCCTGTTTTTTTAATTGAAAATGTTTTACACAGTAGATTTTGATCATATTCTTGCCCCTCTTCAACTCCTCCCAGATTCTCCCTATCAAACACCTATCAATTTCATGGGGTTTTTCCTCTTTCTATCAAAGTAAACAGAAAAAGTTAAAATAAATTTTTACGATTTTTTAAATTCTTTAATCTTTTCTTACAGTCCAGACTTTATTACCATCCAGGTCCACTCACCCACTGTTCAACTTATCAAACATCCTCTCCCTGTCTCCAAGAGGATGTCTCACCACCACCACACCAGACCTCCCCACTCCCTGGGACTCCAAGTCTCTTGAGGGTTAGGTGCATCTTCTCTGAGTCCAGACCCAGCAGTCCTCTGCTGTATACGTGTTGGGGCCTCACTCCAGCTCATGTATACTGCCTGGTTGGTGGCTCAGTGTCTGAGAGATCTTTGGGGTCCAGGTTAGTTGAAGCTGCTGGTCTTCCTACAGGGTCACCCTTCTCAGTTTCTGACAGTTTTTCCCTAACTGAACCACAAGAGTCACCAGATTCTGTCCACTGGTTGGGTGTAAATATCTATATCTGACTCTTTCAGCTGTTTGCTGGGCCTTTAAAAGGACAGTCATGATAGACCCCTGTTTGTAAGCACACCATAGCACCAGTAATAGTATCAGGCCTTGGGGGCTCCCCCTGAGCTGGATCTCAATTTGGACCTGTCACTAGACCTCTTTTCTCTCATGCTCTTCTCCGTTATTGTCCCTGCAGTTCTTTCAGACAGGAGCAATTCTGGGTCAGAATTTCTGACTGTGAGATGGCAACCTCATCCCTCCACTTGATGCTGTCTTTCTACTGGAGGTGGACTCTACAAGTTCCTTCTCCTCACTGTAGGGCATTTCATCTAAGGTCTCTCCCTTTGAGTTCTGGGAGTCTCTCACCTCCCAGGCCTCTAGTATATTCTAGAGGATTACCCTCCACACCTCCTAACCTCCTGAGGTTGCCTGCTTCTATTCTTCCTGCTGGCCCTCAGGTCTTCAGTCCTGTCCCACCAAAATTATTCTTTGTCACCAGCTTCTTTCATTTACCTTACAACTCAAGCAGTACTTTCATAAAAAGAAACAGTAAGAACACATTGTTGATATGCAAAATTACATCATTCAAATTACTGAACTATCTAAATGTATCAGGTAAAAGACTTTTTCAATAATTAATTAATTAATTAATTATATCTCAACAAAATTGTTCATAAAACATAGTGATAATCTTTTAAGTATTTTTGAAAACTCTGTATGCATGTATATATTGTGTATAGGTACCTAGATAGATAGCTATATAGATAGACAGATAGACAGACAGACAGACAGACAGACAGATGACAAGAAAAAGAGGAGAGAAACTTCAGTGAACTGAAAAGAAATCTGCAAGTATATCTGACAGATAAGGAGATTAAAGTATGAAAGAACATTATGAGCCACTTAGACAGAGATTTTGATTGTCAACTAAATTCACACAAATAATAGTGGGAACAGGTGGCAATAAAATAACATTTTCAGTATTCTAATAGAAATCATTGTCAATTCTGGTTTCAGTACACATTTATTTGTCTAAAGTAAAGATACAATATAAAACCTTCTGGTTTTACAAAAACTTGAACACTACAGTATACATAGTGGTACATAGTTTCCCTCTCACTTGGAGCTGAGTGAAATTATATCTGAGTTTAGGACAACACAAAGTAAGCAGGCTTATATGTACCACTCTTGGCCTAGTCTTCTGCTTCCATTAGGTAAAAAGTCTGAGACTCTTACAAGACATCAGGGACACAGGTTAACACAAAATAGTTGAATCGATAGACTGGAAGGCTGCCAGGCGGATTGATTGATTCTATTCAATACGAATTGAAAATAAACTTTCATGCTCTCAGCTATTGAGATTTGATGTATTGTTTGTTGTGGAAGGAGAAAGGATAAAAGAATTTTAGGTCAAACAAAGATGGATTCGTATTTTTTAAAAAATAAAAAATATATTCAAGAATATATTTCATTAATATACAAATACAGAATAGAGGAAGAACATGTATACTTGGGGAAAAAAGGCACCTTATAAAAACATAATTAAATAGGTAAATAGCACATATATTGAAAAATAAAAATGTACAAAATTTATTTTAAAATCTTTTGTTTTCCAAATTGAGGTTTAAGATATTATGCTTATATATGCTTATATTATGCATATATTTCACAATATGACATATATTGTTGAAATATCAAATTACTAAAAAAATATTAGATACAGTATCTAAATATATTACATAAATAAAAATTTTCTTTGGAAAACTCAGAAGTATATTAAAATGAAGTTGAAAAGTATAATCTTTTAGGATAAGTGTATATTAATAAAATATACGTATGCAGAATATTAGTAATCTCTTTATAAAAGACAACATATTAAATAAGGCTCTAGAAAAACTTGGGCAAATATTTGATGAGACCTTTTATATTAACTAATCTTATTTTTAAATCACAATTTTATTGAGAAAGAAATTAAATAGCTTTAGTACAATTTATTTTAGAGTATTTGTTACCATTAAAAATGTAGCTTTTCGAGAGATGTAAATCCTAATTTTCCTCAACAATTAATTGAAAAAAGAGAGGTAATCTCACAAAATGTAGAAGAAGCTATTACTAATTGATATATTATATACTCTGATTAGTTGTCGGTGGTGCTATAACAGTCCTTTGACAAAAGATTATTGATATAGATTTGTATTTCTTTAAATAGGGTCTTCATGACTCTCTGAGTGTGGAAGGAGCGACTGTTGGTGCTTCTGCCCTGATTTTACAAGAACTCTGAAAAATTAGCTTTAAAAACAAAAGAGGGGGAACAGTACCCCCACAGAAGGAGTCCCCCTAAAATACTCTCCATCGTGCCTTGTTCACTTTTAATTCTCTAAACCTGAAAGCTCAAGGCAAATCTGCTGCTGACTGCCTCTGGCACCACCGAGACCAACAAAACCTTGCCACATATATGGGGAAGGACCCTCTTACCCTTAAAGGGAATGGCCCAGACCCAGTTCTCTTACAGGGCCGAGGATTGATATGCCTGTTTGATACCACAGAAGGCACAGATAACCGGCTACCAAAAAGATTAATGAAATAAATAGATACCCCCACAAAGCCAGGCCCAACCATAAATAAGATGAATAACAATTTACATCCAGGGAAGAGAAATCTCCCTGAGAATTCCCTTCTTTTTCCTTTCCAGGTAAAAATGAATCTCCCGCGATGTCTGCTGTTAGAAGTTCTAATCTAGAAGCTGGCCTCCAAACTTATACTACTCAGACCTTTGAAGGGCCACTGACAAGAACATCAAACAGCTAGAGATTGACATCACTAATCTGAAGAAATCCCTCCTTTTGATGTCTGAAGAGACCTCCAAAAACCTCAAAGATCCTTATTGGACTTGATTTACTCTATTACAATAGAAAAGGCTATGTACAGCTCTTGATTCTGTACAACCCATAAAGAAAAATGTTGCCTTTACATAGGGAGGGTTAAAGAGAGCATGAAATAGGTCAATGAAGGCCCTGAGATAATTCAGAGAGAGAAAGAGACAGATGAATGCTGGTACAAGAATTGGTTTTCAGCCTCTCCAAGGTTGTCAACCCTACTTCCTTATTTGGGTTCTTGTTGCTTATTTCTTCTGGTCCCTGGCTCTCAAATAGGCGGACTAAGTCTGTGAAACAACAGATAAATAATCTGGTAGCAAAACCTATTCAGATACATTATCATAAGTTAGCTATGGAGGACCACGAGACTCAAGATGAGGTTGTTACTTTATACAGGGTGCTCCCAAAACCCATCTCCAGCCAACCTAAAAGGGGGGACTTCTGCCCCTAGACCAAGCAGAGAGGGGCCACCCAGAACCACCTCTGACAGGTGATCTGAATTCTTGCTTAAGCTGTGAGGCTAAGTATTGCAAGGGAATATAAATAAAAGACAAAAATATCTCTCTGGGTTCCCTGAGGGACAAGCCTGACTGCATAGCGTCATGATGTCAAAAGTATCCCCTCTCCAGGAAAAAGACATCGGGTTAGGTATGGCCCTCATGCTTCACTGGACAACGACGGGGGACCAGAGCCATTACAAGGTCCCTTTTAAGTACTGGAGGTCAGGCCTCTATCCCTGCCTTTGCAAGATTAGAATTGCCACAGCCCTTCTATACTTAGAGAAGGGAGGAGATGTCAGGGGCAGCCCTGCTTACTCACTGAAGGCCTAAAATCAGCCATAGGCCTAAAATCAGCAATAGGCCTGTCATACATGTATACTAACACCAAGTCTTGGGTCTCTGTGGGAAAACATTGAAACAGATGGCTATAAGCTAATGTCAACAGGCAGCTTTTGTGGAAATTTACAAGCCTGAGTAGTAATAGTCCTTGTAAATAGGTAGCCTTAGCAGACAATACCAACTTAGATAAGGAGAAGCAAGTTATAGGCAGAGTCATAGTGACTTGTCCCCTGAACCTTCACCCAGTCGATACCTGGTTCTGAAAGATATCTGTATTCCCCCTGAACACCCATACTCCAGTGTCATTCCCTTCCCCACATCCTGCCTTTCTGTGTTTATAACCCCTGTGTGAATGAATTACGATGTGAGAAAAAAATAAATAAACTATTTAAAAAAAATTCAACAGTCTGTCTACTAATGGGAATCTTTTGTCAGTCTCTCCCAAGAATATATCTTAACTATATATAGATTGACTCTGCTAGGGAAGTGCCAAGTACTGGTACCAAGCCTTTACCATGCAAATGTGTTAGGTGATGCTACATTGCCTACAGTGCTTTTGGCTGAGTGTCTGACCTCTCTTTAAACCCTACAACACTGTTGTGTGTGCTTGACTATTTGCTCTAATAAATCTCCTTCTTTAATAACAACAAAAAAATGTAGCTTTTCCTAAACTGTATTTGAAAATTGTTGGTTTTTTCTTCAATGAAAATTAAATGAGACTAAATTGTAAATCAGTTCAAAGAAAACTAGAACAGATAACGAATAGCTAGGAAAATTTACAAAATAAAACATAGCAAGAAACATAAAACCAACCTAGTACTTCCTCAGAAAGGGGGAGACATAATGACACACTTATGACAATAAAAAATAGATTTTTCCCATATATTCAAACTATGAAATGTTTGATGATATTAAAATGTTGATTGTTTAAAACTGACAAATATCTTCAACTCTGACTTAATCAAATCTCATAGGCATTTTAAAAATAAAATTATATCATTTTTTACACAATATAGAATTTTAAAAATAAAGTTGTAATTTAAAGAGAAGAGTACCAAATATAGACTCAGGAATGGAATGATACCACAAGCAGGGTGAAGTAGTTACTAGAGCAAATCGAAAGCCGATTAGAGATGCTAGAAAGCCGAATCAGCACTCCTGAAGCTAGGTCAATTGAGATTACTCAGCCTCAGAGACAAAGGGAAAACTATGCATGTCCTCAGAGGCCTGTGGGCCACCATCAAGAAGCAACACACATAAGGAACGCTAAAGGGAAGTGTAGAAATTATTGTATATTTTTGATGAAAGAATGATTAAAACTTCTCCAACTTCATAACAACCAGTTTCCCTGAACTCAAAAAGTCTTTTTAAGAAGATACACATACAGAAACATCATGATCAAAACAACAGATATTTAAAAAAAAAAATCAGAATCACTAAAAAGACCAGTAGCTGACATCTCAGAAAACATGACAGTGAATAGAAAGTAGAGTGGCATTGCAAGTTAAGAAAAATTAAATAAATAAAAACAGACAAACAAACAAACAAGACTGTCAGTCAAGCACCCTGAATGATAGTTTTTGCTTTTGTTTGTTTGTTTGTTTGTTTGTTTGTTTGTTTTTTTCGAGACAGGGTTTCTCTGTATAGCTCTGGCTGTCCTGGAACTCACTCTGTAGACCAGGCTGGCCAGACCTAGTCTTTGCAAACAAATAAGAAAGTTCTGTATAGAAAATATAGAACCCCCAGAATTATGTCTATATCTACTATTGTCTCAAATTTAATGTGTTGTTCAAAATTATACTGGGGGCTGGCCTATGAAGAGTGATTAGAAAGAAAAAAAAACATTATGACATGAGAAAGGAAGATGAAAAGCTATTCCCTGCAGAAGACATTTCTGCAAAAACAAAACCTTAGAGAATACACATGCAAAAACAGAAAAAAAATACTCAACAAAATGAAGATATTTTCAGGTTATAAAATCAATATAATAAAATTTGATGCAGTCTATACATTAACAATCATCAATTTAACAAGGAAGATTAATAAATGCCTCAAATTATAATACCTTTAAAAAACTATACTACAGTACTGATGACTGTATATTTTCAACAGTATAAACAGCTTATGCATTGGACAGTAAATTTATCTGAGGAACAATTCAAAGGTCTAAGTAAGTAGAAAGATACCACATGCTAATACAATAGAGTTTGTTCAAAAGATATGATCCCAGAAAGAGATCTACACCTTCAGTTTAATCTCTCCCCAAACCCTAGTGATCTATTTTTACAGAAGTGGGAAATTTGATCCATAAATTCAGAATGTCAAAGCTCCAAACAGACAAATAATGTAAAGGTACAGCTGGTACCTCATATACTCTAATGTAAAAACTATGTAAAGTTAAGTAATGATCATAGTGTGGTACAGGCATTAAGACAGACACATAGCTAATACAATTGAGTCAAGAACCAGAAATAGAGCAAAACATCAATGATTAATCACTTTTCAGCAGAGGCACTACAATTCAATGGAGAAAAGACTTTTCAATAAACATTCTGAAGATCTTACTACTCTCTACTTCTTGGTCAGAGATGTGAGATGACAGTCTTCTTGTTTAATCTGCAATAAGGATTAATCTGTCTCATCGTCTTGAACTAGAAAAATGTTGCAGACTAAGTTCTGATAATATGCCATTCCTTATTTCACATTATCAACCTCTACAGCCCAGAAGCCACTGGGAGCCAGAATCCCCGTAAACTCAAGTCGCTGTACATATGTGTTATTCACCTACCATAAAGGCTAACCATCAAATACTCTTATGTAACAGCATAATGAAAAGTATATTCAATTATATAATTGATATATATCATGAATTGAAGTTAATAAATTATTCCAGCTAGAAATATTAAACCAAAAATACAACTTTGAAAATGAAAGGATCACTTAATTTAGTTTAAATATGAATTAAAAAATTCAACATACAAAAACTAATTGGAATAAGTTAATGATGATATATAAAATCAGGAAATTCTGTATAAAGCAAAATAAAATACTAAACATAGAAGAAAACTTTAAATACACACATTTTAGAAACTTATTTTATTTTGTTTTATTTTATTCTTGTTAGTATAATTCAACTATAAATATGTTCTTATACTTTTTAACCTAAAACTATGGCATAATTCTAAAAATGTGCATATGCAATAAGAATATTTTAAATTTTATAAAAATCAAAAAATGACATAATTAAAAAGCTAGGTTAAGAACTGCAGACCTGGGCCCTTGGAGGCTCTCAAAGACTGAGCCAACATCCAAAGAGCATACATAGGCTGGAACGAAGCCCCGGGAACGTTTGTAGCAGATGTGCAGCCCAGACTTCATGTGGCTCCCCCAACAATTAGAGCTAAGGCTGTCCCTAAAGTTGTAACCTGACTGTGGTATCGTTTCTCAACTAGGCTGCCCTGTCTTGCCTCAACGAGAGAGGATGTGCTTAACCCTGCAGAGTTTTGATGTGCCAGGGTTCAGGGATATTTAGGGGGTTCCCAGTCTCTTGGAGGAGAACAGGAGTGGGTGGGAGAAGAGTAGGGGCACAGTGATCGATATGTAAAATGAATAAATAAATTAATTAATGGAGAAAACAGAAAAGCAGATTTAAAGCTGACTTGTCAGCACTCATTCTTATATTTCAAAAAACACAAAAAAGTAACAAGTAATAATATAAAACTGATAGAAACTAGTCTTTGATAG
Source organism: Grammomys surdaster (assembly GCF_004785775.1). Classification (NCBI taxonomy): domain Eukaryota; kingdom Metazoa; phylum Chordata; class Mammalia; order Rodentia; family Muridae; genus Grammomys; species Grammomys surdaster. Next base: position 5,188,172 of record NW_021604670.1, read on the forward strand.
ATTTTACCAATACCTAAACATTGTTTTTCTATATACTAGCAGCCCATGTGTATAAAAATATCATTTTATTAGCTCATGAAAAGTATAAATTTCCTTGGAAAACTTTATTAATTGGAGGCAGTAATTTTATGACATTTATTTAAAGGAATTCAAATAAAAGGGAGGATAAGTAATTTTCCTAGATTGGAGGACAATTTAAAGAGTTCAATCATTTCCAAATTGGTGAACAAATTTAGTGCATGGGGTTTTTGCTACTTTAGGCACAATATGTTTAAATTCCAATTTGTGAATCCAAAGCACAACATGTATGATAGAAGAGTGTGTGGAAATGACTGAGTTATTAATCTGTGTATTCAGCAGCAGAGGTACCTCTCGCCAATATTAACTGTCTTAGTACACACCATAAGCGACAAACAATTGACATATGAAATTAGTCATGTATTTTCTTTGAAATTTCCATAGAAATACAAAAATTATTCTGAAATTTCAGAACACAACAAGCATTTTGAAGTACTGTTTCTAAACATTGTTGCTCCATTCACAGGTTAAAAATATTTAATAGCAAAAATCAATCCACATTCATAAACAGAGCATTCATCTTTAACTACCGTGGTTATTTTAAGACTTCAAATTCCGTCAAGATTTTTCTAACAAGTACAAAGGTTACAGTTGAATTAAGAAATTTGCAGTCTTCAAATACTGTTATATATGTGAACAGGAAGACATGCTTTAAACCATCAGTCATAAAACATTAGCATTAAGAAAGCAGCTCAAAAAATACTCCTCACACAATCCTGTCGACCTGTAGCCAATTGCCACACACATAAAATCTATGCTTGGTGGCATGTGTTCTGTAATCCAAGTACATGGGAAAAAGATTAGACAGATCTCTCAGCCTCACTGGTGTCAATTTTAGCCTTCTTGACTAGCTTCAGGTCCCAGTGAGAGAGCTTGTCTTAAAAATAAACACAAACAAAAACAGTAGACAAGATCTACGGATCTAAACTATGAATACTCTGGCCTCCTGCAAATTCACACACACACACACACACACACACACACACACACACATGCACACATGCACACTCGCACACACCATGGATCTTGATATGATGATGAAACCTCCAGTGCCAGCACTTTAAACACAAAGATATGGAGATCATGAGTTGAATACCAGCATAGATTGCACAGTGAGAACCTATTACAAATAAATAAGTAACTAAATAGTAAGTTACTACCTAAAATATGATAATAATGGATACTATTAGGATGGAAAAATAATTATAGTCTTTATATGGTATATAATCTATTAATGTATAAGATGGAGTTATTTCAGTTTATATTCTACAAAATTCTTTCCCATACACCCTCTCACTGCATTTTGTATTACTTAACTAAATGTAATTATTTACAGGTGCAGAAAATCATGTTTGAATCACTTGTTAAAATACGGCATCGCTTCTGCACTGAAATTAGAACTTGACATGTACTTGCCTAAGTTTGTTTCTTTTCTATCCAGTATCTATGACAGTGAAAATATTAAACTTTCAATTTAAATTTTATTGTCTGGAAAATTAAAACTGTCTTGTCAAGACACTCGGACATATTAACTGTTATTTTTACCCAAAATAGCAGAGTGGGTCAGAGTGATGCCGATCATCAAATAGTTTTAAAAGTCACTACTAGCCATTCCCATTTGCTCTTGCTTTTCCCATGATAAAAATCTCCTAACACTCTTGAGATGTGATAAAACTTGAATGTAGGGGAAAATGCCTTTGTGTGTTTATGATTTACAATGCTCTGTACAAAAATAGCTGTAATGAAAGGGGATCAGAGCTGTTCACATCAATACAACAAAGCAGAGTATTATGCAAATATCCCCATTGAGTGCTTCCATTATCAGACTATTCTTCATTGATTCAAGCAACAACAATATCAACTTGATATTATAATGACTCAAAAGGAGCAGCCCTGACGTGTGCTTTCCCTTGAACAAAGAGAATCCAGGGACAAGCTATATTGCCAGAAGATGTTCTAAGATCTTTTGGATATCTAACAGTTGCTCTCATTCATAACAAAGAAAGGTAAATTAAATGAGCGATAAGAACTATACAGTGTTTTCCTACTTCTTCAGTAGAAAAGATCAACAGAAAAAGCCCACACAGTTCCCCAGTTGGCTATACAATAGCTCAGTTAGTTCACTAGGACATTTTTATGTTATGCATGGATTTACTTTTGGCCATTGTTCAGATACAGGATCTGATAGTCTTCAAGATCTCATTTTCAGCAAGTATAGAAGATGCTAAGAAAATTACTTCATTCCCACTTGGCTAAATTATGAACCAAAACATGGTAAAACACAAAAAAGTAAATTGATCAAAGACACTTAAGGGATAACATTCAGTAACTAGAAGAAAAAATGTTTTGGCTGAGTAATCAAAAAACAACAGGAGGAAACAGAATTACCTTGGAGGCTTAGTGGCATGATCAATTGGTTGTATTCTGTGAGACAGATACACTTAGTTAATGTGGAAAATATGTATGGTAATGACAAGAGGCAACATCACAAATACCAAATATGTGATCACTAACTTGTGTGGAAGGCTTATGCCCGTTTACTTTAAGATCAACATTCAGGACCACATTCTGGATTCACAGAAGACCTACAAAACATAGTACAGCCTAAATGGTTTCCTACCCACTAGTGAGGTTCATTCAAGAAATAAATCTTTCTTAAACTTAGAGATGACAAAACCTGAAGGTTATGGCTCCAAATCATTTAAATATTTGGTTTTTGAGATGTTTCCACATGACAGAGTGGAATATTAATAACATAAATATTGAAGATTTTCTCTCTAAATCACTCCCTCAGTCAATTGGGACAGAAATAAAACTATCAGCTACAAAAACAAGAATTATAATGAAGAATGAGGTTCACCCATTAAGATCTTTATTTTAATGTTTAGTATAATGACCACTATACAAGTAAACAATAGTTTAAAAAATAGGCTAATACCTTTGTAGTTGATATAGTTCCCCTTAAACCATCTTCATTTTCTCTTTAGTATTATTTGATGAGCATATACATACAATATAAGAAAACTTTAGTAAACTGAGGGAAGACAATAAACAAAGTATCAGACATGGCAAAAGTTCTTTGTTAGATGAGATACTGGACTGGGCAACCTTACTGTGTTTTTCATTATTGTTTGTTACTTCTTGTTGTTAAGATCAACAATTTCTGCCTTTACTGTGAAAGTTTCTTTTCTAAAAATTGTCTTGAGTGTTCTTCATCCTTAAGCTCACTTGGCTCCTGTGTAGAGGCCTTTGTGTAAGACAGAAGATACCAACACCTGTGATGAAGAATGCAGAATCACAGTTTATTTCTAAAAACAGGTAGCATATGTACTCAGATAATTCTTCAGTCAAAGCCTATTCTGTTGCAATATCTTATTGAAACCTGGCCAGTCTGCTCCGATTGTGTTAGCAATGTTTGTGCCAGTTCCCATCAGCCTTCAAAAAAGTGTGCTTACTTTCTTGAACCCACAAATCTTGCCCTCATGGAACTCAGTCACAGGTGATTAAGGAAAACCGAGGTAACCTGGAGATTAACTTCAGCTTTTAAAGTGAATAACAAATTTGAAACTATAGGTTTTAATCTTACATGAGAGGGAAAGGCAATAGAATATTAAGCAATAGACTACTATATTCATTAAGTTTTGGATAATTGTGTCATCTTTAGATTACCAAAGAGGAAAACCTAGGAATACATTTTTTGTAAAGCTGCTTAAAATCCAAAGCTATGCAATTTGAAGCTAGTCCAACCAGTGTCCTTCATCTTGTGAATGGCTGGTACCTGAGACTCATGCATGCAGCAGCCCTGTGGCTGCATCTCTTCAGTGTCCCTTTGCTTCTATCACAAGCTGTGCTTGAGATTTTCTGCCTCATGATTATCTTCACTCTGAAGTTCTCAGTTTGCTTCTTCCCCTAATCAAGTATGCTCTCTGGAAACAGCAATGTTAGTTTCCTTTTTTTTTTTTAAGAGGAAGAGGACTGCTGTTTCAGCTCTTCCCTATTGCCCAGAGTCCAACAGGATTTGTTCAGACTCTTTCTTTTCTAGCTTAAAAAAAAAGTAATTTATGTCCCACACATCTAAACCCTGACAATATGTAAAACAAAATAAATGACTCTCAGAACACAGACGAGTCTCCATATAAAAGGTAAATGGGGCGGTATGTTATCTAACCCATCATATTTCTGAGAAAAAGACATTTCCACAACAAATTATTATGTATTTTTCTGTTCAATTGCCTTTGTCTTTTTGTACCACTGTAACAAAATACCAGAAATTGGGTTATTTATGAGAGCATAAATTCATTATTTCACAGTCCTGTAGGCTGGGAAGTCCAAGATCAAAGAACTGCCAGGTTCAGTTTCTGGGGCAGAATCATTGTGTGTCCAACACAGTACCTCTTTCTGCCTCTCACATGGTAGAGGGTGTGACTATTTTATCTTATTGTGACAGAAGACAGAAAGACAAAAGGAACTGAATTCATTCTCCAAAACATTTTTATAAAATTGTTAATCTCATCTGTAAAGACAGTTTTCATGATATAATTTCTTGAAGGCTTTCTCTTAATATTGATGTTTTGGAATTAAATTTCTACCTGAATTTTGGAGGAGAATTACTTTCAGAGCAGAATGGACTAACTATGAACCTATATCCTCACAAAAATAGTTATCAATTCCATCTCAGCCTTAAGACTTGTCCCAGTACCAATTAAAAATTTTAAAGTCTAAAGTCTTATGTAAAGAAAAGACCATCTAAAAGACACAGAGAAAGAGACTGGGTATGATTCATTTTGAGGAGAATTCTCCAAGCTGGTGGTGTGTGGAATTGGACAAATGACATGTTTCACAAATATAATGATAGATAAATCTGATGATACTTTTGATGCCAAATGACACACTAAAAATTCCACATGTAGGCAACTACAATTACCACGTGTGCATTCTCTCTACAGGCAGATTTAGCACCACATGGGTGACACAAATGCCACCATGTTTAGTCACTTTGACCACTGCAACAGACACTGTCTACAAAGTTCACATACCAGACCTGTGTAATGTAACTCAAAATTACAATTTTTATAATGTAAATTATATTTTATGTCATACAATTATGCTATTAAATTATATAATGCAGTTTGTATTTGATTACCTGTAACTGAAAAATCACAAAAAAGTGTTTTAAGTAAGCTTACAATTTCTGTTGAGCCACATTTATAGTTGTTCTTGGCCACATGTGGATGCATGTGGCTTCATTTTGCACCTAAATACCCTCTGAACTGGTACCCAAAGTCCCAAAGTCACATCTTAGTCCATTTGAATCGTAGATAAGGATCCATGGAACATCTTAATAGAATGTGTAGTGGAACAATGCACAGCAACTCTGAGCATTGAGCTCTCATGTTTCATGGACACACTGAAAAACATTCTGCCCTCAGTCCTTTGGCATTCTTGGCCTGTAACGTCAGTGCAAACATCAAAGGTCTCTAAATGCTTATGGGGACATTTTTCATTGTCTTGATAAAAGCATGTGGCTTCTTTCTACCCATATTAGTCAGTTCTGATGCTTTTCCCTACCATACATTGTTAGTATTTATATCTGGCTGTGCCAAGAATTTTCAGAGTATTGAAATTTGGCCTTCCTATTTATGATATATTACAGCATTAGAGTGTTCCTCTCTCTTTTCCTTTCATGATAAGGAACTGAGATAATACACGAAGAGCCTTTAAATTTGGGCGACGTATTTCTTCTACTATATCCTAAGTCTCTCTTTCACAAATTGCTTGGGAACATAGAAAAGTAAGTCAGACTCTGTTGTTTTATATCTAGAACGTTTTCTCTAGTTTCAAATATTTTATCTTTCATTGCTAAGACCCTATCACAGTTGTCTTTACTGTCAATTTGGACTAACATCTGATTGTGCCTAAGTAGGTAATCTCCAAGAACAAGGCTTTCTCTGTCTTTCCTCTTCTTCTGAGCTGTCACCAGAACATTTTATGGTCACTCCCAAATTTAAAGACTAAATTATAACAATGCTTCATTTCTCAACACTTGTCTTAATGTCTTCATGCTGCATTATCAAAATACTCTTGTCTATCCATTCAATTCTCAGGGTCTATTATCTGAAAATCCATGAACAAGATGTTGCAAGATTAGATAAAGTCCTGATCTCACCACTGTTTATCTAGACACAGCAAAAAGATGGGGGAAGGGTCATCTTTAAGCCTAGTAGAACGATAGAAAGACCACAAAGCCAGAACATCCACTTCCAACTGCTTTTTATGAAAATGCCACCTTCATCACTGAGAGCAGAATCAATGTGGCCTCATCACTTCCTAAAGGCTCTTAATAGCTTCGCACTGGAAATTAGGTTTAACATGAATTTTAGAGGACATACTAAAATTCATCAAAGAGTAACATTTGCAAATGAATGAAAGATATAGATACAATTCTAACTTTACACTGATTTTATATATTTTTAACCTCTAGGAAAACTTTTGTTGAAAGCAATGGACTGAATTTTAGGCCCATTCAAAACTAATTAAACTGTTGATCGCTTGTACTCTAAGTTCTTCAGGGAATTGCAAATTCACTAGAGATCCAGAAGAGTCATGATGAATGCACTTAATAAAGTATGATTAAAGTATAAGAGACTCGACTTCCGGTCTGGGCCGGAGCATAGAGCAGGTCACAGGCAGCAACTCTGTACCCAACCCCAGAAAACCGAGAGAAAGAGGGACTCCCAGGAGCTTTAACTCAGGCAGCATCCCAGGTAAGGAAAAAGCAGCACTCGCCCCAAACAATTCACTCCTGGCCTGGAGCGCGGATTCCTTCCAGTCTGAGCCTGAGCACTCGGCAGATCCCAGGAGTCAGCTCTGCACCCAATCTCACAGAACCCAGAGGAAGCAGGGCTCTCAGTAGCTCTAACTCAAGCAGTATCTTAGGCTAGGAGGTGGCTATACTTCCCCCAATCAGGGAGCAACCGGGACCCACTAGGATCCAGGAATACACTCCTGACCCGGAGCCCCGGCCCCTTCCGGTTTCCACCTGAGCACAGAGCAGATCTTGGGCCTCACCTATAACCCCAGCAGCAAAACCCATCCCAAACAGTTCTGACACAACCGAGATAATAGGAAAGACAGACCCCAGTCAGAGACAGCACAGATAGCACAAAAGCGATCCAGATGGCAAAAGGCAAGCTCAAGAAAAAAAGCACCAGCAACCCAAAATACTTGCCATCATCTGAAACTAGTTCTCCCACATTAGAAAGTCCTGAACTCCCCATATCAACAGGAAAACAAGAGAGAGATCTAAAATCACTACTAATGATGATGCTAGAGGACTATAAGAAGGAGATAAATAACACTATCAAAAAACTTGAGGAGAACACAGGAAAACAGGATGAAGTCCTTAAACACAAAAATCCTTTAAAGAATTACAAGAAAACACAAACAAACAGATGAAGGAATTGAACAAAACCATACAGGACATAAAAATGGAAGTAGAAACAATAAAGAAATCACAAAGGGAGACTACCCTGGAGATAGAAAACCTAAGAAAGAAATCAGGAGTCATAGACACAAGCATCACCAACAGAATACAAGAGATAGAAGAAAGAATCTCAGGTGCAGAAGATACCTTAGAAAATATTGACACAACTGTCAAAGAAAACGCAAAATGCAAAAAGTTCTTAACATAAAATATCCAGGAAATCCAGGATGCAATGAGAAGACCAAACCTAAGGATAATAGGTATAGATGAGAGTGAAGATTCCCAACTTAAAGGGCCAGTAAATATCTTCAACAAAATTATTGAGGAAAACTTCCCTAACCTAAGGAATGAGATGCCCATAATCACACAAGAAGCCTACAGAACACCAAACAGACTAGATCAAAAAAGAAATACCTCCCGTCACATAATAATCAAGACACAAAATGCACAAAATAAAGAATTTTAAAAGCAGTAAGGGAAAAAGGCCAAGTAACATATAAAGGCAAACTTGTCAGAATTACACCTGACTTCTCACCAGATACTATAAAAGCCAGAAGATTCTGGACAAATATCATACAGACCCTAAGAGAACATAAATGCCTGCCCAAGCTACTTTACCCAGCAAAACTCTCAATTACCATAGACGGAGAAACTAAGATATTCCATGACAAAGCCGAATTTACACAGTATCTTCCCATAAATCTGGCTCTACAAAGGACAATAGCAGGAAAGCTCCAATACAAGGAGGGCAATCATACCCTAGAAAGAGCAAGAAAATAAACCTTTTGCATCAAACCCAAAAGAAGATAACCACACAAACAATGTCTCCACTATTAGCAGAAATGACAGGAAGCAACAACACCCTCTCCTTAATATCTCTTAACACCAATGGACTCAATTCCCCAATAAAAAGGCATAGGCTAAATGACTGGATATGCAAACAGGACCCAGCTTTTTGCTGCTTACAGGAAACCCACCTCAGTAACAAAGACAGACACTACCTTAGAGTAAAAGGTTGGAAAACAAGTTTTCAAGCAAATGGCCCTAATAAACAAGTGGGAATAGCCATTCTAATATCAAATGAAATCAACTTTCAACTTAAAGCTATCAAAAAGGATAAGGAAGGGCATTTCATACTTGTCAAAGGAAAAGTCAACCAAGATGAACTCTCAATTCTGAATATCTATGCGCCAAATACAAGAACATCGACTTTCATAAAAGATACCTTACTAAACCTCAAAACACACATTGCACCTCACATAATAATAGTGGGAGACTTCAACACCCCACTCTCAGCAATGGATAGATCATGGAAACAGAAACTAAATAGAGATACAGTGAAACTAACAGAAGTTATGAGCCAAATGGACTTAACAGATATCTATAGAACATTTCACCCTAAAGCAAAAGAATATACCTTTTTCTCAGCACCTCATGGTACCTTCTCCAAAATAGACCATATAATTGGGCACAAGACATGCCTCAACAGATATAAAAAAATTGAAATAATTCCCTGCATCCTATCAGATCACCATGGACTAAGGCTGGTCTTCAAAAATGACAAAGACAATGGAAAGCCCACATTCACATGGAAACTGAACAACACTCTACTCCTTGATAATCAGGTAAGGGAAGAAATAAAAAAAGAAATTAAAAACTTTTTAGAATTTAATGAAAATGATGACACATCATACCAAAATCTATGGGATACAATGAAAGCAGTGCTAAGAGGAAAATTCATAGCTCTAAGTGCCTGCAAAAAGAAACTGGAGGGAGCATACACTAGCAGCTTGACAATGCACCTGAAAGACCTAGAACAAAAAGAAGCTAATACACCCAAGAGGAGTAGATGGCAGGAAATAATCAAACTCAGGGCTGAAGTCAACCAAATAGAAACAATTGGAAAATTTGGATGAAATGGACAATTTTCTAGACAAATAGCAGTTACCAACATTAAATCAGGACCAGATAAACCATCTAAACAGTCCCATAACCCCAAAAGAAATAGAAGCAGTCATTAAAAGTCTCCCTACAAAGAAAAGTCTGGGACCAGACGGTTTTAATGCAGAATTCTATCAGACCTTCAAGGAAGACCTAATTTCAATTCTTTTCAAAATATTTCACAAAATAGAAACAGAAGGTACACTACCCAATTCATTCTATGAAGCCACAATTACGCTCATACCTAAACCACACAAAGACCCAACAAAGAAAGAGAACTTCAGGCCAATCACCCTTATGAACATTGATGCAAAATTACTCAATAAAATTCTAGCAAACCGAGTCCAAGAACACATCAAAACAATTATCCAACACGATCAAGTAGGCTTTATCCCAGGAATGCAAGGATGGTTCAATATATGGAAATCCATCAATGTAATCCATTATATAAACAAACTCAAAGAAAAAAAACCACATGATCATATCACTAGATGCTGAGAAAGCATTTGACAAAATTCAACACCCCTTCATGATAAAAGTCTTGGAAAGATCAGGAATTCAAGGTCCATACCTAAACATAGTAAAAGCAATATACAGCAAACCAGTAGCCACCATCAAACTAAATGGAGAGAAACTTGAAGCAATCCCAGTAAAATAAGGGACTAGGCAAGGATGCCCACTCTCCCACTACTTATTTAATATAGTATTGGAAGTCCTAGCCAGAGCAATTAGGCAACATAAGGAGGTCAAAGGATTACAAATTGGAAAGGAAGAAGTCAAAATCTCACTATTTGCAGATGATATGATAGTATACTTAAGAGACCCCAAAACTTCCACCAGAGAACTCCTAAACCTGATAAACAACTTTAGCAAAGTGGCTGGATATAAAATTAACTCAAGCAAATCAGTAGCCTTCCTCTACTCAAAAGATAAACTGGCTGAGAAAGAAATTATGGAAATGACACCCTTCACAATAGTCACAGATAATATAAAATACCTGGGTGTGAACCTAACCAAGCAAGTAAAAGACCTGTATGACAAGAACTTCATGCCCCTGAAGAAAGAAATCGAAGCAGATCTCAGAAGATGGAAAGATCTCCTATGCTCGTGGATTAGAAGGATTAATATAGTAAAAATGCCTATTTTGCCAAAAGCCATCTACAGATTTAATGCAATCCCCATCAAAATTCCCACTCAATTCTTCACAGAGATAGAAAGAGCAATCTTAAAATTCATTTGGAATAACAAAAAACCCAGGATTGTGAAAACTACTCTCAGCAATAAAAGAACTTCTGGAGGAATCACCATCCCCAACTTCAAGCTGTACTACAAAGCAATAGTGATAAAAACTGCATGGTATTGGAACAGAGACAGGCAGGAGGATCAGTGGAATAGAATAGAAGACCCAGAAATGAACCCCCATACCTATAGTCACTTGATCTTTGACAAAGGGGCTAAAACCATCGAGTGGATAAAAGATAGCATTTTCAAAAAATGGTGCTGGTCCAACTGGTGGTCAGCATGTAGAAAAATGCAAATTGATCCATACTTATCTCCTTGCACAAAGCTCAATTCCAAGTGGATTAAGGACCTCCACCTAAAACCAGCCACACTGAAACTAATAGAAGAGAAACTGGGGAAAAGCCTGGAACACATAGGCACAGGAAAAAACTTCCTGAACACAACACCAATGGCCTGTGCTCTAAGACCAAGAATTGACAAATGGGACCTCATAAAGCTGCAAAGCTTCTGTAAAGCAAAGGACACAGTCAATAGGACAGAGCGGCAAACAACAGATTGGGAAAAGATCTTCACCAACCCTACATCTGATAAAGGGCTAATATCCAAGGTATACGAAGAACTGAAGAAATTAGACTCTAGACAATCAAAGAACCCTATTAAAAAATGGAGCACAGAGCTGAACAAAGAATTCTCAACTGAGGAAGCTCTAATGGTTGAGAAGCACCTAAAGAAGTGTTTAGCATCCCTAGTCATCAGGGAAATGCAAATGAAAACAACACTGCGATTCCACCTCACACCAATCAGAATGGCTAAGTTCAAAAACACAGGTGACAGCACATGTTGGCAAGGATGTGGAGAAAGAGGAACACTCCTCCACTGTTGGTGGGGTTGTAAACTGGTACAACCACTATGGAAGGCAGTCTGGCGGTATCTCAGAAAATTGAACATAGTGTTACCTGAGGACCCAGCTATACCTCTCCTGGGCATATACCCAAAAGACGTTTCAACATACAACAGGGACACATGCTCCACCATGTTCATAGCAGCCTTATTTATAATAGCCAGAAGTTGGAAAGAACCCAGATGCCCTTCAATAGAAGAATGGATGCAGAAAATGTGGTATATTTATACAATGGAGTACTACTCAGCTATTAAAAACAATGAGTTCATGAAATTCCTAGGCAAATGGATGGAGCTGGAAAATATCATCTTGAGTGAGGTGACCCAATCTCAAAAGAACATATATGGTATGCACTCACTGATAAGTGGATATTAGCCCAAAATCTCACAATTTCTAAGAAACTACATATAGACCACATAAAACTCACATAGAAGAAGGAAGACCAAAGTGTGGATGCTTTGGTCCTTTCTAGAAGGACTATCAAAAGTTTCAACCAGAGCTCCCAAAGTCTAAACTGCCATCCAGAGAGCACAAAGGGAGGGACTCATGCAACTGTATAGGGAATTGAGGGTGACCTTGTTAGACTTCAGTGAAAGTGGAGGGCCATGGTCCCCGAAAGTTTGGATCCCCTACTGTAGGGGAATTCGAGAGCAGAGAGATGGGACTGAGAGGATGTTTGGAGCACACCCTCACAAAAATTAGGAGGAGGGGGTATGGGATAAGAGGTTTTGGGGGAGAATGGGAGAGGAGATAACATTGAAAGGTAAATATGTATAATATCTAATAAAAAACCACACAGGTAAAGGGTCTAAAAAAAAAAGAGAGGGAGAGAGTTTACTTATTTTAAATTAATTTCAAAAGTTTCTAGGAGTTGCTAATTGGCTAAGATCCTATTTTAAGCTCTCCACAAAAGAATTTAAGTCTCTGTTCAATATTCTCAAGAGAGATGTAAACCCTAATTTTCCTCAACAATTAATTGACAAAAGAGAAGTAATCTCACAAAAAGTAGAAGAAGCTATTACTAATCGATATATTATATACTCTGATTAGTTGACAGCGGTGCTATAACAGTCCTTTGACAAAAGATTATTAATATAGATTTATATATCCTTAAATAATGTCTTCATGACTCTCTGAGTGTGGAAGGAGCGACTGTTGGTGCTTCTGCCCTGATTTTACAAGAACTCTGAAAAATTGGCTTTAAAAACAAAAGAAGGGGAACAGTACCCCCACAGAAGGAGTCCCCCTAAAATACTCTCCATCATGCCTTGTTCACTTTTAACTCTCTAAAGCTGAAAGCTCATGGCAAATCTGCTGCTGACTGCCTCTGGCACCACAGAGACCAATAAAACTTTGCCACATATATGGGGAAGGACCCTCTTACCCTTAAAGGGAATGGCCCAGACCCAGTTCCCTTATGGGGCCGAGGACTGATATGCCTGTCTGATACCACAGAAGGCACAGATAACCGGCTACCAAAAAGATTAATTAAAAAAAATAGATACTCCCACAAAGCCAGGCCCAACCATAAATATGATGAATAGCAATTTACATCCAGGGAAGAGAAATCTCCCTGATAATCCCCTTCTTTTTCCTTTCCAGGTAAAAATGAATCACCCATGATGTCTGCTGTTAGAAGTTCTAATCCAGATGCTGGCCTCCGAACTTATACTACTCAGACCTTTGAAGGGCCACTGACAAGAACATCAAACAGCTAGAGATTGACATCACTAATCTGAAGAAATCCCTCCTTTTGATGTCTGAAGAGACCTCCTAAAATCGCAAAGATCCTTATTGGACTTGATTTACTCTAGTACAATAGAAAAGGCTGTATACAGCTCTTGACTGTGTGCAACCCTCAAGAAAGAAGGTTGCCTTTACATAAACAAGACAAGGAGAGTTAAAGAGAGCATGAAATAGGTAATAAAGGCCCTAAGAAAAATCAGAGACAGAAAGAGACAGATAAATTCTGGTACAAGAATTGGTTTGCAGCCTCTCCAAGGCTGTCAACCCTATTTCCTTCCATCTTGGGACCATTATTTGGGTTCTTTTTGCGTTTCTCTGCTGGTCCCTGGCCTTCAAATAGGCGGACTAACTCTGTGATAAAACAGATAAATAATTTGGTAGCAAAACCTACTCAGATACATTATCATAAGTTAGCTATGGAGGACCAGGAGACTCAAGATAAGGTTGTTACTTTATACAGGGTGTCCCCAAAACTCATCTCCACCCAACCTAAAAGAGGGTACTTCCACCCCTAGACCAAGAAGAGAGGGGCCACCGAGAAGTCCCTTTGACAGGCGATCTGAATTCTTGCTTAGGCTGCAAGATTAAGCACTGCAAGGGAATATAAATAAAAGATAAAAATATCTATCTGGGTTCCCTGAGGGACAAGCCTGACTGCATAGGTGTTGATGTCAAAAGTATCCCCTCTCCAGGAAAAAGACATCGGGACAGGTACGGCCCTCATGCCTTACTGGACAATGACAGGGGGACTGGAGCCATTACAAGGTCCCCTTCAAATACTGGAGGTCAGGCCTCTATCCCTGCCTTCGCAAGTATAGAATTGCCACATCTCTTCTATACTTAGAGAAGGGAGGAGATGTCAGGGGCAGCCCTGCTTACACACTGAAGGCCTAAAATCAGCAATAGGCCTGTCATACATGTATACTAACACCAAGTCTTGGGTCTCAGTCGAAAAACATTGAAACAGATGGCTATAAGCTAATGTCAACAGGCAGCTTTTGTGGAAATTTATAAGCCTGAGTAGTCATAGACTTTGTAAATAGGTAGCCTTGGCAGACAATACCAACCTAGATAGGCAGACTCATAGTGACTTGTCCCCTGAACCTTCACCCAGCCGATACCCGGTTCTGAAGATATCTGTATTCCCCCTGAACACCCACACTCCAGTGTCATTCCCTTCCCCACATCATGCCTTTCTGTGTTTATAACCCCTGTGTGAATTAATTACGATTTGAGAAAAAAATTTATAAAAATTAGATACTTTCTGTAAACTATAGATTAGACATGGTATAGCTGTCAGCCCAAGAATGCTTTCTTTTGAATTTCTCAATGCTGTCTCTTTGTAAGTCTTTGCATTTTCTTTTAATTGTTCACATTTTCCAAAAAGCCAATATATTGTTCCAATTGAAAAAAAATAAACTAATGAACTGCAAAAAAAAAATAAAAGTATAAGAGACTCAAAAATATCCCATCTTATTCTGAAACTAAACATTAATTATTTGAAATGTTTATAATCATTTCAAACAATTATCATAGAGACAATTGTCACAATTTCATCTTATATTTCTTGATTTCTTAGTTCAGGTATACATTTTCAATGGGTCAATTATTTAACAAAAGTGTCTACCATTTAACAAATGTCTGTTTCCTATTTGTGTCAAATACTGGGGTCAGAGTGAGTAATGGAGCACTGTATAAAATGGACAAGATGCATGTATTTGCTTTTGAAGAGCTGCAGACTGGCTAGAGAGGACTGTTAAATTAATGATGTTGAAGATGAATACAGTGGTTCATACCTAAAATCTGAGCACTCAGATTGCTGAGTCAAGAGATTTACTGCAGTTTGATGCCAGCTGAGATTACCAATGAGTGCTAGTTTACCAAAGTAACAGATTGAGACCAGCTTTCCAAAATAAACAAGCAAACCATTGTTCAAAGACTAAGTTGCTGTAAATGCCACAGTCAAATAATTCTTGAATAACATCAGACTCTGTCTTAGAGAAAAATAAAACTAAATTTAGACTGCTGAATTGCTAAAATCTCAGCACTCAAGAGGCTGAGGCAAGAAGATAGCAAGTCTTAGGCAATCCTGGGTTATATAATGAGACCTTATCACAATTAATAAAGCAAGACCCAAATGAAAAGATTGAAGTTTGCAAGTTTCTGCATATGCTGAGATGGAAGAGCTGACAAAGATGCTTTTTTTCTTTTATCTTTTCTTTTCCTTTCTTTCTTTCTTTTCTTTTTTTTCCTGAGATTAATCCACATGATGGAAGGAGAGAATCAGTTTCTACAAGTTGTCCTCTGACACCACATGTACTGTGTCATAGATTCCTTCTCCTCTCTCTTAACTTACAAAATAAAGAAATGTTAAAAAAAAAAAACAGATAACAAAAGATAAGAGTCTCTCATGGATGTTGAGAGTGCTCAAATTTAAAATTTTTTTATACAAACTATCACATTCAGAGAATGTCAAGTAATAGACCTTTGACTAGAGGGTGAGTATATGGCTGTATAGGCACTCATATAAGGAATACCTAATTGAGATTAGAACAAGCAGTCTTCATTAGAATATCTTATATGAAGAGTAGAATTTAGTCATGTGATGAAAAAGAGACATGTTTCAAACCTGGAGGAAATGTCACAAGAAGCACCAAGCTAGGATAAAGCACTATAAACATAAGACCAGAGCCCAAAGAGCTATGCACTGGTTTGTCTACAGCTTGGCTGGAAAGTAGGCACAAACAGATAGCACAGTGTTTTAACATCCTCACTGTGGATGCTAGTGGATTTGTTGTATAACCAGAGTTGTAACTTGTATTCCAGTGGATGCTCTCAGAGGGCAACTTGAAGATGGATTTTCTACTGAAATTCTGAATTCCCTAGAACACAATCTTATCAGTCACTTAGCTTGGTACACCAGAGATTTCCATAGTACTGGGATACAAGGCACTTGCCAGTTCTTTCAGTGAAATGCAGTAGCTACTTACTGCCACCATGTGGAAATCTTTAAGCTTAAATAAACATCGATACCTAGCAGTCACTAATGTAGATACTTTCAAGCCTGTAACTGGAGTGTTGGTTTTAAAAGATGTATGAGAAAGCACAGACTGTTTTTCAGTGAGGATAATCTCTTTCCTGTGTGAGACTGAATGTAAATCTCGTATCAAATCTAGAATTAGGTACTCTCAAGTCTGATGCCAGTAACCTGTGTGTACAGCTGAAATTGTTTTCTATTTATTTGCTTTTTGCTTCCCTTTTTTTTTTAACTGTTCTCACTTCCATCTATCACCCTCTTGCTCTTGCTTTCCAACTGAGAATTGCTTTCTTGAAAATCTATCTCTTCTATGCTATATATTTTAGCAATGATTTATTATCGATAAATTGTGAGCTATTTATTAAATTATTAAATGAGATAGACATGGATAATTGTCTGTAAGTTACTCTAAGACAAAATGTTGTGTTAAACTGAAATGTATTAAAAAATAATAAACCACAACTATATGCTTTACACATATAAATCTAAAATCATATAAGTTTGAATGTCATAAGTCTATGTGGTTTACTTACTATAGAATTTTCTAATGATAGTTGTCTTTTAAGTCTTCTTTTTGAAAGAGCATGCATATGTTCTTACAATTAATAATTTCTGAATATTGAAATTGATGTAATACATGCAAGATTTTTATCCAATTACCCTCAATCCTTTTGCTGTTACATAATGTTCTAAATTAAAGAATCCTTTTGATATGGAGCTTCATATTCAGGCAAAATAAATTATTAAATGTAAGATGCAATGAAATTAATACTCTATTTTTTTCCACAGAACTTGAGAAACCCCAAGATAACGGAAGCTAAGAAAATTTATTCAGTTTCCATTTTTTTCTAGACTTATCATGTGATTCTAGTGTCCAGATTCTGCTGCATCCAGATCCTGTTGAGTGTTGAGCTGATCCAGTATCATAGTGTTTTTTGGTCACAGAATTGTTCAATATATATCAGCGATCTTATCTCTTCTTAACATTGCACCATTTGACTATTTGCATCTATTGTATTGTTAGTCCCTCAACCTAGAACTGATCTTAATACTTGCATGTAATTAAAATGGTATAAAAGCAAAAAGGAGGATGGGGAATGAGATAGTGGGGTTCCAGAGAGGGGAAATTGGGAAAGCGGATGACATCAGAAATGTGAATAAATAAAATTTCCAATAAAAAAAGCAAAAATATAAAATTATTTTTTGTTTCTTCTACAGTTAAAAAAAAAAGAAAGCAAAAAAGAAAACAAAAGAAAGGGAGAGTAAATTTTTGTTTATGGTAAAATTTTATCTCCAAACTTTTCTAGTTACTTTATTCACTTGTAATGTTCACCTTACTTTGACTCAAAGTTGAACCTTTAAATATCTGTAGATCATATATAACATGCCATGCATGATGAATCAGTAACACTGAACCTTACTCTTAAGGACATTCGAAGGTAACAAAAAATAGATATGAGTCAGAGTTATAAAAATGCATGCAGTTGATCTAGTGTCAGTAAAGACTCATTAGAGAATATGCATTAAATCTACCTTAAAAGACAAATGGAAACTGCTCTATAAATCAGCACAGCAGAAACCAAGATGCAAAAATATGAAGGGGTAAACTATCTCATGGAGTTAGACATAGGTTGACTTTCACAACACAGAAGGTTGGGAGTCATAGACATGCAGAAGAGATTAAAAACCATTTTTAATAGCGTAAAAATTAAACTCATGTTCACTTTTTTCATTATTAATGTTTGGGTGTTTTTCTTGCATGTGTGCTCATGTATCATTTAAGCTGATATCATAAGAAAACCAGAATAGATTGTCATATTCCTGGAACTGGAGTTAGAAAGGGTTGTGGACCATCATGCGGCTGCTTGAAATTGGACTTTGTCTTCTGGAAGAACAAGTGATTTTAATTGCTCAACACTCTCTTTAGCCCCTCCCCTTTGCCATTTCTTAAAATATTCCTGGTGATAATTTCTCTAAAGACATCAACAAAAGTAACAAGTTAGCCTTGTTCAAAGAGACCAGTTTGGTTTCTAATGATTAGTATTTGTTTATGTGGATGCTTAACATTATATTTATTCAAAAGTTTTATGGAAAAATCAAATGTTTCTATTTACGCTACCAACAGTAAAGAACCACAATTCCTTTTTCTTTTTCTGCTTTCATTTTTAGTCCCTTAGCATTTCACAAATCAATACCACATTTACATTTCTAAAACCCACTTTCACTTATTCCTCCATGTTCTCCCGTGTCCTCCCAAATTTGTTCTCCACTTTTTTGAACTGCTCTTTTTTAATTGTTATTGCATGTATGTATGTGGGGTTGTTTAGGGCTTAGTTGAGGGTTGGATAACCTTTCAGTAGGCTTGTCAGTTATATAGAGAAGTTTTTTCTCCTTTTTCTTTGCAGTCATTGATAGCCTTTAGGTTTTCATATAGGGTGGGGTCATTGTGATTTCCCGATCTACACTGGGGTGTCAGTGGGTGCTGTCATTGTGCAAGTCTTATTTAGGTGACCATATTGTTAAAATTCCATATGTGCAGCTCCCTGCCATATATACAGCTCCCTGCCAGTGTACAGGAGACACTGTATGTCAGCAGATATCCTTGTCTTCTGGCTCTTGCCATCCTTCTGTCCTGTCTTTTCAAATATTCCTGAGCTTTTGGTGTAGGGTTGTGTTGTGGATATATCAGTTTGGGGGTGTGAACTGCCCTCCTCTTTCTGTGCATTTGAGCAGGGTCACAATACACAATTCCCTTTCAAACTGAGAATTATGATGAGCAGATTGAGAATTTTAGCAAAATTCTCTTCTAAATTGTAAAATCAAGGTCAGAAGTGTGACCAAATTATCAGCTAGCAGATGTGGCTTACAGGATTGTGTTTAAATGACAATAATTTTACACACAGAGAGAGAGACAGAGAGAGAGAGACAGAGAGAGAGAGAGAGGGAGGGGGGGGGAGGGAGAATAATTTGTTGATGTATCACTTGATTATTTAATCCTCCTAGTATCTTCACAATTGACACGAAGTATTTTTCTAATAATACAACTCAAAGTTATTATTTTTTAAAAATAATTCTCAGATTACAAAATCTCCATTTCAAGACAAAATTAAATGATAAACCCCGATGTATATATTTTCTGTTCAAGGGTTTTCTGCTATTATACCTCATTCAGAAAGGCTTCAACAAACACATGATATATGAACTGAGGGAAGAGTGAAATTTGTCACATATCTCTATGACCTATTATACCAATCTTGATTCTCAATCTGGCTCTAGAGTCTCCAGAATAGCAATAGACACACCAAGCACCAGTGTATAAAACTCAACACAGCTTTCTGTTTACCTTTGTGAATTAATGTTGTTTAGTTTTCTTTATTTTCTCAAGTACAGTATATGGCACATTTCACTGAGTTGATTAGAAGTAATATTTGATAATGACTGGGTACTAAGAATATATAGTTCAAAAGGAGAAAATAATCTTTATACAAGATGTTGCATATCCATTTATCATGAGTGATTTAAATAAATTCATATATTTGGCTTTACTGTGTTAGTTTCCCTCATAAACAATTCATTTTATATATGCCTGGTGTATTGGTAGAATATACTTACAAGACATGAAAAATTCTGATACTTATTTTGTTTGTACATGATAGAATAACTCCTTGCTTTAAAGTCACTTATCCTAAAGCACATATTTAATCAGAGAAAAGAAATCTTTTTTCACATTTTCTATGTTACTACATATTCTTTGATCACAAAACTATCAGAATATTGTTAAATACAATATAGCATGCTTTTCCATATTTCAGGAATTAATGCAGATCTCAAATAGTAAATCTCAAGATGTTTGTATCCCAATTATTATTGAGAGACTACAGTTTTATTCACCAAATAATAATTATGGAGAATTATGACAAGACATGTAGGTCAACTATCTGTCTAGACAATTATGAGTCATTGTTGCATCAAGTGATCATAGCTATAAGGCGAAGGTTGAACAACTCAGTATTGGAGCCCTAATGGGCTTCATTAATCTTCATGTTAATGAAATTATGACTTTCTTCAAGAGTTGCTATATTTCCAAATGCTTTTGCTTTGCTTATCACTCCTATGCAATTTTTTAGATAACCCCTTTTGGTAGGCTCTGTCATTATAGATTATATCAATGAGAAATTAAAATGTGGCAGAAATATTTGAATGCCTAATTTTAGCCACATAGCTAAATGTATATCCCATTTATTTTTACTTCCACAAAGTACAAAAACAATATGACTGAACATAGGATTTATGCATGTCTTTTTTGTTTGTTTGTTTGGTTTTTTTGAGAGAGGGTTTCTCTGTGTAGCCCTGGCTGTCCTGGAACTCATTCTGTAAACCAGGCTGCCCTCAAACTCAGAAATCTGCCTGCCTCTGCCTCCCAAGTGCTGGGATTAAAGGCGTGCACCACCACCACCCGGCTTATGCATGTCTTAAAGACCTTTTCAATTGGTATTGTTCTCCTCCAAAGATCACTCATATTTTCTCATCTTTGTTTTATCAGTTTTTAAATTAGTATACAGAGCAATGAGTTTCATTATATCACTTTTATGTATTCTTTTATTTTATTGTTGGTCCTCCTCATCCCTATTCTTTCCCTCCTGTCTCCTAACACCCTGTCTCTTTATATCCATAGAGCAGCATCTACTCATGCTTTAAGTCATATGTATTCTACTATATTTTTTGCCCATCTTTCCATAAGACATGTTCTGGTATTCTCAGGGTCTCCTTTCTAGTTTTATGACTTAAATCTCTTAAATAGAAAGGTATTAAAATCTTGGAATTCATCTATTATGTACAATATATCTAATAATACATACATATATGCATATGCACTATATCTAATACATGCATATACACGCATGCATGTATATATACATAAACAAATATGTGAGAAAACTTTAAATGGAATCACACATAACAGAGGAGACGAACCCCCCAAATAGACATCTCATGACAGCAAGTTAAACCTCCAGTATCAGAAATGGGTTGTATCTAAATGAGCTGTTATCCTAAATGGCCCCATGGAACCCACCCCCATATCCCCCCACACACAAAAGAAAACCCTAGGCTGTTGTCAAGGTTATTGGTTGCTCTCCACACACTGATGGTAAGGCCCTATTGCTGAAGATAATACCTATAAAACTCATTGAACATGGAGAAAGCAAGCAGGTGCCAAAGTCAAGTCTACTGTGTAGTGTTCATGGTACTAGAACATATTCTATATACTACTAAAGGAGAAATATAAACAGCAACCCAGCTACAACCTGTTTAACCTACAATGGTTACCTGCATTTAAAAAAAAAAAAAAAAAACATTACTTCAATAGTGGCACACAGTAACCAACCAATATCTGATTTGGCTTAAGATGCATTCCATGAAATGGAACTCATTACTAACACTGCCCTGGTGGCCAAGAAACTGAGACTAGATAAGTTGAAGTCCTAGGGGAAAACCAAATACTATTGTTCTGCTAAAGGGGCATACCAATAAAATTACTCCAAACAACATTCTTCTACACTCATAGATCAGTGCCTTGCTCAGATAGCATCAGAGAAGCTTCCTCCTGCATTATATAGGAGTTAATACAAAGTCCTACAACTGGACAGTGTGCCAAGAGTAAAAGACTTTGAAACACTCAATCCTAAATGAGATTTATGACCACATTCCTCTATTCAGGACTCAGTGAATTATGCACAAGAGAAGGAAGAAGGATTATAAGAAACATAGGAGATAGATGACATCAAGGAAGTAGTATCTTTCAGACATTCGGAACTCCAAGAGATTTTGGGTCTATGCATAATGCTTCCACAGGTTCAAACCAGGTCATGTCTTAGCACTGAGAGAGAGAATGGACATATGGACTCCCATCTCCAACCAAGAATCTATTTAAGATTAACAATGATTCACAAAAACATAACTTCTCAAAGGGAGCCTCAATGTGTACAAAAACCATACTTTTATAAAAGTTAAATCTAGTTCTAACCATTTGCCTGAAAATTGCTTGGTATCATTGTTTTTAACAGTTGAGTAATACTTCATTGTAAAAATGTACCACATTTTCTTTATCCATTCTTTGGTTGAGAGACATCTATATTATTTCCAGTATCTGGCTATTAATAATGAAACTACTATGAACATAGCTGAGTAAGTGACCTTGTGACTTTCATATATAAGCCCAGTAGTGATATATTGGGTCATGAGGTTAACTGATTCCCAATTTTGTGCTTCTACCAGCAATGGAGTAGCATTCCCTCTGTTCCACATCTTTGCCACCATTGGCTGTCACTTATATGTTTGAACATAGTCATTCTGACATGTATAAGATAAAATCTCAGTGTCATTTTTATTTGCATTTCTCTAATGAATTAGGATACTGAATATTTCTTTGACAGCCACTAAACCATTTGAGATTACTTTGTTAAGAATTCTCTCTTTAGATCTGTACTCCATTTATAATTGGATTATTTAGTTTGTTGATTTCTACTTTCTCAAGTTCTTTATATATCTTTGGAAATTAGTCTTCTGTCTGATATGGTGTTGGTGAAGATCTCTTCCCATTCTTTAGGATGCTGTTTTGTCATATTAATAATGTATTTTACCAAAAATCATACTGAGTATAGTAATCTAGCCCTAGAAAGACAAACATGGCGTGTACTCTTTTGTAAGTGTATATTACCTATAAAGAAAATGATAACCATGCTACAATCCACCAACCCAGAGAAGCTAAGTAACTAGGAAGGTTTAAGGGTAGATGAATTGACCTCCTTTTATGAAGAAAAAATAGAATAGCCATTGTGGGTAGATGAGGGGAGTGTGTCTTGGTGTGGGAGTGAGCAAGGGAATAGGAGGGATCGGGTTAGTGAGGAATGGAGGAAGAGAGTACTGGTAGAGACAACTGGAATTGAGGGGCATCTCGAGGAGATCTAGAAGTTTAGTACAATGGAAACTCCTGGGAATCTATAAGGTTGTTTCAAGCTAAAGCTCCTAGCAATGGGGGAATTCAGAGTCTGAACTGGCCATCTCCTGTAGTCAGGCAGGACTTCAAGTGGAGAGATTGGGAAAACAACCCAGCCACAAACGCTTTGACCTACAATTTGCCCTGCCTTCAAACTATAAAATACACTGAAGTAAAGGTAGCACAGAAATTGTGGGAGTGACCAATTCATTAACTGGTCCAACTGGAGACCCATGTCATGAAAGTGATTCCACCCCTGATACTACTTGGAGGACCAGGACCTCAGGGCTGGATAGTCCTGAGAACTACGATAGAAAATGATTTCCAATGATATTCTGCTGTACCCATAGATTGGTGCCTAGGAAAATTTTTATCAGAAAGGCTTACCCAGCAACTGATAAAAACAGGTGCAGAGACTCACAGCCAAATATTAGGAAGGGTTCATGAATACTGCAGAAGAGGGGTGGCGGAGGGTTGTAGGAATCAGAGGGATCAAGGACACCACAAGAAAATCTACAGAATCAACCAGCCTGGGGTCTTAGGAACTCACAGAGACTGAACTTACAACCAGGGAGCCTCATAGGACTGACCTAGGATCTCTGCAAATACATTACAGATATTTATTGTCTTCTTCAGGGACTTCTTACAGTGAGAACAAGAGCTGTCTCTGACTCTTTTGCCTTCTTTAGGAACCCTTTTCTCCATTTGGGTTGCCTTTGTTTAGCCTCAACAAAAGAGGAGGTACCTAGTCTTACTGTAACTTGATATGCCATGGTTCATTGATACCCATTGAAAGACCCTTCTGAAGAGAAGTGGAGGAGGAGTGGTTGCTTGGTGAGAGACCAGAGGGGAAGTGGTAGGGAAGGACTGAGGGAAGACACAGAGGGTAAAACTGTGATCAGGATGTGAAAAAAAATAAAAGGAAAATCAATGTGTTTATATAAAAAAGTAAGGAAGACAAATATTTAATCATGAAAAAGAAAGCTAAGATTGATTTAACAAGTTTGAAAATTGAGAAAACTACAAAATGTTTATATTTGGTGTCATTATATTATAAACAAATCCTGAAAATTATATGAAAGAAAATTTTGGAAAAAACTTAGAATTGTTGTATACAGTAGAATTTGAGTTTTGACCTATAGTTTATTCTTTGTTCTCTTGGTTTTATTCCTTTTTTTATAATATATATTACATTTATGATTGATAAAATTAATGGCTATTATTTCTTAATAAATATATATGTTATATACTAAATTCATAATAACAATCCATCCTTGATACTTCTGTCATCCATTTTGTTTGTGTCCTTTACTGGATCTATAGAGATATTAAATCTTAATTTTTATTATAAAATTAGAATACTGTAACTTTCAGTTATACTATAGAGATTTACTATGACATAAGCTTCTTTTGTTGTTAAACAAGTTAATATCCACTATGTAGGTTAGGCTTCCTGCTAAAATTATTATTTTTTTTAACCTCAGGCTCACAACTGCCTATAAGTCTAGCACCAGGAGTATCTGATGTCCCTGCCCTCTGTGGACTCCCACTCAAATATACATGATTAAAAAATCTTTAAAAATAGTGTGAAGGGTAGAAATGAGCATTTATTACTCTTTCAGATGACCTGGGTCTAGTTTTCAGCACTTGCCTAGCATCTTACAACTATCTGTACCTGCAGTTCCAGAGGAATGTTTTTCCCTCTTCTTATCTTTGAGGACACCAGATATACATGTGGTACACATACATACATGCAGGAAAGATACTCATGCACATAAAAGAAAGACAGAGAAGAGAAATTGATGGTTAGATGATAGAAAGAAAGAAAGAAAGAAAGAAAGAAAGAAAGAAAGAAAGGAAGGAAGGAAGGAAGGTTAGATAAGTAGATAGATAGATAGATAGATAGATAGATAGATAGATAGATAGATAGATAAACAGAGATTTATCAAAAAACACAGAGAAACCAAGCTTGTTCTCACTTGAATCTTAATCCCTACTGGCTGACTTTTCTGAGTGCAAGAAAGAGCCATGGGTAATACAAGAGGAGATAAATACCCACTATAATGACTGACCTTGCAAGGCAAGTCTACTGGATTGGTCATGGCATAAATTTCATAGGAATAATCCATCACTTTCTGATTTGTTTAGTTTGAGATACACACACCTCGCACTGGTTCTTGGTGGGGCCAAGAACCTGTGGCTAGACAGGGGTTAAGGCTTGGATGAGAGTATACTCCTAATACTCTGGATAAATTGACATAGTATTTACTGATTCCTAAAGACTTACCATTATGCCCATTAATTAGTGCTTCTCTCAGCCTTCACCTGAGGAGATCATTTTTGTAGCAAATGGCAATTACCACAGGGATCCACAACTGATCAATGTGCAAAGTATAAGATATAAAGTGTTGATCTTTAAGAGCAAACATCTATGTTTTAACTCTCTTCCCAAGGCTCATGAATCATGGAAGAACTGTAAAGAATGTAAGAACCAGAAGTAATAGGTAACTCAAACATATCGGGATAATTCTATGTATGAATCCACAGCACTTGATATAACATGCATAAGACCAGTAAAAGTTCAAGCTAGACAGAATTCCAGCATGTAAATGCAGGGTCAGCTTGAAATCCCACCTACCTAAATAACTATTGGCTGTTGGGAGAGGTAGAGTCAATTTTCTTTAATAGTACTGTCTCTAGTGGGTTTACCATGTTTTACTAGATAGCTGTACATCCATATATACATCTGTCCAAACATTCATTTATTCTTATAGTCAATGTCACTTTTCTGAATGTTTTAAATCATGTCTCTGTTTTATATTTTAATTACAATGTACACAGGCATGAATTCTTAGCAGTTATCTTTTTTCTTCTTTTAATCTCAGAAATTATGTTTATGCACTTTTTAATCATTATCAACTTATATCACTTTTATTTTTAAAGATATATTTAAAATCCAATATTATATTTGTTTTCCTTTTCTGGGACCCTGATAAGACAAACCTTTTAAAATTATTTAATTTTTCATGATATTCTATTTTTCTCCTAAACCTGTTTTTGTCTGAGATATACAAATATAATCTGATTAATAAATAGCATCTCTATGTTTTTTAAAACTTGTGCCAGGTTGTTTCAAAATTTTGTTAGTGTCTTTTTCTCATTTGGTGGCTTAAAGCTTGATTTCTCTTAATAGCATCCACATTTATGTTGTTACATTTTATTTGAGGTGTATTCTGAGGTTGTACATTGTTGCTCATTCACCCATTTTAACACTTGTGTATTAAAATCTTTGTTAGAAATTCCAACATCTGTAACATCTTTTCATTGGCATCTGGTGATTATCTCTTGACATGCAAGTTGAGATTTTGAAGATTCCTTGTACACTAAGCAATTTTAATTAAATCCTAGGCATTAAAAGACTCAGAGTTATATTTAACTCCTGTAGATAATGTTTATATGTGTGTAGAAAATTGGCATGATGGATTTCAACTACACCAATCTAACGAACACCACCAAATATCAGTTTAATATTTAAAATGGTATCTAGCTATTCAGATAAGTATACATGGAG
Organism: Grammomys surdaster; assembly: GCF_004785775.1. NCBI lineage: Eukaryota > Metazoa > Chordata > Mammalia > Rodentia > Muridae > Grammomys > Grammomys surdaster. The sequence goes on from NW_021604670.1 coordinate 5,215,168, forward strand.
GGTACATTGGAAATTTAATGGAGGTCTACACATCAACTCAGGAACATGTATTATCATTGTTAGACTTGGCACACAGCTTAGAACAGACAACACCAGACCAAACGGTTCCAAGCTGGGGGTTTATTTAGGGCAGAGGACAAAGGTGAGGAGAGAAACTGGAGAAGATGGTGGAAAGAAAAGAGAGCAAGGTCAGGGAGTTCTGCCTCTTTATATGGGTGGTGATGTAGCCTTTTCCCAGGTAAAGGTGAGGTAGCCAGGTGGATTCTGGGAGTGTATGGCAGTTGCCTTGGGAACAATGTAGGGTCGCCTCCGTGATGTCACTGAGTTTGGGTCTGATATCAAAAGTAACAAAAGTATGTTGACACCTCCCTTTTTCATATTATAAAGAGAAGAAAAAAAGGGGAGGAGAAGCCGATGGTGAAAGGGGAGTCGGGGCGCCATGTCTCTTAAACTACTTCCTGCTTTGTAGGGGCATAGTCCATTGTGGGGAGCAGTTGGCTTTCACCATCGGGGTCCACTCTGTAGATATGTATATCAGGTTCTTCTGTGGACAGCAGCTGGTAATCATGTAACAGTAACTGATTAATAAATTGGTTAGAAATAACACCAGGAGGATGACTAAAAAGAGTGTTACAGGAGAGTATCTGCTTTTAGATGGGTTTTAAAAATCTCAGAACTAGAGATCTCACATTCCCCAAAAATGGCATTCTTCTTGGAGAAACTGGTGAAGACCATCTTCTTTAGCTATCAGGACACCTGGCCCCCGTCAGTTCTGAAGCACCACAGCTAGAATCTCCATGAGTCTTATATGTAGAAACGAGTGTCTTGCAGTGTTGGTAGAAGAAAAGGTTGGTCCGTGATCCTAGCCTATGTATCTGAGAAGACCAATATGGGCAGTCCCCATAATCGCCTGGCCAGTTTCTACAATAATCTTCTATATGGGCAAAGAGAAAGTATAGAGAACATAATATTTAGATGGGATAACAGATATAGGAATGATGGCAATTTGGATTGGTTCTTGGCATCCAGCTATGGAGCAGTTTCCCGACTCTGTTTGGAAAGACTGTTATCTGTGGGTGTCTCTTGAACCTTAAACCTCCAGATGTAAGGCCTGATCTGAATAGGAACAAGCAGCAGGGGGAGGATGAGAAACCCATGTCTAGTCCAGTGAGGTAGAGCTCTGCTGCCAGAGTGGAGTCTCATTTTCTGGGGTTGAGGACAAGGTAGGTGATTTTGATGTCCTCTGGAGCTTAATAGAGCATGGTCCTGTTAGGGTCTATGTGTATGAAGAAGAGTCAATTTTAGATGGAGGGATGAAAGGCTTGAGGTGAGACAAGTGGACCCAATGAGGGAGTTCTTCAAGTTTGGCAGCTGTAGGGGGTCACAAGAATTACCTTAAAAGGGCCCTGCCATTTGGGAGAGAGGGGTGAGGGCTGATGATCTGGAGGGAAGAGAAGGACTAGGTCTCCAATGTTGACAGGCAGTGGACAGGAGACAGTGTATGGTCAAGGTAGATGGTGGTCAGCAAAGTTCCACAAGAGAGAATGGAGGAAGCAAATTAATGGGGTGAGCAGATGGTCTGGGAGGAGAGAGCATTCAGGTGAAAGACCAGGAGTTAGAACTGGACATCCATACATGAGTTCAAAGGGTGAGATGAGGAGAGGCCACTTGGGGAGAGCTTGAAGCCTGAAAAAAGCCAGAGGCAGGAGTTTTCTATTAGAGCTACCTGAAGAGAAAGAACCCTGGAGGGAGGTAGAGTCTGTAAGCCTTTTTAAGTTAGGAGCTGTGACAGGTTGTGAGAAGAGAGGACAGTTATAGGTGATCCCATGGTTAGTTTCTTTGACTCTCAAATAAGGAGCTCAGCACCTGCTAAGGTACAAATACAAGGTGCCCATCCCTGGATGGTTAGAGCTAGACTTTTTGACAAGTATGCTACAGGTGCAAAACTTGGTCCCAGTTGATGACGTAAGACCCCAAAGGCAAATCCCTCCTTTTTAGTTATGTAGAGGGAAAAAGGACAAGTCAGGTCAGGGAGATGTAAGGCTGGGGCCTTAAGGAGAGCCTGTTGGAGCCTTTGAAAGGGCTTAGTAACAGGTTTGAGAAGAGGTTTGTGGGTGAGGCCTAGTGCTCCTTCATATAAGGGGCGAGAAAGTGGGGAAAAGGAAGGAACACAAAAAGCTAGCCATTCCTAGGAATAATAAAATCTCTTCCTTTGTAAAAGGAACAGTTAGAGACTGAATCATATTCTTTCTACCTAAGATAATAGCCTTGTGGGTTGGGGTAACTGTTACTCCTAAATAGGTGACCTGAGGAGTGGACAATTGGACTTTAGAAGGTGAGACCCTGTAGCCCCGACTGGAAAGGAAATTTAGAAGAGCAGCTGTGTCAGCTTGGCTAATTTCTAGAGAGGTACTACAGAGAAGAACATCATCTATGTAAAGTACAATCTTAGATCTAGGGAGAGATAAAGAGAGCAAGTCAGAAGCCAGGGCCTGGCCAAACAGATGTGGGCTGTCCCGGAATCCCTGAGGTAGAACAGTCCAGGTAAGTTGGGTAGAAAAGTGGATGTCAGGATCTTTCCAGGTAAAGGCAAATATGTCTTGTGACTGGGTGTATAGAGGGATAGAGAAAAATGCATCCTTGAGATCTAGGACTGAAAAATGAGAAGTCCCTGAGGGGATAGTAGAAAGAAGTGTATAAGGATTAGCTACAACAGGATGGAAGGGAACCACTGTGGAGTTAATGCGCCTAAGGTCTTGAACCAATCGATAGGTACCATTAGGTTTCTTAACTGCCAGTGTAGGGGTGTTAAAGGGGGAAGAGGTGGGGCAAAGGAGTTTTTTCCTTAGAAGGTCAGAAATGATAGGCTTAAGTCCCCTGAGGCTCTGGAGAGAGAGGGTATTGAGCTTGGGTGATGTACCTGGTAGAGTCCAGTAATTGGATGACAACAGGAAAATGATGTTTAGCAACAGAGGGGTTCTGGATGTCCCAAACTTGGAGGTCCACCTGAGAAGCTGGTAAAAGAAATAACATGTTATTGTTAATAGGTTGACTGGCTAAAAGGAGGAGCAGAGGAACTGCTGGCGGGCTTGGGCTTAAGCGAATTGGTGGAGCAAAGGAAATAGAGGCTCCCAACTTAGCTAAAATATCCCTTCCCAATAAGGGGACAGGACATGTAGGTGCTACTAAAAGGGAATGGGTGAGAGGTACACCCCAAAAATGCAACTAAGTGGGGGTGTCTGGTGATGAAGGTAAGGTTGTCCTCCTACCCTGACATTAGGAAAACGTGAAGGTGAGGTGGGTCCCCAAAACTCCATCAGGACCGAGTAAGTGGCCCCAGTGTCCAAGAGGAAGGAGATGGGTCTTCCACCTACCATAATATCTACCCGGGGCTCCCTGCTAGTGATAGGTGTAGTCAGGTTGAGAGAGCTCAGGCCCCATCAGTGCTCCATAGCCAAGCCTAGAAGGTCAGCTGAAGAGTTTTCTGGGAGCGATGTCTCTCTGTTCTGTGCAACATGAGGGCAATCAACAGCCCAAATGTCCCCTCTGATGGCAGCTGGGACATGGTCCCCTTGGCTTGCTGGGGTTGGGACAAGCCTTTGCCCAATGATCATGTTGACCACATTTATAGCAGGGGCCAGGTGGTCCCTGAGCCTTAAAAGACCAGGAGTCTGGAGTAGTGGCTGAGGCTAGTCGGATACCCTTTGCCAGTATGTGGTATTTCTGTTTTTGGGCTTTTTCATCTCTCTCATGGTACACCTTGAGGGCCAGCACCAAGACTTCTGCCTGTGGAGTTAGGGGTCCCCTCTCCAATAGCCTAAGTTTAGCTTTTATGTCGGGGTAGCTCTGGGAAAAAATGTAGGTCATCAGGAGTTGCTTACCTTCTGGGTTTTCAGGGTCCAAATTAGTGTACTGCAGTAAGGCCTTTGTAAGGCGTTCTAAAAACTGAGACGGTTTTCCTGTTTGTCCTGGACAACCTCTTAGAGTTTCTCAAAGTTTACTGGCTTTAAGGCTACCTTTCTTAGACCTGCCAAAAGACATGTTATAAATCTATCTCTGGCTAAGATACCACCTGCAGAATTATAATTCCATCAAGGATCCTGGTCAGGAACTGCCTCAGATATGATTGGATATGTTCCATCTGTTTGATGAATCTGATATGCATGCATTTTTTCCTCTTCTCAAACTTGCCTTTGTTCATCAGGAAGCAAATTGTTAGTTGTGAGTCATATGAACATCATGGAAAGTCAAGCTATAGATTGGATGATGTACTGGAACTCTTTAATAAAGGCAGAGGAGTTAGAGGTGTAGGAAACCAATCTGCTCTCTATTTGAGAAAGTTCACTCAGTGAGAAAGGGACATGTACTCTGACCACGCCACCAACGCCAACCACTTCCTTTAGAGGAAGAACAGATGCTGGTTTAGATGTCCCTGGAGGAGAAGGAATTGGAGGTTTGGCTGTGGCCTTAGAACGAGTGGTGGGAAGGGCAAATGTTGATGCCAACTCAGGGCGATTTGTATGGCCTGCAGCTGGCACAGAAGGAGGGGAGAGGTCTGGGGAGTTCGAGCCAACAGACTCTGAGGTATCCTGGTGAGAAGAAGCCGAGGCAGCAGTTTGGCTTTTCCATGGTATTGAAACAGGTTTGCAATGGAAGGGAGAAGGTTCATCAGCTGGATCTAATGGTGTGGGGTCATCTAACAGGGGTTGAGCAGGTTTCATGGCTAAGAGAACCTTGGGTGTAAAAAAGGCAGAATGCATGGAAGGAGTATAACGAAGGTAGATAAATGCTCGAACATAGGGGATTTCTTTCCATTTGCCAGACTGCTGGCAGTATGTGTTAAGACCCTTTAAAATAATTGGGTCTAGTGTGCCATTGAGTGGTCACTTTAGTCCATTATCTAGAGGGTACCAAATCCAGACCTTATTACGGATGTGTATCAATTTGTAAGGCCTCAAATCAGGTGTTAATTTTAGAGATTTGAGGTTTTTCAGGAGACAACCCAGTAGGGTGTCTGTGGGTGCAGTCGATGACAATGTGGTGCCCAGTGGGTGACAGGGGCTGTTACCAGAGCTATTCGTATCAGCGTCCCAAAGGAAAAGCCAGCAACAAAATCAGGCAAACAGCCTAGATATCAGGTCATCAAGAGAATATCCAGGGGCCTCCGCTAGGGCAGAACTTCAGAGTTTCACCAGAAAGTAGCCCAACCTAATGCTAGGATTTTTGGCTGCTGCAAGAGTTTGTGGGAGCTATGAAATACTTTTGAAGGGGGGAGGGTCACCCAACAGCCAATGTCCTAAGTCGTAGGTCAGCTAGAGGCCAGTCATATGGACTGGGGCAATGAAAAGCCAACCTCTTAACCCAGGGAAGGCTGGCCAAGTCCTAACTGGGCGTCCAGGGTCCCTCCTGCCAATTGGACGTTCCTTACCAATTAATATGGCGGTGTGTGTTTGCAGGCTTGTGCAGTCTGGTATCAGGAAAGGTGGAACCGTGAGGTCTGTGTCCCTGTCTGGCTACTCAGCCCACATGGCAGGGTACCACGTGGGGACCACAGTGGCTCAGCTCACGTGGTGGAAGTTTTGTGAGCCCGCAGCAGTGGATGGAGTTGGTCTGCAGCAGCTATGGAAATTCACATGGTCGGTGACAGCAGGTAGCAGCAGATGGCAGCAGAGGTGGCTACAGCAGCAGTGGTGGGAGTTGGCAGAGGCGGTGGCAAACCACATGGCTTCGGTCCTGCTGACAGCTGGCAGGAGCTGCCGTGGTACCCGAAGTATTCAGTCTCGGCCCAAATGCACCAGTATTAGACTTGGGCGCACAGCTTAGAACAGGCAACACCAGACCGAACGTTTGGGGGGGGGCTTATTTAAGGCAGAGGGCAAAGGTGGGGAGAGAAACAGGAGAAGATGGTGGAGAGAAAAGAGAGCAAGGTCAGGGAGTTCTGCCTATTTATATGGGCAGTGATGTAGCGTTTTCCCAGGTAAAGATGAGGTAGCCCGGTGGATTCTGGGAGTGTATGGCGGTTGCCTTGGCAACGATGTAGGGTCACCTCAGTCCTAAATGTGATGTCACTGAGTTTGGACCTGATACCAACAATCATTAACTTGATTTTCCAATTTATATTCCATTCAAATTTAAATTCAGCATTTGTAGGTATAGATTAAAGGATTGCTTTGAAGTTTCGGTTTCAGTTTTGAAAATATGATTGAGTTTTATGTTCCAATCAGATGAAGACTATGAAAGATAGGGAATATTTCTTTCGGCACAATGAGAAATTGAGTAAGTTAAAAATGAGACTCAGAAGCATATGATCAGTATTCTATAGCACTATAAAATGAACAAAAACAGGATACATTTGGAATTAAAAAGAAACCTATATTGCAAAAGAAATCGTGATATTATTCTTACCCTAAATAAATTCAGATTCCTAGAAATGGAAGAACAGACTTGTATACTAAATACTCTTATAAAAGTTTGGGACAAATATTTGTAACACGTGATTCAAGTGGCCAATTTGAACATGGCACCAGCAATGCATTTCTAATACCCCTTTTTGGTTTTAACGAGAGACTACATGCTTGCCAAAAATAATTAATTCATGTTTTTTTGACTTCTACCCTTGGGGAAAATAAATACTCTGTCCTATTACTATTGCCCTATTGTTTTACTTTTGAAACTAAAGGTTCATATCTTAGAAAGGCTAAGGAATTACTGATTATGAACCTCAAAGCTCTCATTCAATTTTGGCTCCCATGTAGTGCAGGACATACACACAGCAGGGCTAGCTATTGGATGAAAACCATGCTGAGTGGTTAAGTCTTTGCTTGCTGTGTCTAACCCATTTGGCAGGCACAACAGTCTTCTTTCCCTTCATAGGCCTAAATTTGTCTCATTTGGCAAACAAATAGTAGACCTCCATCAATGCAGAAATCCATCCCTGCATGCTTACTGGCAACTGTAAATGCATACAAAGGTGCAAACCAATTTATTATCTACAATGGGCATCTCATACTTCCAAATATAATAAAATTATTACATAGCAATGACAGATGAAGGTCTTTACAAGGTATATTTTGGCAATCAATACTTTCAGAACTTAGTAGATTTTCTTTAGTCCTGTATTTTGCAAAGATAGTTATCTTCCATATTAAAGCAAATGTCATTCTTTACAATATAAATTAAGCCAAGGTAAGTATTTAGAAAATGTAAATTATATTTGTTTAGAAAAGCAGCTATAGTAGTTTCTCCTCTTAGGTCTCTGATTACTCCAGTCATGGGAATTGGCTAGAGCTGTAGTACCAGTTTGAATTCCCTCCTGCTTAGTGGGCCTTAAGTCCAATTTGATAACTGCTTGTTACTGCCAAGATAAAGGTACCAGTACTGCATCGTTATTGATACATTGCTTATCCTATTATCTTTACCATTTGTTCACTTTCCATTTGTGAAGGACTATTGATTATTTTGTACCTTTACAGCTTACATATAATTTTCTGATCCTATATATGAGACTTTGTTTTCAAGAAGAAGCTTCTAAGATAGTCCCAGATGAATTCTTCCAAGTAATGTACCTGAAGTATATGTGATTTAAACAATAGGGTCTTATTTCAAGTTCTGGAGGTAACTAATAGCAGCACTGATAGCCTATACAGTACATAGCACATGATTCTTGTAGACAACATTGTCATCTCATTATATATATATATATCCTTTTACATACATGCATGTAAGCATTTTTATGCATGCCTGTAAAGTAATACATTGCCCAATTTCTTTTTCATACATTCTTAACATTTTTTATTGTTCATGCTGTCTTTGTATTATCTATCCTCACAATTCTAGTTAAGTTATGCCCCATTTTTTCATTACCTACTTCATAGCACCTGTCTCCTACTATCCTCATGAGAGCTCCTTCTTTTATCATCCTTCTATAATGTCTTTATATTTTCCTGGATTATTTAAATCAAATTATATATTTAAAAATAAAGATCTAGAATTAATATTCACAACACTAAATAAAAGATAGATAGATAGATAGATAGATAGAGAAAGAAAGAAAGGAAGAAAGAAAGAAAGAAAGAAAGAAAGAAAGAAAGAAAGAAAGAAAGAAAGAGTGAAACATGTAACTTTTTTTTCTAGGTCTGTATTACCTTACTAACTATAATGTTTTCCAGTCGTATGCATTTATCTGCAAAGTTTATGATTTATTTTTTTTACAGATAAATACTTTTCCATAGTTTGTTTATATCATATTTACATTAAACATTCATCATTCAAAGGAGTTAGTTTTGTTTTTTGGTTGTTCTCACCCTGCAACAATACTATGACATTTATAACATACCCTGTTGTCACACTGCTACTTTATTAACTATCAGATTTTGAGGAAACCATTAAGATATCTAAGAGTCAGGCTATCCATATATGATGTTTGAATGGTTATATAATACAATTTGATATAACAAAATAATATAATGATTTTATATTGTAATGCATCATGTATACAATCATTATTAGATAATAGTCCAATCAGAAGAGAGAATTAAGCACAACCAAGGTAGTAGAAATAAAATAAATAAAGTAATAATTTTAGGAAAAACAAACCACAAACAAGAACACAAATCATCAAAACTCACCAAAGTGAAAATATACAAACACCTTTCAATAAAAACTCTAAATATCAGTGGCCTCAACTCTCCTCTCAAAAGACACAAGCTAAGTGTTTAGATTAGGAAATAAAACCCACCTCTCTTTAATCAACAATAGACTCTTCTTAGCTTAAAGATCAGCATCACCTTAAAGTAAAGAATGGATAAAACTATTTTAAGCAAATGGGATCAAAAAGCAAGTAGGCATTACCATCCTACACAGACTCAGGAGAATACAAGCCCAGGAATACAGGTAATTTCAAAACCTCACTTTCTTTAATAAAAAAATCGTCTGGTCAGAACATAAACAGAGAAAACCCAGAATAAAGACAGTTTTAGTCAAATAGACTAACCAGAATATTCTCCCCATATGATAAAGGACATATGTTTTACTCCGCGACACTTCTCTAAAATAGACCACATAAAGAGACACAAGGCAAACCTTTGAAAAATATAGAAAACCTGAAATAATCACATGCATCCTCTCTAACCATTATGCAATACAATTTAAAATCAGCAGCAAATAAAACTCCAATAAGTGTATAAACTCATAGATACTGACAAACTCATTACTGAATGATGAGGGTGTCAAGGAAGAAATCAAATGTTTCTGAAACTAAATAAAAATAAAAGTACAACACAACCAAACTTAAGGGACACATTAAGACCTGTGCTAAGAGGGAAGTTAATAGCTCCACATGTGTATGTTAATAAATCAGAAAAAAAACACAAATAGATGATTTAATTGTAGATAGTTAAATTAATGTCATAAGTCATTTACATCATGACTTTAAATTTTGATATTTGTAGACATTTTAGCTTGTATATAGTATATGTTCATTATTGGAGTATATTACAGATTTTTCTCTTAACTGTTTCAATGCCATTTCTAGCACATAGTAAATACTTTAAAAGGGAATAAACTAAAAAGTCAGTGGCATTCTCAAAGGTACACTAAAGCATTTTTTGTACTTTAGTATCAGGCCTAGAATTAATGTAAACAATGTCTAATGTGCATTCATTTTTTGTGTTTAATGTTCACTATTATACTTAATATATAGTGCCCACATAAATTTGCATTGCCTATACATGAGTATACATACATATATATCCATGAATCCTCCAGAAAGTATAAAAGAGATGCTGTAGACTAGTCTAAGGTAATAGGCTCTGACCATAGGTAATTATAGTTAGAAATATCTTTCAGGATCAATATGTAAAATGAATGATTCAAGCAAAACCCAGAAGAATCTGCCAGGATAGATGATGAACAAGTTACCAGAGGAATCATCTGCTATACCAAATTCAGTGAGACAAGAAAAAGACTAAATGAAATCTCAGAAAAAGGCAATGAAGATAGTAAGATGAGACCACTGTGAGTATAAGTCAGAAGAAAGGTAAATAAGATTCCACATAATTGTACATTGTGTGGTCTGTCAGGACATGGTATTCAAATGGTTTGCATTATCTTAACTGGCAGGAGACCATCCTGTTTTTCTCATGCACAGCTCAAAGGTACATGGACTTCTCATGGTCACTGCAACCAAAAAGAAGGATAATTAAAGATAGAAACATGACTGCTGATCATTCTTGGTGTATAACCAGGTACTAGTGGACTTAGAAACATTATTGTGTAATGTAATATTTCTTGATAAACATTACTCTCTGACTCAAAACAAAATGAGGCATATGAGAAAATGTCTTCTTTCCATTAACACTATTACTACTAGATTGGAGGAAGTAGACACACATCCACATCCCTATGGACTTCATTTTTGACAAAGAGTTTAAAAAACACATATGGGAGCAAACTGTTATTTTCAATAAGTATTGCTAGTTAAACTGGATAGATTTATGTAGAAGAATGATAGATCTTTATCTCTCAGCAGCACAACACTAAACCCCAAATGGATCGAGGACCTCTTCATAAGGCCTGATATCCAGAATCTGATAGAAGTAGGGAATTTAGAATAAATGCACAAGAAGAAGCAAGTGAGAGTGTATTTTGGTGTCAATGTAGCAAAGAGAAACTCTCATCTACTGTTGGTGAGAAAGGAAAGTGGGGCAGTCATTATATAAATCAGTATAGTGGTTCCTCAAAAGGCTGAAACAAGACCTTCCACATGACCTTTTCATACAATCCCTTTGAACAGATTATATATCTTGCCACAGAGATGCTTTCTCATCCATGTTTACTACTGCTGTACTCATAATAGTCAAGAAATTGAAGCAGTCTAAAAATCCTATCAATTAATGAGTGAATAAAAAATTGTTGCATTTATAGAATTTGTAATATTATTTGTCTGCTAAAAGTATGTGAAATTTTAAGATAAATGGGTGAAACTAGAAACAATAATCTTGAGTATGGTAACCCAGACATAAGAGACAAATCTCACACACCTTTTTTTGTATGTGGATATTAACTTTGAATCTTTAGATATGCAGATTTCATATATATGGCTGATAGAGATTGGTAAATTAGTAAGAGTCTATGTGAGAGAAGAGGATATTCCAAACTAAAGTACTAGGTGTACAGTGTTAGAAAGGGAGAAAGGGGGAGATAATAAAACGGGAAGACTTAAATAGTGTATGGCTGAGAGGGATGAGTAGAGAAGGGAATATAGTGAAGAATAACACTAAAGGCATTTTTTAAAAGCCACAAAGAAACACACCACAACACAAGCTTTCTAAAATATACATTTCCAAAAAGAGTTTAAATTGAGTTACGGTATCATGGAGGGATCCCCCAACTAAACATCAAATACTAGCAAATTAAAACTCATTTGAAAGCAATGAATCATGTTTTTGTGTTGTTGGTCACTGTGACTCTATGGACTCCCAAATATTACAGGCTATAGGTTTCTGTTCAGAACTTGACTGTACTGCTGAAAACACTACAGGCATGAGAGATAAACATGAACAAATCAGACAGGTACTGATCCAGGAGCTTCATCCTCACTATTTGGCTTTCATAGCATTAAAAGGTGCTATGTACTCTGAGAGTGGAGAAAAGTGATTATCAGTATCACCTAACTCTGAATACTTTGAGCTACAGTAATGTCTGGTTGACAAGATCTACCTATACATTCAATAGTGACATCAGTGTCATGGAAACAATCAATAATTCTGATTGGATCTAAGGCCTGTTTCATGAAATGGAACCAATAACTGACACTGTTAACAGGACCAAAAGCCATTAGCTCGATAGGTTATAGGCCCAAAAAAGAAACTACTCTTACTGTTCTGTTAAGAAGACACATTATTCAATCAAACCTAGGTCTCCATATTTTGGCCTATAACTCTGGTAGAAGCACCCGGTTCTACTGGAAGCTGTGTGAGTATCCAGAATCAGCATACTTTCCCACATGCTGAGTGAGTCCTAAGTACATTTAGAAAGATCCGAGTTATCACCACGGTATGCGTGCCACTACTGAACATTTACGGTAGTTGAGCCTCTTTTGTCATTGTTGTGGTTCATAAGTATCATAGCTGGGTGGGAGTGTTGGTTGCTTCCTTCCATTGGAAACTTGCATGATGCATTCTAGTACTGAAGGCTACTGATCAGGGAGGAGGTATTCAGGTAAGTTCCAGCTCAATGGCCTCTAGGTTCTACATTTGAAGTACATTGTATCTTCAGCATTACTGAAGCAAACTTACTTTGCACCCCTGGGTGGAAACCAAGTACATTATCAATAATCTGCAATACTTGGGGGATTTTCTCAGACAAACTAGCAACTCAAAGATGAGCTGTCATTTTAAATGACACTGACAGTACAATGTATCATTCGAATATAATCTAAGAAGGAGAAATATTGTAATAAATCTTACACATAATACACTCCACACCTCTTGTCCTGTAATCCTTTACTTCTTGGAGAAACAGACTTGAGAAGGAGCTAGAGATCAACACAACAACTACACTAGAAGCCAAACATAATTTGAGTTCTATCACTCATGATTTAAAGATTATTTAAAACATTTATGATAAAACTGAGAAAAGTTGACCTTTTCAAGCCCAACAACTCTCTATTCCACATATATAGCACTGTGATCATCTCAACACACAACCATTTTCTGCTTTTCTTCCTTAAACAAAAAGGTATTGCCAATTCTGATTGCAGACATATAGTTGCATTCTATTGTTTTAAAACATTAAATGAGAAAATTCAGCATACATATCCTGTGTAACTTATCTGTTAATATATCTATTATTTAGTTTCTACAATGGCTGAATTAGAAACTAAACTAAAATAGGTTAATGTGGCATTTATTAATGAAATAATATTTAAGAAATACTGAGTATAACTGGCATATAATGATCAGCCAGCGACTCTTGTTAAAGATTGAATACAGAAAGAGATTTTGACATGGCTTTTGAAAAATTAGAAAGGATAAGTATTAACCTTGTCTTCATATTCTCTGTATGGTCTTGACAAGGCTGACAAGGCCCATGGGGTAAAACCCTATCTGATAAAATTGAAAATTCTCCAGGAACCAATCAATCCAAGTGTGAATTTTGCAAACTAAATGGAAGTAGATCAAAAAGATAGCAATGGATTTTCTATATCTGGCTTCTGTAGTATTTCCTCTGGCTAAATCATATCCTCGAAACTAGCTAGATGTGATCACAAAGACTCATATCAGAAATGACTTCTTGACAGTGAGTGCAGTCTTGTTTTATTTTCAAAAAGAAGCTTTAATACCACAAATACCATTGATATTCCCTAAAGTATTTATGATAAGTGTCCATAGTTCTACCACTGCAATGTAGAGGGAAGAAGGGCAAAAGGAAGGCAGAAGAAGAGAAGATGCAGCATGGAAAATGAGCTGGAAAGGGGATATAGGATATTTTATTTTTGCTATGGGAAATGTATTTCATTCATTTGTTTATTGGCCAAGTAGTGTTCACTGTAGACTTACTGTGATTATGAAACTAGCTCAAGTATTCAAAACTATGGTTAATTAGTCATTTATTGTGTTGTATTCATGTAACTTACATTACAATGTAAAAACATACATGGACCAAAATATGCAAATCATATTATCATCCTCTCTAAAGAATTCATATGATTCATTATAAGAATAAAACCAAATTGCCTTTGATTCATCTTTGTCTCTAAGCTGTACATTACCTGGGCCTTAATTATTTCACTATTATAATTATCATTCATTTACTTCTCAGTAGCTCCATATATTAAGGTCCCATTGTCTGTATTTTTCAATTTTCCATCATTATTACAAAATATGTGTAATAATGTGTAAAAATTTAAAAAATTGAAATATATGAATCCATGTTTGCTTGGCTACATTGATTTTGTGTCCATGTTGAAGGAGAACACAGTGTTGAGAACAATGGTAGAGGGAATTGGTTTCTTCATGCCAGCCAGAAAGCAGACAGAGCATGAATGAGAGGCCAAAAAAATATTGTAGCCTTGAAACATTGACCCAGGGTATTTATTTTTTTCTGATAGGCCTTGCTTTTTAATGGTTGAACTACTTCCCAATTACATGATGGGCTGACAAATAATTCTTTCCTACAGCATCTGAAAGATGTTTAAGACCTGACCTAATGAGTCAATTTCATTTCCCCTTCAGTGTCTTTGAATTTCTTAAAATTTTCTGCTTTGAATATTTTCCTTTAGAGCTTTCTCTCTGTCTGTATATATTCATCTCACTCTTCAGTTTCTGTTTCTGACTCTTTCTTTCTGTGTGAATCTATGTGTAAAGACATAAGTTCATATGTGATCAATGGATACAAATATTTAAATGCACAAGTGCATCTTCTTCACTTCTGTACAGATAGGATACATACTAATGCCCACAGATATCCCTGTCCTGCTCATGAGACCTAGGGCATATGTCATCATACACAGCAAATGAGATTTTGATGATTAGCATTAAGGATATGTAAGAAGCAGAGAAACAGACAGAGACTATCAGATAAGGTTGTAGTCTTCATAAAAAGAAAATCATAGAAATTGAATGAGGAAATATCTGACATATTGCCTTTAAATACAGATAAAGACCACTGGTGAAAGAATGTGAATAGCCTCTGAAGCTGTAAAACATAAAGGAAGATACTCTTCCTGAGGATACAAAGGCAAACAGCTCTGGTTACACCCTGATTTTAACCCCATGAAAATTATATCAAAATTAATGCCTCAGAACTATAAAATATCTTTGTATTGTTTTTAATGTTTACATTTATAGTAATTAGTTATAGAAACAAGTCATTAGTTTTAGGAACATGAAAATGCTGTCATACTTTCATTAAAATATCTGAATATCATCCCAATCTTTCAAACAACATAAGGGTAATAACTTACCTTTACCAGTTCATTTCCTCCTTCAGGGTGGTATTTGTTCTTCTGTAAAAAAGTAGTATTACTTGAGCTTATGTTATCCTCTTCCCTTCTTCCCCTTCCCTCCCTCACCCTCCCTCTCCCTCCCTCCCTGTCCCTCCCTGTCCCTCTCCCTCCCCAACTCTCCCTTTGACTTCCTTTCTCCCTGTCCCTCCCTCCCCTTTTCTCCCCTCCCTCTTCCTCCCTCTCTCTCCCCTTCCCTCCCTTTCCCTCCCTCTTCCCCTCTTTCCCTCTCCCTCCCTTCCTCCCTTCATTTTCTCAAACAATAAGTCGAGATAAGCTCAGTGAAATCAGTGATATTCTTTCTCCTTTCTTTTTTTATATGTAGGCAGTCTCCCAATAACTACAGCAATATCTGGGATGTTCTGAGAGGTACTCATTAATTTTATACACGGATGAATAAATAACCTTTAATAGCTTCAATTACATAAGGATGAGAATGAGGTCATCCTGTGAGTCAGATTCAGTGTCTCAGGTTCTCATCTCAACCTCCCACAGGTCAAATGGACTCCAGATAAATAATGTAATAGTCAATCTCTTCTTACCTCCAACTCTCACATCCCTTATCTCTTGTTTAGAATGGGATGTTGTTCATAATTCCTGAATTTGAGACTCCCCACCTATAACTACCTGGTCTATTGACCCAAAACTATCAAACGTACAACTACAAAAATAATTTCTCCAAACTCCTTAACTTTATGATGTGTAGTGCTTCCCAAAAGATTCATATATTGAATACTTGATCTCCATTTGGTAGAACCATTTGGCAAGTATTAGAAGGCATAGTCTAGTTGGATATATCTTATTTGCAGTGAGCATTGAAGTTTTAAGACATGTGATTCCCAATGCTTTCTCTTTGTGTTTTGTGTTAGTGGATGAAGATATTAGGTTTCTAACACCACGGAGTCTAACCCTCTACAATTTTAAGACAAATTAAAACCTTTTTTTTTTACATATTACCTTGGCCATGATGTTATATCACAGCAATGGAAAGTGGCTAAGTCATAATGTTATACAAGAACTAGCTGGTCTGAGAATATTGGAACATTCTTAAAATAAGTAATTTTAAATGGCATTAGGATGTTTTTATTTATAGGCTTTAATATTTACTATGACATATTTTGATAATATTCTTTACCCTCTACCAACTCCTCAGAAATTCTTCTTATGAACATGCCCCCAGATTTATATTCCTTTTTTCTCTCTCTCTCTCTCTCTCTCTCTCTCTCTCTCTCTCTCTCTCTCTCTGTCTCTCTCAAACAAAACATAATGCACACAAAACATGGAGTATGTTTTGTGTGGGCAACTTCTACTAAGCATGGGGCTTCCTCAAGAATGTGGTTAATTTACCAACACTCCTGGCTACATTTATGTTAACTTGACAAACTTACATTTTAGGAGCAGAAGAAATCTTTGTAGAGATAATACTTTCATAGGATTGAACTACAAGCAGATATCCAAGGCATCTTACTGGTTGATTATTGATATGGGAGGATTTTTGCCTTGTCCTGATTGGTATAAGAATGTAGAGTGAACAACCCAAGGGGAAAAAGCCAAAAAGCAGTGTCCCTCTA
>NW_021604670.1:5231842-5290219 GCF_004785775.1 Grammomys surdaster
CTCTCTCTCTCTGTCTCTCTCAAACAAAACATAATGCACACAAAACACGGAGTATGTTTTGTGTGGACAACTTCTACTAAGCATGGGGCTTCCTCAAGAATGTGGTTAATTTACCAACACTCCTGGCTACATTTATGTTAACTTGACAAACTTACATTTTAGGAGCGGAAGAAATCTTTGTAGAGATAATACTTTCATAGGATTGAACTACAAGCAGATCTCCAAGGCATCTTACTGGTTGATTATTGATATGGGAGGATTTTTGCCTTGTCCTGATTGGTATAAGAATGCAGAGTGAACAACCCAAGGGGAAAAAGCCAAAAAGCAGTGTCCCTCTATGGTTTATACTTTAGTTCTTGCCTCCAGGGACCTGCTCCATTTAAGTCCCTTCTCTGTCTTTAATGATAGAATGTAACAAGGAAGGATAATTAAAAGGTACCTTTCCCTCACCACATTGATTTAATGATGAAAATCAAAACCCTAAATGAGACTTCCAGTATCAACCAAGTAAAGTAAACTGATTGTCTCTTTCTCAGAAGGAATAATTTACAAAGAGCTTCTTGAATAGAGGAGGGATTTTGTGCCTACTTTGTCCTCTCTATACTTAGAGTTTTTCTGGTTGGAACTTCTTCAGGTATTGTGCATGCTACCAAAGTTCCTGTGAGTTCATATGTTTATCAGCATTGCTCTGTCTGGAAAATACTGTTTTCTAGAGGGATGGTTGCTTCTTACGTCTCTTACAATCTCCATACCTCCTCTTTCAAAGAGGGTCCTGAGACCTGAGAGGAAGGCTTTAATAAAGACATAAGACATCTCATTTTGGGTTGACTACTCCAAAACTCTCATTCTCTGTACATTGGCTAGCTGTAGGACTGTAAATAATTTACTGCCTATTGCCATATGGAAGTAAAATGACTCCAAATGATGTTTCTCTATGTCATTGTTCATCAGTGCATTGTTCATGACTCATCAAAGACCCTACTCCTTGCAATAAATAGTAATGTATTTACAGACTCACAGCTAGGCAATGTACAGAAAATGAGAGGCTTTGGAGTACTCACCCCAAAATAAGATATATCATATATATCCTAATGTAGGATACATATATTTGCTACATAGTAGTAATAGGTTTTTACCCCAGGCCCACAAATAATCTAGTCTCACATTCTTAATCACTTTTACAATGCCATGTATGGGTTTCATCTCATCACATGGCTCTTTAATCCAGTCAAAGGGTGTTCGGTTATTCCCACAACATTTGTGCCACTATTGCATCACCACAGGTTTATCTTGCAAGCATGTCATTAATGTGGGTCACAGAATTCATAGGTAGAAGATATTGATGATTATTTTTTCTCTGGTCATGTACATACTATCTCCCAATATCAAGAATGGCAGCCAATAGCAGTAGAGTTCTAGTTGTATACCACTTAATTCATTTCTATGTTTGATGACAAGTATACATGTCATCATCAATAGAACCATAATATCAGATTACATAGGGTAACCATTGACAAAAATCTGTGATGCTTTAGTAGGTAATCCATTTACTCCTCTTGTCCAAATCAAAATGCAACCTACTCCTGGTATTGGGGGTTTTATTCCATAGAATAAGATGTCTATTTGGGGCAGTGTCTCCCACATTATATGTCAAGTCCACTTAAATTGCATATATATCCTATATGTATTCCACTTAAACTGTGTGTGTGTGTGTGTGTGTGTGTGTGTGTGTGTGTCTGTACGTATTACAGAGGTAGCATGCCAAATGGGTTTTCAAAAGGTCTTTAGTGTTAGATATCCCAACTCAATTTTGTCTCTTTACTATTCACTACCATTCTCCTACCAATTTAATGTTTATATCAGTTTCCCCTTTATGTCTTTTCAATATTATATTCCCTCTATTCGCTTTTTGGCATAGTATCTCCTTTACCAAGATCACTTATGAACTACCTAATTTGTGTGGTTATTCTAAATGAAGCAGACATATCTACCTCTTAAAAATTAACATTCACATATAAGTGAAAGCAAAATGATTGTATTTCCAGACGTGGGTTAGTCCATTTGGAATGACAGTTTCTAGATCCCTCAATTTTCCTGCAAATTTTATGTGTCTTAACAGCTGAATAATGGCGGCTCCTTAAAGCCGGCAGGTCCAGGTGAAAGGAGAGAGAAGTCCTGGTCCGGCTCAGTCTCTCTGGAACTAAGCAGGATGGTGAGTGTCAGTGGCCCAAAGAAACACACCTGGCCAGAAGTCTTGTCAAAGCAAGAACTCAACTCTAATGTAACAACCTCTTGTGTATATAAACCTGGAGCATAGAGAGGAGGAGTTTTGGTGGGGTGAGATGATGTAGGGGACAGAGAAGGATGACAGAGGGTATGGGGTGACTGACAGGGCCAATTGCAAAGCTAGAGCAACAGTTGAGCAGAAGTGGGGCCAAACAGGAAGTGACTAAAACAAGTCTCAAACTCAAGTCAGGCTTGGGTTTGTCCACAAAGCCCAAACCAGGGCTAAAATGGGGCCCAACAGAATAATGTTCCATTTTGTAAACGTATTACGTTTTCATTATCTGTTCATCAGCTGATAGATATTTTTGTCATAGGCATTTAACGACTTGCTACTATGAAAGTATCATCAGTGAACACAAATGAGTAAGTATCTCTGTAGCAACGTACAGGATTATTTAGATATATGACCTGGAATATTATCGATGACTTTGTGTTAGTTCTATTTTCA
Source organism: Grammomys surdaster (assembly GCF_004785775.1). Taxonomy (NCBI): domain Eukaryota; kingdom Metazoa; phylum Chordata; class Mammalia; order Rodentia; family Muridae; genus Grammomys; species Grammomys surdaster. The sequence goes on from NW_021604670.1 coordinate 5,234,577, forward strand.
TCTTTTTGAGGTAAAACCACAATAGTTTCAGAGTGACTGTACAAGTTTCCATTCCAATTGCTAATGCTTAAGAGTTCTCCCCTTCACTGTATTCTCTCAGGAAGTTTTCTCATTGTGTTATTAATTTTGTCCATTTTAGCTAGTAAGAGAAAATCTCAAATTAGTTTTAATTTAGATTTCTCTGATGGCTAAATTTGTTGAGCATTTTACAGTGTATCTTGTAACGGCCATTTCTTTTGTAGCGTCCTGTTGCTACTTTGTAAAGGCTGGCTGGTTCTGCTGCTCCGGTCCATAGGTCAGGGTCTAGCAAGAGAGAGAGTGGGGACGTAGGAAGGGCCAAAAAGGGGCGAGAGATGCAAAAGATAGATACAAGACAGAGTCTGGTCAAGTCTCTTCAAGTCTCTTCTTTATTCTCCTCTCTTCTATATTCTCCTCACGGCTTACATATTCTCCTTACACCATCTTTATTCTCCTCACTCCTCTATTCTCATGCTTCCTACATTCTACTCACTCCTTCTATATTCTCCTCACTCCTTCCACACATAGAAAGGAAATCCTGGGTATTTATACCCTTTACCACATGACTTGCCCTCATGGACAAGCTCATCTGAAGGCACTACATCACGTGCCTTGTAGCTATGGATATCAGGTGCACCTTGCAGCTGGGGGCACTAAACAGTGTAACAAGATGTTTATCAGAGTGTGCTCATCTATTGCAGGCTGTTGAAAGCAAGTCTCTTCTCAGGGTATATGGCTGGAGATGGCTACAAAGATGATAGCTGCTTTTGGCTAGGAGTCGGCTCTTAACAGTATCTATGTTACTGTGTATGTCATCTTTTGAGAACTCTGCTATTTTTATACAATGGTGTATTTATCTCTTGGTGTTCAGGTTTTTAAATTTTTTTATTGAATATTTTATTTATTTACATTTCAGATGTCATCCCCTTTCCCCACTTCCCGTCTCTAGAACTCCCTATCCTATCTCCCCTCCTCCTTTTTGCTTTTATACCATTTTAATTATATGCATGTATTAAGGTCATTTCTAGGTTGAAGGTCTAGCAATATAATAGATGCAAATAGTCAAGGAACAAGCAAGACAATAAACACAAATAGTAAAAGGATGTTCAGGTTTTTTGTTTGTTTTTAGTAGTTTTCATTTTCTAGATATTAAAACTCTGACATGTGTAAGTGGTAAATATTTTTCACTTCACATTGTATAGACGCAGTTTGCTGGAATGAACACATCCTTTGTACAACATAAGTGATTTTAGCTTTAACAGTTTCCATTTATTAATGATTGCTCCTAATTCTGGTGCTATCAATGTCCTGTTCAGAAAGTCTTCTTCTGTTCCAATGATGTTATTTAATTCCCTACATTTTTTTTTCAATTAGATTCAGAGTATCTGGTCTTATAATGAGGTCTTTCATGTGTTCAGAGTTGAGTTTTGTGAAGGGTGGTACATATTAATGTATTTTCATTCTTCTACACATAGGTATCTAGTTTCACCAGCACCATTTTTTTCTAAGATGTTGACATTTCTCCACTGAGTATGTCTGTTTTCTTTATCAAAAATGAGTAGTACATAGCTGTATTGAATTGTGTTCTGATCTTCAATTCTATTTCAATAATCACCATGTCTGTTTCATACTAATACATGCTGGTTTTATTACTCTGCAATAGAAGTTGGTATCTAGGGTGGTGATTTATGTAGCAGTTTCTTTAGTCAAGTGATTTTTGTTGTTATTACTGTTGTTTTGCTCTCCTGTTTTGGTGTGTGTGTGTGTGTTTGTATGTGTCTCTGTGTATTTATGTATGCATTTGTGTGTTTTCTTTAAAAGTTTAAGATTTGTTTTTTTCCACTTCTATGAAAATTGTGTTGTGATTTTTATGGAAAATGATTGAATTATTAAATTTATTTTTGTTAGGATGTCCAATTTTCACAATAATAGTCCTACTGATCCATAAATAATAGTGGCCTTTCCATTCTAATATCTTCTTTAATTTCTTTCTTCAGTGTCTTAAACTTCTTATTATATAGGTCTTTCACTTGTTTAGTTAGAGTTATTCATTATATTTTTGAGACTATTTGTGAAATTACTATGTTGAATAGATGAGGAAAAAATGGACACTCTTGGTCTTGATATTAGTGGGCATGTGTTGAATTTCGCTCTGTTTATGATTATTCAGTCATGGACTTGCTATAAATGGTCTATTATGTTGAAATGGGTTCTCTTTATTACTTGTCTCTAAGGACATTTATCATGAAGAAATGATAGATTTCTTCAGAAGATTCTTTTGGCTCTAATGAGATGGCCATACAGGCTTTGTCATTTATTTATTATTCTCTTTGTTGTATTTATTAAATTTGTGTATGTTGAAACAATGCAGCATCTCTTAGATGAAGCCAACTTCATTATGATACATAATCTTTTTGTTTGATTTATTGTGAATTTTTACGTCTATGTTCAAAAGGAATATTTGTCAATATTTTTATGTTGCATTCTTGTATGGTTGTACTTTAAGAATAATACTAATTTTATGAAAATGTTAGGAATTTTTTATTAAATTTCCATTTTTGTAGACTAATTTGAGGAGTATTAAAGTTTTTTATTTGAAAGTTTAAAAATATCTCTCTGGATTTCCTGAGGGACAAGCCTAACTGCATAGGGGTTGATGTCAAAAGTATCCCCTCTCCAGGAAAAAGACATCAGGATGGGTATGGCCCTCATGCCTCACTGGACAATGACAGGGGGACCGGAGCCATTACAAGATCCCTTTCAATTACCGGAGGTCAGGCCTCTATCCCCGCCTTTGCAAGATTAGAATTGCCATAGTCCTTCTATACTTAGAGAAGGAAGGAGACGTCAGGGGCAGCCCTGCTTACACACTGAAGGCCTAAAATCAGCCATAGGCCTAAAATCAGCAATAGGCCTGTCATACATGTATACTAACACCAAGTCTTGGGTCTCTGTGGATAACCATTGAAACAGATGGCTATAAGCTATTGTAAACAGGGAGCTTTTGTGGAAATTTACCAGCCTGAGTAGTCACAGACCTTGTAAATAGGTAGCCTTGGCAGATAATACCAACTTAGATAAGGACAAGTGAATCATAGGCAGAGTCATAGTGACCGGTCCCCTGAACCTTCACCCAGCCAATACCCTGTTCTGAAAGATATCTGTATTCCACCTGAACACCCACGCTCCAGTGTCATCCCCTTCCCCATATCCTGCCTTTTTGTGTTTATGGCCCCTCTGTGAATGAGTAAAAGTTACTATTTGAAAATACATAAATTAATTAATTTAAAAAAAGAATAATACTAATTTTATAAAAATGTTGGGAATTTTTTTTTAATTTCCATTTTGTAGAGTAATTTGGGGAGTATTAAAGTTTTTTATTTGAAAGTTTGTTAGAGTTCTATGCTGAACATCTGGCCATAGGATTTTGTTCATTGGTAGTCTTTTAATTACTACTATTATTTACTAGACACTATCATTCTATTTACGTGATTTAACTTTGGTAGCATATATTTTAGATTCTGTACTTCGGTGGAATATAAATATTTAAGTATGTCCTTATGATTCTATGAATATTCTTGGGTCTTGCTGTTGCTTAGTGTGTGTGTGTGTGTGTATGTGTGTGTGTGTGTGCACGCTTGTGCATGTGCTTGTGCTTTTGCGTGAGCGTGTGAGTGTGAGTGAGCATACCTCATTCCTGGTATCTTTGGATGCCTAAAAGAAAATTGCATCCCTGGAACTGGGGATGTGAACTACTCTTTGTGTGCTAGAAATTGAATTTAAGTCATTTTAAAGATTAGGCAGTGTTCCTAACTACTGAACCAACTCTCTAAAACTCCTTTATGTGTGTTGTAATGTCTCCCTTTTCATCTTGAATTTTAGGAATGTGTACATTCTCTTCTTCTCTTAAGTTAATATGGATAAATATTTATCTAATCTACTTAATTTTCTCAGAGAACAAACCCCTTTCTTTCTTTTATTCTGTATGTATTTTGTTGTGTTGTTTTTATTTTATTTTATTGATTTAGCCCTGAGATTCTTTCAGTCTACTCTTTTTGGGGTGTTATTTTTGCTTTGTTTTTCCTGGAGCATTCAGGTATGGTAATAAGTTATTAATTTAAAATATCTTCAGGTTTTTGTTTTGTTTCATTTGTTTGTTTACTTATATAGGCACAGTGCTATGAAATTCTGTCCTAGTATTGCCTTCATTGTGACAAATAGTTTTGAGCTTGTAGTGTTTTCATTTTAATACAGTTATGAAAGATTATAATTCCCTTTTTAATTTCTGTCTTGATCCAGTTTTTATTTAGTAGTGAGGGTTGGTTTTTTTTTTTTTTTTTTTTTAGTTTCCATTAGTTTGTACACTTTCTGTCAGTTCTATTTTGTTGCTATCCAGCAATAATCCATGATGTTCATATAGAATATATGTTATTATTTCAATGTTTCTGCATCTATTAGGATAAGATTTGTTTCTAATATATTATTAATTTGGGATGAAAAAAGCTTAATGGCCACTGATAATAAAATGTGTTCTTTAGCATATTGGTGGAATGTTCTATTGATATCTGCTAGATCCATTTAGTTTATGGTGGAGTTTATTTAACTCCAATGTTTCTCTACTTAGTTTTTGTCTAGATGAACTGCCTGTGTTATGAATTGGGGATTGAAGTTACCCACTATCACTGTGTTGGGTGGGTGGTCATATGATTCTAGATGTAGCAGTATTTCTTTTATTAAATTAAGTGTCCTTCTGTTTGTTACATGACTGTTTAGAAATGTAATATCCTCTTGGTTGATTCTTTTCCTTGAAGTAGGCTGCTTTCCTATCTCTTCTGATTAACTTTAATTTGAAGTCTGTCTTGTCAGATCTTCAAATTACTAACTCTTCTTGTTTATTGGTTTCACTTGATTTAGAATACTCATTTCTATCCTTTTACTCTAAGGTGGTATCTGACCTGGCTAGTGAGTTGTATTTCTTGGATGCAGCAGAAAGATGGACTTGTTTTCTAATCCAATATGTTAGTCAGGGTCTTTTTATTGAGGAATTGAGATCATTAATATTGAGAGTGCTTATTAAACATTTTTGGTAACTCCCAGTTGTCTGTTGTATCGGTATTTCTTTTCCTTTTTTGATTACTTGGTCTGAGATTATTTATGACCTGTATCCTCTTGGAGATGACATCTCTTCTCAGCACACTGAATTCTTTTTTCTATTCTCTTCTGTAGAGCTAGGTTAGAGGACAATATTGTGAGATTTGTATTTTCATGTTATGTTTTACTGTTTTATCAATTGTGATGGTTTTGCTGGGCTTTCATTCATAATCTTTTGGAGATAATAAAACATCCATCCATCTCCTTCTGGCTTGAACTGAAAAGGCAGGTGTTATTTTACTTGGTCTCACTTTATATGTAACAAGATGGAAAGCTCCAGATACGTGTTGCTCACCTGTGTGAAGACGCCATAATAATCTTGCATCATTTCAATTTTAGTGTATGTGTGGGAAAAATGAACATTCATTAAGAATTTTATCTTTTTCTTTGACAGGATATCAAGATTGTGCCATGGTCTTTAGATCTTCCAACCATAGTGTGGTTTGAGGAAATGTTTATTATTTATTTATACGGCAAGTTTTGTTGTAGTCTGAGGAAACAAACTTTATTTTTTTAGCTTTTTCTACAATAACCTGCTATTTAACAAGTACACACACACACACACACACATACAAACAAGCATGCATATGCATGTACGAACACATACACACACATACAAATTAAGACTTTGTACTGAGAATAAGAAATTGATTTTAAAAATAAATGTAAAAAGGAAGCGCATTCTTTATTCAGAGGTACACTTATGTTTCTCCTATAAATTAACAATATGTATATTTGCTTTAGTGTTTTCAAATGGAATTTTACAGTTCACCAAAGTAATGGAGTAAAAGTAATTGTAGCAAGACATATTAAAAATAGAACCTGGTTCTCATCCTGGGTAACCGTTTTCTGGAGTAGCTCTTTTTGTAACACCTTCTATCACAGGCTTCTGACAAGCTGGATAATGGAGTCTGGGTAGGAGTTATTGCTATGGAGTTCTCAGTATCCTCCTTGACAGTTTGCTCACTTTCTATTTTCTGTCTACTAAAATTTCCAAGCTTCTTGATAGATAATTGCTTTCTAATCCTTCAGGAAAGGATCTTACTGTTTATTTTTACAGCAAGTGACAGTGATTAGAAAAATTAATATTAATTTTAATATTAATTAGCTAATTAATATTGACTTTGTACTTTGTTTATTAACCTTGCATTTGTGCTGTGCCCTCTAACGGCACGATATAGCTATTTTTGGGCATGTGGTATTTTTGCACACTAAAATGTGGGAATTTTATTTTTAAAGTATTAGCAAAATTCCTCATATATATGTCATGTGAAAACACATATAACCAAGATGAGATTGTATAGAATGTGGGGTTTATTTATTCTGATATTAATTCTGTAATCACTAATCATTAATTTTGGAACAAAAATAAATTCCTACCTTTCTAATGTCAATGCACTAGAATAGTTGAGTGAGTTTGTTATGCTCTATTAAATGGACATACTTGGACTAGAAAAGAAATAATTCCCATATGATCTGATCTGACAATAATCTGTGTACTGAAAAAGTAATTCTCTTAGATAAGTTAGGTCAAGATGTTCTTTTACCCAATGGCTAATTTTTTTAAGTTAAATTCTAAATGACTTTGAACTTTGCATATCATTTCCCTGCATCTCTCTGGGATGTTGTTTCTCACCACTCATTCAATTTCTCATCCAGACAATGCTGGCCTTGCGAGCCAGGATTTTGAATGCATCATCACCTAGAGCATTCTTTACATACATATATTTTCTCCACTTATTTCCTGCCTCTGGTCAAATACCATCTTTTTAAATAAAGTTCTTTCTCTCTTTACATAAAATAAGTACATTGCCCATTATTATTTGTCTCACAGTGATAATAATTTTTTTTAGCTATTTTGAAGAATCTTTCATATAACATAGTAATATGCAATTATTTAAGAATTATGCAATTATGTAAGAAATTATTTTAAATTTGATTAATACAGACAACTAGACAACCATTACACTTAGGACATTGAAAATTTTCATTGTTTCTTAAAAGAGTTTCTTGCTGAATGTTAGTAACTTGTTGCCAAGGTCATCGATCTGTCTTCTCTAAATAGAGAATGATGTTGTGTCTTCTAGAAATCCATATTAAGAGAGTAATTTAGTGATCTCCTTTGAAATGTTTTTTTATTTGCACATGTTACTACTATGTATTCTCATGTATTTTCTTTTCCACTACAAAAGCACACTACATAGTATATCAGGAAATGATCATGTAAAAAGCCCTGATTTTGTGTATTTATTTCTGTATTTGTGTATGTTTAGTTTTGTGATTTAATCACATACTAGAGATATTTGGTCTGGTGCAACAGATATGATCCAAATCAGATCATCACCATGGAGATTCCTTCTGGTAGTCTAGCATAACCATAGCAATCTGTCTTCCCCTCTCCAGTGCCTGACAACAACTGTCTTAATCAGGGTTTCCATTGCTCTAAAGAGACCATGACCAAGGCAACTCTTATAAAGGACACCATTTAATTGGGCTGGTTTATACTTTCAGAAGTTTAGTTCATTATCATCAGAGTAACAAGCCTGGCAGCATACAGGCAGACATGGTGCTGGAAAAAAGAACTGAGAGCTCTATACCTTGGTCAGAAGGCTCTCTTCTGCATGCATCCAGGAGGAGGGTCTCTTCTGCACTGGGTGGAGATTTAAGGCCCACCTTGACAGTGATATACTTCCTCCAACAAGTCCACACCTCCTAATAGTGCTACTTGCTATGGCTCAAGCATATTTAAACCACCATAACAACTACTACTATTACCTTTCTCCATATGAAATATAACCAATTGATATTGCCCAGTTCCTCTATAGAATTATTTGTGTCTATAGCTTGTTATGGTTTGTTATTAACTGGTATTTTATGAAGTGTATCACAGTTTGTATAGCCAGTATTAATGAAAGGACACATTAGTAGTTTCCAGTTTTGTCCTATTTTGACTTAAAACTATCAATGCTTTGTGTATAAATGCACCAAAGTACAACTGTTTAGGCACATAAAAGTTACTTTTATACATTGTCCATTTCAGTTTTTGTAATCAAAGTAATTCAAAGAGATATTATATTATGATATATCCAATTTTGTTTTAAATTTACATGTGCCTGTGCTAATATGAAATATTGATTTTTTTTTTTTGCTGATGAGTTTTCAGTTCTTTCTGCACAATTTCCATCCATTTATTTTATTCCCTTCCTTCTTTATCCATAATCATTTAAACATCTTTTGCAGCTTCTTATTCCACTGACTTATATATCTGTCCTCTCATCAGTACCAGACATTCTTGACAACATATAAATTGTTTGTTAGAATTTTCCAATTTTAATAGAAGTTATTTGTGCATAATAAGTTGTAGTCCTATATTGAAATTTTGCCTCTAAGCCTACTTGTCTGAGGTTTGTGACACCGTACTCTACAAGTATTTTTGAATGTATATTTTATTCTTAGTGCCTCAGATACATCATTGAACAAAATGGTGAAGAATTTCTGACTGATAGCTTATGTGTTCATAGGAAAAAACTTGAAATACAAATTACTACAGTAAACAGGCAGTTTTTTTCCAAGATTGAAAGAAAGACTTAAGATCTAAGAATATATTAGATTAAGAAAAGAATAAAAATGCACAAATTAAGAGGAATTGTGAAAGATGATTTTAAATGAGGGATAAGAACCTGGCAAGAATGTGTTGAGTGCCTAATGAGAGTAATAGTGATACCCTGTTCAACACTCTCATATTTCAGTCAGTTCCGTATAATATAAGAATATCATATTGAAAAGAATTTGAGTTTAGGATACAAAGGAAAAGATTTGAAAGAGACACTGGGGGAGGTGCTGAGTAGATACAAAGGAAGAAGAGGACTAGGACTCAAGGAGAGGTAACTAACAAAGTAGAAGATAGAATAGTTTGAATGGATTAAATAAGTCATGAGCTAGTCAGGGAACAGGCCAAAGCTATGGCCGAGGCATTTATTAATAAATAATTAGTCTCAGAATCGTCATTTACAGGAGCCAACTGGGAAAGGAAAATTTGGTATTTAATTTACAATAAATATTATCTCAAAATCAACTGGGTGCTTTCTCTGCCTCTTTGAGCTAGCAGGCTTTCATTCCTCCCCCAAAAAAGAATTTGATGCATATAATTATTACATATCATAGTTTGTCCTGGCCTAATACTTACCTTAGTCTACAGTTGAACAAGAGTATCTAACAAAGCATGTGTTAATACCACAAGTAATTTACTCAACATGGTATAATGTGTAATAGTGTTTCTTATCTTCTTTCATATCTCCCTTTTTGAAGGACATCTGTCAATTTCGTACTTTGTAAGTGCATCTTAGTTTTTAAAATTTTGGACCTTATCATGAATTTCTTTACATTATTGTAATGTACTTTGATCTTATTTATTTCCTCACTAAATTATTCTTATCTCCTATCATACCTTGATGGTTCATTCCTTCATTCTAAATAAACTCTCTTCTATTTTGCTGCTGAAGTAACTATTTAAAATGGCCGCTGGTCAAGCCAACTATCTAAGCTGCAGCAACTCTGCATAGCTTAGCCACCATGTTCTGCTGCAGGAGGCCACATGCACTCCGCAGCATGAAACGGCCAGCCAGAAACACTAGCCCTGCCACCCACGAGACGCCAGCGTGGGAGATGGCTCTGTCAATCTTCCATGCTGTCTCTACAAGGATGGGTTGTGCCCAGATTATCCTGCAATCCATGCGAACCTAGTAAAAAATGAGACTCTAAAGCTTAAATATTAATCAAAGGCGTTTTATGTTTGGTAATGCTCAATAACAATATGCCTATACAATTAGAGGTGTTTCCCAATTAGCTAACCTAAACATAAGTTGCTACCCAGGACTGCAGTCCATACCTGCGTGGCTCTTCATCCTCCTACATCTCTGTCTCTCCCTCACCTCGCTTCTCCTCATCCTTTTCCTCTTCCTCTTCTTACTCCTCCCACCTTAGCTCCTCCTACATTTTACTTTTTCTTTGTTTCTCTATTTTATCTAGATTTATATCTGAGAATGTGGAACACAAACACATATGAGAGAGAGAGGGAGGGAGAGGGGGAGGGGGAGGGGAGGGGGAGGGGAGGGGAGGAGGGGAGGGGGAAGGAGAGGGGGAGGGAGAGGGAGAGGGAGGGGGAGGGGGAGGGGGAGGAGAGGGAGAGGGAGCAGAGACAGAGACAGAGACAGAGAAGCATAGATGAGATTAGCTGAAACATGTATTCATCAACATAATATTTTCTTCCATGATATTACTTCTCACAGTTTTACTAGATCTTTTTTTTTTTAAACTGGGCTATGTGTTTGGCTATCTTTGAGGACTTCAAGAGCTTGGTCAGTATTCACATTTTGGTCCTATGTGTTGTAGGATTTTCTATAACAGTTGATTTACTTTACATTGTAGTAAAGGAAATGTTTCACATAAATATCGATACTTATTTTCTCATGATAACCTAAGTTGGCTATTCTTCTACATGTGATTTTTTTTTCAGGATTAAGGAACAGTGCAAAAATTAAATGAATAAACTATTGAATTATAAAATAGTCTCCTAAATTGTAATATTTATTATATATTTACATATCTCTTGACCAGTGTGAGACCCCAGGATAAATCCAAGTTTAGAGCATAACACTAGAGAAGTTTGCTCTTTTATAGATTCTACATGTTCAGACAAACAATTTTTTTTGATACATTATTATAGAATCATGCACCTCAAGGGCTAAAAACTTTGTTGTCAACAAAACCAAATAAAAAATCTCCATTTTAATAATTCAACCAACCCTCCTACAAATTTTGAAGTCCTTGGTGTTTTTAGTTGTTGTACAATTCTTTCTCTCGAATGTCATGTGGATGGAACCACACTGTCTGTAGCCTTTTCAGACTCTCTTCTTCTGGTTACTAGTAAGAACTTGTTTCTTTGGTATCTTTTTTTACTGAGTTGATTAGCACATTTCTCTTTAATTCTTCCTTTTTTTTTTTTAACAGTTCCAAGTCGGGTTTATTCAGGAGATAGGGCAAAGATGGGGGGGGGGGAAGAAGAGGAAGAAGATGGAAGAAGAGGTCACTCTTTAGTTCTAAATACTATTCCGTTGCCTGAATGTATCAGGCTTTGCTTATTTTATTTTGTTGTTAAATTCATATACAAGCACTCCTGCTTCTCTCTCTCTTTTCAACTCATCCCATATCACCATTTCAAATACATATTCTCTTATTCAAACACATGTTCTATTATTATTATTGTATGTACATACAAATGTATATATGCATATGTATGAGTGTACAAATATATGATCAACCTACTATACCCATATGCTCATATGTATGTACATTTGTTCAAGACTAACTGCTTGGAATTGGATCTGTTTGTGCGCTCTCTCTCTCTCTCTCTCTCTCTCTCTCTCTCTCTCTCTCTCCTCTCACTCAATCTACTACAAACCATTTTTGTTGCCTCAATTCTGAATAAAATCTCTATAACTACATACGCTATAACTAGTTGATTGTGCAGACATAGGTTTTCAACTTCTCTGATTTAATTCCAGGTCAAATGATTGTCAGATAACATGGTAAGTGGACATCTAGTTTATAAGAATGTGTGAAATGATCTTCTACAGTTATTTACCATTTTGCATTCTCACCAAAAACAAATTACAGATCCTAATGTGCTGCATCCTTGTCAGCACAGAGTACTGCCAGTCTTCTAAATTTTAGTCATCCTTATAATTAATCAGTATCTTCTTGTAGCTTTAGTTTGAATATTACTGATTCCTTAAAATCTTCAGAATGTTTTAATATATGTATTTGCCATCTGTATATCTTCACGAGTGAGATATTTGTTACAACTTTGACCTTCTTTTTTCAGTTGTTTTTTATTTAATTTCGTTTAGTTTTTTTGATTATTCACTTTACATCCTGCGCACTACCCCCTTCTGGTCACCTCCTCCCACAGTCCTTCCCCCACTCCCCCTCCCCCTTTCCTCTGAGCAGATAGGGCCCCCTTGGATATCCCTCCTTCCTTGTCACTTCAAGTTTTTGCAAGGCTAGGTGCTTCCTCTCCCACTGAGGCCAAAGAGGGTAGCCCAGCTAGTAGAACATATCCCATGTACAAGCAACAGCTTTTGGGATAGCCACCAATTCCAGTTGTTCAGGACTCACATGAAGGTCAAACTGTATACATTCAACCAATTATTTTTTTAAAAACTTAGATGTTTTGTTTTTAAATTATTGAAATTCAGAGTTTTGTATGCTTTGGATTAGTCTTTTATTAGATATATTTTGGTTTATCTTAGTCTGTGGCTTCCCTTTTTATTCTTTGGACAGTGTCTTTCAGATAGCAGACATTTCATTTTAATAAAAATCCAGAGCTTATTATTTCTTTATTTCAAAGAATGTGCCTTTGATGTTACATCTAACACACCATTGCCAAACCAAGGATTGTTTGATTTGTCTAGGAGATTAAAAGTTTCATGGTTTGCATTTAGATCAATGATATATTTTTTTGATTGTAAGGCTTGTGTCTAGATGCACTTACTTGGACAAGAAAACCCAACTTCTCTAACATTATCTTTTAAAAATTCTATCTTCTCATAATACTTTTGGATCTTGACAAAGATCAATTTACTATATCTACAGAGTACATTTTGACTTTCTTCAGTGTTCCACAGACCTATTTGCTCATTTTTTGTTCTCATAATACTGCTTTAATTACTAAGGCTTTGTAAGCTTCTAAGTGAGGTGGTCTTGGACATTTGAAAAAATGCAAGGACTCTATGTAGCATAGTTGGATGTTCTCATAACATCAGACTCACTCATTTAAGTTAGATGCACATAACCTGACTCTTGGATGCCCTAAAAACTAGATATAGTCAGAAAGGAAATAAAATTCCAAAGGCTTCATGATGCATATATTTGTTCTTAGCATGCTATAGCATCAATCAAATTGTGTTCTCTGAATCATACTGAAAGATTATCCCAGGTTCAAAAATTCTGAAAAGTCACACCACAAACAGGCTGATGGTTACAGAAGGAAATAAGCAATGGAGGCTAAAAGTGTAGTGAATCTGTCACACAACAAATTTATGTCTTTTGCTTAAAATCAGCCTTTTTTGTTGGAACTTAACCTCTTAAGTATTATGATTTTCTTTTTTAATATTTTATTTATTTATTTATTTATTTAGCACATGATATGAGCTCAGTATCTATGTCTTATATTACTTTCATGGAGGGAGCATCACCTATAAGCTCACAGAACTTGCCATCTTTTTTGTCATCATTTTCACAATGCAAAGCTAGTTATATGAAGAGCATGTAGTAATAAAAGTTATATAAAAAAGCAAATCAAAATAAATCCCAGAAAGTAAAAAGAACTTTTATAATAGTACTCATTTGTTCTTATTGTTTTTTTTTCAAGTGTTACTTTCTAATTTAAATAACTGTTCTAAAGGAGTCTTTCTATCACAGACAAGGCTTTGGAACTTCTGAATGGTGATGGTTCTCGTCTTCAAACAGCATCTGCACAGATCTATAAATGAAAAACTATACATATTATTATGTATAGTGTTCACCTAACTTGAGAGATTAATTGTTACTATAGAAATCAAACTGTAATTTGGATTCCAAGTTCATCCCATGAATTTTAAGATTAACATGGCTTACACATAACTGCTTCAAGCCGTGAGCTTTTGCCAAATTTCCAGAGCCTACTTGACAGTTCACAACCAAGTCTCTTATAGACAAATGTCCAAGATAAGTAATACTGCCTTTATTTCAAGAATAGCTAAGAGATAATTTTTATCTTTCTAAATTAATTCCTGACTCATATTAAAAGAAAGACATTTAGATAAAATAGCTGCTGAGAATATGCTTATATCATTAGTGACTTATAAGTTAGAATATTAGATAAAAATTTAATTATTTGAATTGTTAAAGTTGTGTATGTCTTCTGAAAATTCACTGAGTTCTGCACTCAGTACCATTCTGTATACATACTTTATACTTATTAAGTATCGCATTGATGATATAATTAATGAAATATTCATTTTTAAACTCACATTATTATTGGATATTTTCTTAGGGTAAAAACAGTCACAGGAAGTTTGAAATTACAGACTATAATTCTGATCTCTTTTCAACTCTATACTCATCTGAACTCTGTTATGTCACATTATGTGAATAAACTTTTGAATACCCTTGATTTAAAAATAAAAATATAATTCTTCCTTCCTTTAAAAGTCATGAAATGTTTAATTGACTTTCTAGATCTCTAACTTATCCTAGTGAATTTGCGTTAGTATTATTTATTAATTTCTTCATAAATCTAGTCAATTTACTCCAGTATTGTAAGAGAATTATTAGACTTAGAGTTCAATATTGAGATATATATTTTAATCCCTTTGGTTTAATTCCTATAGAAAGTAATATATTTAACTTTTATAAATCAGTTTTCTAGTTTATTTGAAAATGACATTGCAAATCAATTTGTCATAATTAAGGGAAGTTTAAAACAATAAGACAGTTCCTCTTGGGGAATAATATTCAAGATAATTATTATGCACAGTTTAGTACGCACCTTAAGGTAAAAGGGAGTAACAAAGGGACAGTTGCATTTATGTTAATTTTAACTGACTGCCTATTTTTACTTTAAAGACAATACTTAAGAACTGAGTTCAAAGGGGGCTGGATTCATCTGACTTCACTGTGACAATGGCAATAACATGCAAACCTCCTCTTCAGACCCGTTGGTTTACTCCCATTTCATGAGTTAGATATTCCAAGACAAAGCAGAAAGAGAGGTGTTAAAGATTAGACTTGCAAATTTCAAAATACATAGTGTCAGTCTAGTGATGTTTAAACATCCATTTAGAATAACTCACAGAGGAACTGTAGCATATTACAAAGTGGGATCATGAATATGCAATCAGCAAATGGTTCTGGAGCCTGATCACCATCTCTGTCAATTACAGCAGTCACTTTCTGTGATGGCGCCTTGGCACTTTGACAGTGATTATACCTTTACATGATGTATTGCAGATATTATGGTTCACTTGTTTACAAATAGAGCCATATCTTACTCTTTAACTGTGAGAATAGTGTGTTTTAAGTAACAAAAACATTTCCTATAATAAATCCTCCACTTAAGTAAATCATGCATGATCAGACTGGGAATATTATACAATGCCACTACTATGGTAAAAAAAAGTAGCATCTCAAACGCTTTCTTTTATCATTCCTAAAAGTAAAATAACATGGAGTTCTTTCCAAGTTAATGGAAAAGAAACTTCACAGAGAATCAATTCACAATGCAGCATGTATCGCTCTAAGGTAGCACCTTAAAATCTAAAGCAAGTGAGGAAAATGCAGTAGGGATGTTATCAAGGTACACTGTAGTTGTCTGGGTGTTATATAAATTGACTTGCCCTTATAACCTAACAAAATTAGTTATCTGGATTTTGGTTTGTTCTTATTTTGTAGGCAACATGACTACATGGAAACAAAGAGAATTAGATAGTTCTTTTACATGGAAATATTCTTCAGGGCATACTTCCCTGTTGGGATATCAGTGAGATGAGGTTATCAGATACTTCCTCAGTTAAATTTAACTTTATTTATATAAATAAAAGCTCCAGTACTTCTGACTGCAACAGAGTATATATGCTTACTCTGATTTCTAAATATATGTGTTTGCTACCATGAGTGTAATACATATAAATTTTAGGAATATTTATTGAAAAATGTTAATGACAGTTTTTGATAGATACAATCATTTATATTTAGCTATTGTTTGATACAATGTATGAATGTATAGCCATAAGATATTGATACTGTAATAAAATATGGATGTGATATTTTTCCAAATCATTTTGTTCTCACCATCCTCATAAATAAATATTGCTAACACAAATATGGAATTTTCCAAAACTGTATTTTACAAGAAGAACTCTATTAAATATCAAGTGACAGTCTCAGTAAAACTCAGTTTAATGTACTACAATGGAGCAGTAGTTAATAGGGAAGGATTGGAGGAAAGATTAGGAGCAAAGCCTAGAACTGTGTCCCTGATTAAATGCACACATTAAACTTAGACATAAACATATGAGAATGATCACCAGCTTGAGAAACCCCTTTGAGAATAATTACATTTCATGCCCCCCACAATGAACTAAATCCTTAGACAGGATCTAGAATGCAACTAAGCCGTAAGGAACAAAATACTCAAGGGAGGAAATACGGGAACAAAGTAGCACAGAGACTGAAGGAAAGGCCATCCGAGATTGCCCCATCTAGGGATCCATCCCATATACAGTCACCAAAACCAGATACTATTGTGGATGCCAAGAAGTGCATGTTGACAGGAGCCTGATATAGCTGTCTCCTGAAAGGCTCTGCCAGAGCCAGACAAATACAGAGGTGGATGCGGATGCTCACAGCCAACCATTGAACTGAGCACATGGCCCCCAGTGAAGGAGTTAGAGAAAAGACTGAAGGAGCTGAAGGGGTTTGTAACCCATTGGAAGATACAGACCAGACCCCCAGAGCTCCCAGGGACTAAACCACCAACTAAAGAGTACATATGGAGGAACCCATGGCTTCAACTGCATATGTACTAATGGCATTGCTAGACATCAATGGTAGAAGAGGCTCTTGGTCCTGGGAAGGCCCCAGTGTAGGTGAATTCCAGAGCAGGGAGGAAGAAGTGGATATGCGAGTGAGGGAAGGATCCTCATAGAAGCAGAATGAGAGAGGATGGGATACGGTGTTTCTGGAGGGGAAACCAGGAAAAAAGATAACATTTCAAATGTAAATAAATAAAATGTCCAATAATAATAATAATAATAATAATAAAAGATAGTCTAAAAATAAATATTAGCATTTTTCTAAGCATCCATCTCCACTAGTCTGTGGAAGAAGTGATATGACACAAAATAATTGCTCAAAAAATGTTTCATTTCAGGGAAATATACTCCAAATCAATCAGCAAGAGAGGCAAAACTCGACCAGTCACACTCTAAAGAAAAGAAAACAAGGAACATGCTGGTCGGTATAAGCAACATAGAGAAAAATGATGTGACAAGTCTGCTTCATGGAGCCAAGTGAGGCACGTTATGAGAATACACTGTGCAGAAAGTAAATGTAGAGGGAAAAGATCAAGAATCAAGAGATTGTCCCAATCATTTCAAATATAGAACACTTCGGTAACAATCATTTATTAAACTTATTCTGAGTAGGAGGATAAAACATATACACACTGGAGATTGCAGGTGTGTGAAAAGGTAAGAATCAAAGATATTAATTTCCACTTGAGACATAAATGAAACACAGATATGAATGATTAATCTATTCTAAAACTTGGACCTCATCATATAGAAAAGCATTTTGTAACTGTAAGCAAAGTAAATAAAAATGACAAACTGATGAAAGCACTCAGTGAGACTTGATAAATATGAACAGAGTTTCACTGAAGAAAACTGAGAAAGTTTTCAGCAGAAAACTCATCAAATTAAGTAGAAGATAAATTCAAACATATATCATAATGTTATCTAATATGAGGAAGAAACTGAAGGGTTAAGAGTCTAAGTTTCAAAACCCATGAAGTTAGACACTCAACATCAAGATGTTTTGATTTTTCTACTACTAATAACAAATAGCCCAATTAAAAATGGGGTACAGAGCTAAACAGAATTCTCAACAGAAGAATCTAGAATGGTCAAAGAAGTACTTAGAGAAATGCTAAACATCTTTAATCATCAGGGAAATGCAAATCAAAACAACCCTGAGATTCCACATTACACACTCAGAATGACTAAAATCAAAAGCACATGCTGGCAAGCATGTGGAGAAAAGGTAATACTCCTCCATTGTTGGTGGAATTACAAACTTTTACAACCACGCTGGAAATCAATCTGGTGATTTCTCAGAAAATTGGAAATAGTTTTAGCTGAAGACACAGCGATACCACTCCTAAGCATATATGCAAAAGATACTGCACCAAATCAAAAGGACACATGCTCCACTATGTTCATAGCAGCTTTATTCATAATAGTCAGAAACTGGAAATGACCCAGATGTCTCTGAACTAAAGAATGAATGCAGAAAATATGGTTAATTTACACAATGGACCTATTAAAATGGAGGACATCAAGAATTTTTCAGGCAAATTGATGGAACAAGAAAATATCATCCTGAGCAAGATAATCCAGACCCAAAAGAACATACATGGTATGTACTCACTGAATGAATAGTGGATATTATTCAGAAAGTACAGAATAGCCATGATACACCCCATAGACCCAAAGAAGTTAGACAACAAGGAAGGCCCAAGTGAAGATGCATGAATTACACTTAGTCATAGGAGGCAGGCAGAAAGAAGGAAGTGAGGGTGGAGGGGAATGAGGGGACAGGATCAGATGTGGGGTAAGACAGGGGAGATGCCCAGCGAGCCAGGAGAATAAATGAAAATCTGCAGCTGCTTGGGGAGGGGGAATGAGTGGAATCCCTAGGAAGTCCTGGAGACCTAGGGGAGGCTCAAAAGAGTCAATGCTGATGACCTTAGCCAAGATGTCTAACAGTGGGGACATGGAACCTGAAAAGGCCACCTCCAGTAGCCATGCAGGATCCCCAGTGGAGGGATAAGGACAGCAACCTACCTAGTGTGGAAGGGCCCAGCTCAGTATGAGCAGTGTCATCCCTGGACAAGTGGTCCCATATTGTATAAACATGCTTAACAAACTATGAGGAGCCGGCCCGTTAGCAGAGAGTTGTAAGCTGAAATAAACCCTTTCTTCACCAAGTTGCTTTGAGTCAGTGTTTATCACAGCAATAGAAATTTAACAATGATAGTATGTGAAGCAAGCATCTTGAATACCATCTGTCTGCTCGACTGCAGTAACTTTTAAATTGTAATGGTAATGTGTTTTCCTCGCTTCCATAATTCTCTCTTCTCTACTACACACCCATAATCCAGGTTCAATTCTAAGACAAATTCTCCAGAAAGAATTTTCTTAACATGCTCCTGACCTGTATTGAAAACTGCCAAGTAGCTGAAGCAGTTTTCAAAGTCAAAAAAACCTGAGAAACTATCACAGCCAAAAAGAGCTAATGAAGATACAATAGTAACGTCGATTTGGTATTCAGATGAGATCCCAGAATTTAAAAAAAAAAAAAAGGACATAATGTAAAACCTAAGAAAATCAGAATTAAGTACGGACATAATTAATTAATAATATATAAATATTGTTTAATTAATTCTAACAATTGCACTATACTGATTTAAGATGTTAAAACCTTAAAAATTGGATATGTGGGACTGTGAGCACCAACGTTCTCATACTTTTCCATATATTTAAAACTTCAATAAAATTAAAATACACTTATAAAAATGGGAACAAATATAAATGTTTGCCACATATTAAGCAGGAAGAAAAACTGTTTAAATGTTCTTTTAAAAATAAGTAATATATAATTTTAGATTAAAAATACCCTTTCATAGCTCCCTGCTACAGAAGGATGGGAAAAAAGACTTGGATATATTTCTGTCAGTGCAATACTGAAAATCAAAGAATACTAAATGGAAGTTATCATGTTTGGAAAGCATAATAAATCTCATTTCTTTATATTTGTGTCTTCTGCATATATATTTTAAGAAGTCTCATACATTAGCTGTTTGCAGTTGAATGCTTTTTCATTTGTACCTGTACTTCTACTGTGAGAACATACCCAAGCTGTGATAATGGATGAAAAGGAGAACCTGCGGGGCTGAACTGCATCACCTGTAAAAGCTACCCACTTCAAACCTCTCAGTAAGTTCAGGACATGAGAAATGACCTAGCAGGAGGAGGAAGAAACATCAAAGCTAAATCTCTGAATTTCAAAGCAAAATTAAAATAATTTATTACCAATCTGGTGAACTTTTAAGACAGTCTGATATACAGCATTATTGAAGAAACATGCATTAATACAAACAGAAATATTTTCATGATATAATTTTGTATGTATTAAACATAAAGAACCTATAAACCATGAGAGTTAATAAATGCACTAAGAAACTTGACTAGATACAGGATACTGGATATTTACTTGCACATATATGTATGAGTACGTGTGTGTGTGTTTAATATAGACTCAGTTAAAATATTATTTAACATACTATACATAAAGAATGTGTCCAGAGGGATGGTTCTAATCAAAATAAAGAGTAATAGAAATCTATGGGTACAAATGTGAATATTTAGAAGGCAATTTTATGGCCACATCAAGACAATTACCAAAACAGCAGAAGTAGCTCTCTCCTTAGAGCATATAATCTTCAGAGAAATTGGTTTTGATCGTGTAGACAAATTCTAGATGTTAATGACCCTGTAGATCAGGCATCATGTCCAGTCAGAAAGCAGTCGGTTACTTCATAAGGCCCATTCCTATTGCACCAGTGAAAAAATCTTGCCTGCCAGGTTAGTAGTGTTACAGATAACCAGGATATGTACAAAGTGTACATATAAATAAAAGTATATGAAAATTAATTTGATGTCACTTTCACTGCCAACTGGAAAAATCAGAATTGAATCTAAACTAAGACTATAGTCCTATAGTTACAAAAACATTGAAATAAAAGAAAGCTAAATACTGATTCTCAGGGAAATGTGGAGAAAAAGTACAGCATAATGTGTTTACAATGAAAGAAAAAGCATTAGCAACTGCCTTGGAAAGCTCCTTGACAAATACTGAGATAAATACATATGACCTTAGTCATTCATTTCCTACATCCATCCATAGAGTTACAGTCCACTGTGAGCTATGCAACACAAGTGCTGAGAATCAAAATTGGGTCCTCTGCCAAAATAGTATATGCTTTAACCATTTATCATTCTGTCAAGCCAAGAGGTCCTTCATAATAGTTAATATCCAGAAACAATTAAATATTAATAGGAGGAAAGCAGACAAATAAATTGTGTTACTACTATGCAACAGTAAGAAAAACTACAGAAAATTAGAAAACACTGAAAGATTTCTATGAGATATAAAGGAGGCACAAAAGCATGGGAGTTCTATCGTTTTATTCATATGAATTTGGCTGATGGGGATATAATGAAGTTAGGGCTCACTGTAAAAACCTGTAATCAAATACTCATACATTCTTATACCTGTCACAAACCCTCTGATCTGCCTTCACCCAGATTCCCGGGTTCTCTAGAGTCTCTGAGGTTACTCCAGTGGAGACATAACTAGAGTTACTCCATCCCTTGCCCCAATCATCTCTATTGCCCCCTGCTTTTGCATAGCTTCATCTTTAAGGGAGCCTGTGTTCCTAAGAGATGTGAGATCTTGAAAAAAAAAAGATTCTCCTGTCTTAACTGTCTTAAAGGCCTTTCTTAACTTCTTATTATGGCCAGCCTGCCTCAACAATCAGCATACCATCCTGAAGGAAAGATCTCTGAGTGATTTCTGGGCTTCAGTTTTATGTTCTTCACTATAAAACCATCAAGAGCTTATCCAATTTCTTCTATCTTAATTTTGAAAGATGCCATCTACTACTATGGTAGCCATGCTCCAGATTTTATAACCACATTAACTATTAAAAGGATCTCAATGGGACTTGGATCCTTAAACCCGCATCTTATTTCTTCTCTCTGTAACTGTGATTTCTATAGTATTCATCACTATCCTGCTGACTAATGTTTTCATTTTATTTTCTCTTTTATTTTTAATTTATTTTATCTTTTCTGTTAATAACTTGTTACAGTTAAGGTAATTTGCACAGCTAGATCTCATTCAGTTACCTTTTGCA
This sequence comes from Grammomys surdaster, assembly GCF_004785775.1. Lineage (NCBI taxonomy): Eukaryota > Metazoa > Chordata > Mammalia > Rodentia > Muridae > Grammomys > Grammomys surdaster. The sequence goes on from NW_021604670.1 coordinate 5,256,544, forward strand.
TGTACACTGACAATAATTAACTTTTTTGGTAAATTTTAAGTTATGATGTATCATTACTAATCACAGTCACCATGATGTATATTAGTTCTAGAATATTTATCATTTTACTCTGAAAGTCTTTGTTCTTTTACCAACATTTCTCCATCCTTTCTGAAACCAGCTTTCAGTGCCCATGACTCTGAACAGAGTGTGCAGCTCAATTTCCTGAGTTTCTGCATACAAGTGAAACCATATAGCTCACTTTTCTGTGCCTGGTGCATTTTAATTACCAGTGCCTTTTAGGTCTCATCTGTGTTTCTCTAAAGGGAAAACTCCCTTTTATTCTTATCACTGATAATATTTCAGTGTGTGTATGTGTATGTGTGTGTGTGTTTGTACACAGATTTGTTCATAATAGACAATTGGGTTGTTTTCATATCTTTGCTCTCCCACATTTAAATTTTATAAAAATTTCAAAAGGTATATATTAATACAAAAAAGAATATGATGACATCACTCCTTTCTACGGACACCTGAGCCTGAAAAGAGATATGTTTCTAGAGAACCTGTAGGAGCTGGACAGGATTTTGAATTTGCTATAAACAAGTCATTTCTAGCTAGAATTCAGAGAGAATAACCAACTTAAAAAACAATTTGTTGCATTCATTTCCGTGAAGCAAGCTTAGGGAAGAAAACAGGTTTTTCTGTAGCTAAGGATAGAAAATTACTGGGACTGGCACTAAGAAATCCAAGTGAGAGCCTGCGGCTTCATTACAAATACCACCTGATTGAATCATTTTGAGAGGCTGTCCGTCTTCACCACTCATGTGTGCTGTATCTTAGACTGAAGTGGGAGAAAATTAGCGAACTTTCAAAATGAAAACTGATTTCATAAATTACAGCCCAGAAAATAACAAAAAGAGCTGTCATGCCCTTTAGCAACGCTTCCTTTCATCTCGGCAGCATCTTTTGTCTTCAACCTTTGAGCCTTTCTATTGTCGCTATTGTACTCAAACCAAGGCTGTTCTTCTTCAGTGCAAGTGCTAGAAAAGATATATGATGATTTTTGTGCTGATTAGAGAGAATCTGCATGTACAGATAACTTTTGCAAGACAGATTGTTAAGATAGAGGATGTGAAAGCCTAAGACACATGAAAAACAAGTAACAACTATTAACAAAATAAAGACAGATCAACATGGTATGAACTACACACAAAAAAGCTCACCAGGCCCAATGCCCCAAAACAGGAAAGATAATTGTGTAAAACAGTGACCAAATAGCACATCTTTGGATGTATGAGAATTATACTCCCTCAACCTCGGAAAGGTCTGAGTAATGATTGCTTCAAGGCTGATACACTAAAGATTTTTTTATTCAAAGCTTATCATTATTTATTCTGAAATATTTGTACAAATCCATATAATACACCTATGCAATGGGATGATTATATATTATTATATAAAAATATCATTCATTCATTCTGTGTGCATTTATTCATGCAGTAATCAGATATCAAGTATATCTGGGCTAGGTATCATGAAAGAGAGCAAATTAATAAATGTCACCACCTTAAAAGATATAGATGAAATGTGATATTCACTAACATGGATTGATCAATTAAACATTCTGTAATAAGATACTAAAATACAAGAAGATGGTGGAAGACCTTGCATTCAGATAATAAAGATTTTCTTAAGAGAAAGATAGTCACTTCAAATTCATTATTTCTAAGAATTAAATGCTATGTTAAGAGTTTAAATAATGTGAACAAATACAAGAAGTAACAAAAATGTAATTTCTTGTCCAATCACAAAATCAGGAGAATGACAAGACAAATTGCTTTATTAAATGGCATCACTGGAGCTGTTTTCATGAATGTATATACACATTGACAGTTGGATTGATATTGTAAGCAAATAAAAAAAGAGGAAGAAAGAAAGAAGGAAGGAAGGAAGGAAGGAAGGAAGGAAGGAAGGAAGGAAGGAAGGAAGGACAAACTTACAGCTGTGCCAAATTTTCTATAAGGCCAAATGAATGAACTTTGAGATTATGGGGAGCTAAAATTATCTGGGTATATTTTCAGTCCCTTCGATAATCATTCATTTTCATTCATGTCTATTCTAGCATCCTTGTTACTGAAACATTGTTCGAAACATTCATAGCAGAACGCTAGATTCCTTTCCTAGGAAAACTAAGAATATCCTCTGGACCATCTGAGACCTGGAGCAGAGATTTCTTTGTTTTTCTGTAAACAAAACACTTTGATTTATGCATTTCTCTGTTCTTTTACTAACCCATTTTTAAGTAACCACTTGCATAGTAAAACAATGGATGGGGAAAACTTGAAACTGTGTTCAGGGGCTATGATCATCATATTTGTCTCTACAATAAGATATCTGTTGCCTGTTTGAGATGAGAACTATATTTATGTGTCTACAATACACAGATGACACTTTGACTGTTAGGTTATACTTATTTTCCTCTAAACATCTTCATCACAGACTGTCTAAAATAGAAAAAATAAGGCCAGACATCTAAAATCTCGCTCTCTACCTCAGTTTCTTTTCTTCCTATGTGAGGAAGAGGTTTTTTTAATTCCTTAAAGTTCTGATAATATAGAGAAATTATGTTTCGATTTGTAAACCTCAATGTCTGATTTTTCTGGATCATCTTCTTCAAAATGATTTTGAAATCTAATGGCTAATTATTTCAGATATCTGTATTGGTCTTTATTTAACCTCCATACCTCTTATACGTTTCTAATCATTGTTTAAACCTGTAATCCAGGGATACAGTCAGCAAATATTCAACTATATCTTCATTAGTTTCTTTACTTTTGTATCTGATTTCTGGCCAAGAACATTGTTTCAATCTTTTCTTTTTCTTATGGTAACTCAATTTTAATGCCTTGATGTTTTCAATTCAATTCCTTTAATGTAAAACTACCACAAAATTGTTTCTTCAGAAAACAAATCTTCTACAATCCAGTTATAAATTATTACCCCCCGTCTGTATCTTTGTTAAGTATCTTGAATGATGCTTTTTCTAATACAGGTGAAGTGAGTTTAACATTTGATTAAATTATACATTTAAACAAATTATACATTTAAATTATACATTTGTTTGAGGTTTTTTTCTAATAATGGCATATACCCATCTCCCTTTCTGAGTTTAGCCTTTATCAATTTATTTCCATAGTTTAGCAGGAGAACTCTTCCACATGAATTGGGCCATTTCTGGTCATCTTGATTCTTGGGAAGCTATTTAATGCGGCCACATTCTTGACTAACCTTGTGCTATGTCCAATGTCTATTTTGTTTGGGGTTTTGAACTTTATTTTGAAGTCAGTATGCGACTTTCTATTGCTTTCCTCCTCACTCGTAGTTGGGGATCTAAAATCTATATTTATCTTAGAATTAATTTTGACTATGGCATATGGAAGCATTCCTTTGTTAAATGCACTAAATCAGTGATCACTATACTGAGAAGGAGAGAGATTTTATTCCATTCAGGCTGTATAGGGTAGACAAATACAGAATTGACTTCTCCTGGAGAGTTGGACAGTTAATGGTACCAACATTATTAACTTGCTGTTTCTCACAGTTTTCTCCCTAGTAACCATTTCATCATCTTCTAGTAAAACAAAAAGAGAGACTTCATAATTAAAAATCATTTAGCTGATTGCATGTATTTTTAAAACATTTCTGAGGGTATTCAAAGTTTTCTAGATTGTACTAGAACAACATATAATTTATTGTCTCAAAAAAATTAGATTTTAGCATGATTTGATTACCTTTCCATTTTCTTTGGTAAACAAACAGTGAATGGCCATAGAAAAAGAAATAAGAAATAAATATTAATAAAAACCATAAAATGCAGAAGATACAACTCTAATTTTAACCTTATCCAGCATCCTAAGTATTTACAGGTGCTGAAGAAGCAAGACTCTATCAAGAAATAAAGGAATCCAGTCTGGGATTCACAGCTCTACACAGACTGCAGGGAACAATCACCATATAGAACCTATATTATAAATTAATATTTTTAAATCTTGAAAAACTTTTTTATTGAATATTTAATTTATTTACATTTCAAATGTTATTCCCTTTCCCAGTTTCCCCCCAGAAAACCCCATCCCATCCCCCTCGCCTGGCTTCTATGAGAGTATTTCCTCCACCCACCCACCCACTCCTGCCTCCCTCCCCCGGCATTCCGCTACACTGGGGCATCGAGCTTTAACAGGACCAAGGGCCTCTCCTCCCATTGCAGCTGGAGCCATGGGTCCCTCCATGTGTATTCTTTGGTTGGTGGTTTAGTCCCTGTGAGCTCTGGGGGATCTGGTTGGTTGACATTGTTGTTCTTCCTATGGGTTGTACACCTCTTCAGCTCCTTCAGTCCTTTCTCTAACTCCTCCATTGGGGACCCTGTACTAAGTCCAATGGTTGGCTGTGAGCATCTGCCTCTGTATTTGTCAGGCTCTGGTAGAGCCTCCCAGGAGACAGCTATATGAGATTACTGTCAGCATGCACTTCTTGGCATCCTCAATAGTGTCAGGGTTTGACGACTGTATACGAGATGGATGAGATGGATCCACAGTTGGGGCAGTCTCTGGTTGGCCTTTTCTTCAGTCTCTGCTCCACACGTTGTCCCGTATATCCCATGAGTATTTTGTTCCCCCTTCTAAGAAGAACCGCAGCACTCACACGATGGGATAGCTCAGCAGTTAGGAACACTGACTGTTCTTCCAGAGGACCTGAGTTCAATTCCCAGCAACCACATGGTGGCTCACAACCATCTGTAAAATGACCAGATGCCCTCTTCTGGTGTATCTGAATACAGCTCCAGTGAACTTGAAAGTATTTTAAATCTCCAACTAGTATGCTAAAGAGCAGCCAAAATGACAAAATGAATGAGATTTCTGATTTGTTAATTTAAATTAAGACAAAACTGCATTCAAATTTTACCTGAGCAAACCTTTGTATTTTCCGAGTGTACTAGTTTCCTACTGTTGCCAGGACAGAACAAATACAAAAAGCAAGTTAGAGAGGAAAGGGTTTATTTCAGTTTAGAGTTTACAAGGGATGCCAAGGAAGGAGCTAAAGGGAGGAGCCTATTGTCAGGAACAAAAACAGAGATCTTGAAAGAAGTAGTGCTTGGTGAGTTACTCAGCTCCTCTTATTATAGCCCTGTCAACTTCCCAGGAGTGGACCCACCCACAGAGGTTTCTCCCTACCAATCATTTCTCAGCAAGCTATCCACAGGTATGCCCAGAGACCAATCAGATAGAGGCAACTCCTGAGCTGAGAGTCCCGCTTCCCAGGTGAGTCTAGCTTCTTTCAAGTTGATAAAAATTTAACAAGCAGATTGATATGACGCTTGGAAAGATTAAAATGAAGATGGAACTTTAAGAGCAATGTGCTAAACATTAATCCTAATATAAACGAAAAGAGATAAGTACAGTGTTTAGTGTGTGCCCAGTAAAATATCATGTATTAGTGGTATTTGAATTATTTGTAACCATTATAACACTTCAATTAGTAATCTGTCATAAAAATAGTCAGTAATTTCATATTGTCTTTATTTTGCCAACAATTGAGCATGACAAATGAAGATATAAATTACAAACTCACAAGTGTCTGTGGGTGGAGTCTACTGAATCAATCATCATGTTTTGGGTAAGGATCAAATGATTTAAATTCTTGCTAAAAGTTAACATTTAAAAATAATTACCTGTCAAAATTAGCTGGAAAAAGTTAACAAATAACATAAAATCTATGCTACATCTAACTGCGCTCTCAAAGCCACTTGTCATCATGAGTAATTCAGTTCAGATAAGGACACCTACTTGAATTACCAAAGGTTTGAGAAGCAGAACTAAGCATTCTTCACTTTTATATTTACAAAGATACTTGGTTGCAAGTAGTAAGCAACATTAATGCAGAAAATATGTTTTATTCACTAAATAAATATGGCTTTTAACTATACCTGTATAGAATTTGGAAGGAAACCATTTATTCTGAAATTCAGAATACAAAGTTGACACTACACAAGCTCCTGAAAGAAGTCAAAGACTTCTTGACCCATCCTTTTTCCTAGCTGTTCCTTTCTATCATTTCATGATCTTGTATATTTTCTCCACATTTAACAGGAATCACCCACGCTGGGCTAGCAGTTCCCCATCCTGCTCTCCTTATTGCCTTCTGCTGAGAATCTAATATTGCTCCACCTTTTCAGCTTCTGAACTGGCTTGTTGAATTATCATTTTCCCAGAGCTTTGCACATTATTTTCAAGGTAACAACTATGTGAACAATTTATTGATCAGCTTCTTTGCTTTCTTCACTGATATCACAGCCCAGAAGCTCTGTAATTCCAGGAACTTGATTTTTTTTATATGTTTGGTACCAAAGTATTTCTCCAGGATAATACTTGATATTTTTACATTCATATTTTCAAACCCAGAAGTACAAATTTCAAGATGAAATGACATGAAATAATATGGTTATGGACTTAAAGTTTTCTGATTTTTTTAAAAAGACTTTCTGTCACACTGTTGTAATGATCCTGGGGTGTTAAATCAAAATAGCATATAGAAAGAGCACTGAGCCTGCCCAATAGCAGATAACTGATACAGGTATTTTTCATTTGCAGGTAGACAAAGGCTTCTTTTTCCATTAAGTACTATAGCTAGTGTGCAGCCAAATATCAGTATTAGATATTTTTGTTTGTTTTTTGCTTATTTTCTGTATCTCTAGTGTAGCTTTTATTCTTTTGTTTTTGTTTATGCTTTTATTGCATATTTTATTTGCATTTCAGTTGTTATCCCCTTGCCCCACTTTCCCCCTCCCCACCCAGGAACCCCCTATCCCCTCCTTCTGCTTCTATGAGGATGTGCCCCACCCACCCCACACTCTCACCTACCCACCCTCAAATTCCCTGCACACATGGAGTCCAGCCTTGTGGGAGAGGAGATCCTTAGTCAGTATTGGATTATTTTGTGCTGATTAGAAGTGCTTGGTGTTCATTCTGTTATATTTGTTTCGTGGATCATTTATTATCATTTCTTTCCATTTTTTCATCCAATATATATTTTCTACTGTTAAACATTTTAAAGGGGAATTATTTATTGAAAATAGATTTTTCTCTCAAACATTACATCCTGACATCAGCTTCCACTGCCTCCACTTCTCCCATATCTCCTTCCATTCCTCCCAGTACTCTTACACCCACTCCTCTCTTCTCCCAGATCCACTCCACCTTTGTTTCCTCTTCATTAAAGAGCAGACCTTCAAGAGACAACAGCTGAAGAGGAAAAAAACAAGATACAAAAAAACAAGGCCAAAGTGTTCATATCAAGGCTAGAAAAGACAACCCAACAGAAGGAAAAGAGTCCAAAAAGCAGGCAAAGGAGTCAGAGATTCACCTACTCCCACTGTTACAAGTTCTGAAAAATCACCAAGCTAACAGCCACAGCATACAGGAAATCCTTCATGCTTGGTCATTAAAGATATGGTGATGCAAGAAATATCAACACACCGAAGATTTGGAACTAGAGTAAATTAATGTAATGTGGGATAAAGTTAAAACTATCAAATGGTTACATATTTATTAGTACATGCCAGGAAAGCAAAATTATTTCAGCTGTAAAAGTTTAATATATATTCACAGTCTCTCAATAAAATTACCGACTTCTTTTATCATGGTAGAATAAAACATGAATATATTTGCTTTGACAGAAAGACTTTTTTCTTCGACTCATATAAAAAAGTTTATCTGTAAGATCATGGATGATGATTTTCTCCTGTCAACTGTAAAATCTTAGTCTCTTTGTTCATCATCAAGTATTTCTGAAGTGGATATTAACATGACCCCATACGGAGGAATTGGTCTCCATATCCACAGTTGTGCCAGAGGATCACTATGTAAAGATGCTACTATCCTTATAGCAATATTATTGATGATATTTGTTATGGGTTTTGGTGAAGAAATGAGTTTTATTGTTATTACTTACAAGAATATGGGTGAGGAGTTACTGATAGGAGTGGTAATGACACAATGACATTCACCAAAGATATTCTAACATTTACGAGGGTTCAAGAGGAAACCGCTTGCGCAGTCCTCCTTTCTGTTCTTTTCTTTACAACTGAAATTTACCAGGGCAGAATGCTTATGTCTATGTTTTAGTCAGTAACTAGTAGATGCAAATCTGTACCATTTCTAAGCCTGGAAAGAAATGGTGCATGACTCTCACTCTTACTACTCCCTTGGAAATTATGAAAAATCACAGTCCAGCTTTCCAAATTTGAATGGACCAAATTCACCAATCATTTATATTGTGCATTTTTCATAAACAGAATTTTAAAACCCACGGAAGCTTCAAGGTTATTGGTTGCTGCAACATAGAATAAAATTATTAGGCTGAGGTTAATTTAGAAATTGAGGCATATCATCAAATCACAAATTAAAATAGAGATAATGGATCACTACAAACAGAAGTAAAGTGTTTTACTAATGTATGCAATGGAATTGTGCACTGGATATGAGTCAGTAATAGATGTGAGACCAAAAACATCATTGTGACCACAGAATAATTTTTCTTAATATCTAATAAACTTTAATATCTAGGGTTCTCATCTTTAAAGCAGCAGTGAAAGAAATTTCTCCAAGGAAGTAAATTGTAGCACATTGTTTTCAGTTGTTGTTTTACTTACTAGATACTGATTGGCAGCAGTCTACTTCCTATTTGATGACAAAACTGCCCCTGTTCTCAAGAGAATGACATAACTATTCATATAGCTTCAATGAAGCAACTCAGAAATTGTGCATAAGAGCAAGATTTAAGGGGGAAACGATTGGTTCCTGCTTCTCTCTCACCAAGCTTCCCAATCATTTCCATTTTATTCTCCTTTTCTTTTATCAGCAATGGTCCTAAGGTCCTGTGAACCAATCAAAGGCAGAGAGCCAAAGGAAAGGACAGCAAAAAAGTTAGCACAACTCTGCTGTGTAATCTCTTCTTAGACAAGGAAGTGATTGTAAACTGAAAACGTGCATTAAAATGACCTACTGTTCAGAAGCAATCCCCTCAGCCACTTGAGAAAAATCACAAAATAAAGTATAAATTGCCATAAAATTTTTATTATTTTGCGACCTTTACATAAATTAAGCCACTTTACTGGACACCCCTGGGGAAAAGGTAAATTGCTTGGCCTAACAACAAACTAGGATTTGAATTCTTATTCCTGTTTTTAACTTTCATCCATTAATGAAGAAAGTATGTGACAACTGCAGGCAAAGAAATGCCAAGAAAATACTTAAAATAAAATTTTAAATTACTGAAGGTTGCTTGGACCTACCACCCTGCCATATGAAGAAAAATACTCAGAAAAGTCAAATGTAAGATTGCAAAGCTATCTGAACACTCACCTTCAATTTGGAAATTGCATATTTTTTTCTGATAGCTGTCCTTGTAAAGAATATATATATGAAACCTATACTGTGCTTGTGTAACTCTGAACCATCAAGTGATTCTGTGCATGCTAATTCATGAACTATTTATCTTTGTGTTTATACTCCAAAAAATGATGGCTGTTTAATTATACCTCAAATGAGTTTTGCCAGCCAATTATATGCCAGATATTATTTACTCCCAAAACAACTGTCAAAAAGACCAAAGTGGTACATCTAACAAGCCAAAATGCACTACACTGGGTTGTACTTCATAGGCAGCTACTCTTTCTGAGAAACTTAGGTTTACCATATGTCACACGTGAGAGGAATAGAATCACAAAGCAGAATAGCCAGCCAGAAATCATCGTCACTAATAAGTATGAGTCTAAGATGTAAATTACAAATTAGGTATCCTTCTTGCAATAAAAACAGAATATGGTGAGTAAGGACAGATATGGTGAGTAAGTAATTTTGTGCAGACAATGGGGGAAGGGAGCCAACCTTCTTTTCTCTGTGTATAGAGTGAGTGAACAAAATTGCTGAGACATTTTTTCACAAAATTTATATATGTCATGAAAACAAAGATGATGATTGTGTCTGACTAGTATCATGGCTTGAATATAGAAAGATTTATAACTGTGAATTTTGTTTCTGTTCATTGTCTAAACTTTTGCAGTCTTGAGGGAACATTTTTATCATGCCTAACACTTACTTGGATAAAACCTTCCATGGAGAGTTCTGTTGAGGCCTTCTTTATGTTATCTGTTGGCATCATGCCAAGGTTTGTAATATTGAGGAAAAATAAGAACTGTTAAAACTTTAAAGCCCAATAAGAGAATAATCAAAACTTGATTAAATGTAAAATAAACTTTCTGCACTAAATGATTCACAAGCAAGTAAAATGGGAATAATGCCCAAGAAACAACTCTAATGAGTTTAATGTTACATTCTCCAGCAAATTAAAACAGTATCTATTTGTTTAGCATAGAAGTAATTTTATGAAATGGGGGTGGGGGTTCCTCATTTCTCTAGGCCACAAGTATATTCCACTGTGAAAATTTCACCATTTTTCTTCCTTATTGTGAAAATATTTTCTCTGTGACTCCTTTTTTTTTGGCTCGTTTCATGTCATATACTGATTTCTTTTTTTTTCTTCATTTTTTTTATTAGTAACTTTTTTAAAAAAATGTTAGTAAAAGGCTTTATAAGTTTGGTAATGCTCAATAACAAGATGCTCATTCAATCAGAAGTGTAGCCCAATACCCAACCTAGATATACCAACTACCTTTAACTGGCAGAGACACGTGAACATCTGCCTTCATGTTCCACTCTCTCTCTCTCTCTCTCTCTCTCTCTCTCTCTTTCTGTCATCTCCTAGCTCCTCCTCTCCTTCTCCTTCTCTCCTTACTTCTCCTCTTCCTCTCCCTTTTCCTCCACCTTAGCTCCTCCTACATATCACCCTTCCTGTTAAAATAAAAACAAAATTTTTCTCTCAAAATACAATTAGAGCATAACTATATCAATTTGTATCAGTAAGGTACAAGATAGACCTAATACCCAGACCATCATTTTGTTGGCTAAACAGAACCTCTCATCTCTCATAACTAAAAGACTTAGTTCTGAACCTGGCTTATTTCTTGGCTTTAGAATGAATGTCAGCTAAAAATCATCTTCTCAAATCTTTTCTCTCAAAATAAATAGCTGGGATTGGCTAGGAGACTATAAGTCTTCAACCCCATCAGAAATCCAGAATGACTGAATTAACTGAAATTATGGGAAGCACAAAGTATAGCTTCTAAAACAAATTTATAGAGACCACTGAACACCTGGACAGTCCCTATACTACAAAACATTGGAGCATCCGATCTTCAGCCTTCTGGCCCAGGATCATCTGAAAGACCTAGTAATGCAGAATTATTAAGAGCTGATTATACTCTGTCTTGGCAGATATAATCAGTTGACTATTCAAGTGTGTCCTTTTCTGGACAGTAATTTGTCTGTAGATGAAAAGAGGCAATTCTTGCCTAGTGGTTGTCTCACCACAACTGGAGTAACTCCACAGATGGTAAATTTCTTATTAGAATCCAAGACAGGGAAGCTGTTAGGAGCACACAGGTCTCTAATCAAAATGAATAATAATACAGAAATGTTTGTAATATCAATTCTGTAGACTTCTGACGTTCTGAAAACCAACTATCCATGTAAGACAATCCGGACTGCTGTCTGTTAACTCCTCTCAGCTATTACTAAATAAAATATAGAAAGCACCCTAACAATAAACTCAGAGCCATGAATTTGATATAGGCCCTTAACTCACAGGCTAACCATATCAAATCAGTTAAAAACGTTAACAGACTGGGTTTAAGTCTTGTATTGCTAAATGTGTTATATAGGTACAATGCCTATGAGAGTAACAGTATTAATCTCACTTTTATATCAATAAGAAATTCATACCAATGAAAAACTTAAACTTGAAATCAAAGTAAATTTTGTACCATTTAAGAACTTATAACTTCAGCTTAATAACAATTATACAGATTTCTACCAATAGGTTAGGGCTATGCAATAAATCCTAGCTATTCCTCCCTACTAAACCAACTATGTAGTTGTTGGTACAACTATGTAGTTGTAAAAAGTAGTGGTTTCTATGAGGGTGTGCTCCCACCATCTACCCATTCCCGCCTCCCTGCTCTCAAATTCCCCAACACTAGGGAATCCAAACTTTCAGGCACCAAGGCCCTCCACTTCCACTGATGCCTGAGAAGGCCACCCTCAACTACCTATACAGGTGAAGCCACGAGTGCCTCCCATTGTGTTCTCAGGCTGGAGGTTTCAGAATGACTACTCCAGCTTGTTTCTTACGTCCATTTGCTTGAAAAATTGTTTTCCAGCCTTTTACTCTAAGGAAGTGTCTGTCTTTGTCACTGAGGTGGGTTTCCTGTATGCAGTAAAATGTTGGGTCTTGTTTATGTATCCAGTCCATTAGCCTATGTCTTTTTATTGGGGAATTCAGTCAATTGATGTTAAGAGATATTAAGGAAAAGTGATTGTTGCTTCCTGTTATTCTTATTATTAGAGGTGGAATTATCTTTGTGTGGCTATCTTCTTTTGGATTTGTAGGAAGAGGATTACTTTCTTGCTCTCTCTAGGGTATCATTTCTCTCCTTGTATTGGAGCTTTCCTACTACTATCCTTTGTAATGCTGGGTTTGTGGAAAGATATTGTATAAATTTGGTAGTGTCATGGAATATCTTGGTTTCCTCATCTATGGTAATTGAGAGTTTTGCTTGGTATAGTACCCTAGGCTGATATTTGTGTTCTCTTAAGGTCTATATGACATCTGTCCAGGATCTTCTCGCTTTTATAGTATCTGGTGAGAAGTCTGGTGTAATTCTGATAGGTCTGCCTTTATATGTTACTTGGCCTTTTTCACTTACTGTACTTAATATTTTTTCTTTGTTTTGTGCATTTGGTGTTTTGGTTATTATATGACAGGAGGTACTTCTTTTCTGGTCTAGTCTATTTGGCATTCTGTAGGTTTCTTGTATGTTTATGGCCATCTTGTTCTTTAGGTTAGGGAAGTTTTCTTCTATAACTTTGTTGAAGATATTTATTGGCCCTTTAAGTTGGGAATCTTCACTCTCCTCTATACCTATTATCCTTAGGTTTGGTCTTCTCATTGTGTCCTGGATTTCTCAGATGTTTTGTGTTAAGAACTTTTTGCATTTTGAGTTTTTTTTTTTTTTGACAGTTGTATCTATATTTTCTATGGTATCTTCTGCACCTGAGATTCCCTCTTCTATCTCTTGTATTTTATTGGTGTTGCTTGCATCTATAACTACTGATTTCTTTGCTAGGTTTTTCTATCTCCAAGGTAGTCTCCCTCTGTGGTTTCTTCATTGTTTCTACTTCCATTTTTATGTCCTGGATGGTTTTCTTCACTTCCTTCACCTGTTTGGTTGTGTTCTCTTGTAATTCTTTAAGGAATTTTTGTGTTTCCTCTTTAAGGGCTTCTACCTGTTTACCTGTGTTCTCCTCAAATTCTTTGAGAGTGCTATTTATGTCCTTCTTAAAGTCCTCTATCATCATCATTAGAAGTGATTTTAGATCTGGCTCTTGCTTTCCTGGTGATATGGGGAATTCAGGACTTTCTAGTGTGGAGAGAACTAGGTTCTGATGATGGCAAGTACCCTGGGTTGCTGATGCTTCTGTTCTTGTGCTTGCCTTTTGCCATCTGGATCTCCTTAGTGCTATCGGCCCTGTCTCTGAGTGGAGCCTGTCTTTCCTATTATCTTGGTTGTGTCAGAACTGTGTAGGGTCAGTGTTACTACTGGGGTTAGAGCTGGGGCCCAAGATCTGCTCAGTGCTTGGACACAGACAGGAAGGAACCAGTACTCCAGGCCAGGAGAGAATTCCTGGGTCCCAGTGGGTCCCAGTTACTCCCTGTTTGGGGCAGGTGTTGCTGTCTCCTTACCTAAAATACTGCCTGGATTAGAGCTCCTAGGAGGCCAGCTTCCTCTGGATTTTGTGTGATTGGGTGCAGAGCTGCCACCTGGGATCTATCTGCTCAGTGCTCAGGCCCAGACCGGAAGGCCTGATTTCTTGAAGAAACTTGTGAGCTGTGGTTATTTACATATTGTTAGCAGACCCAATACTTTACTTATTTATAATTGAAAGGAAACCCTTGCTTTGCCATGAGACATGGGCTACCTGGGCTTGACTCTTCTGGTGTTTCTTGCAGTAGAATCCTCTTGCCTAAGCCCCAAGCACCTGCTGACTTAATAAACCATTCTGCCAGGAAATCTGAACAGCTAATAGAAGAGGTTCATGAAACTTTCAAATTTTAAGCATTAATTTTTATTCTCCAAACCAAAATACTGAGAATTTACTTAAACCAAAGTCTTATCCTGGTACCTTTATTCTTCCATTTCCTCACACATGTCTCTCATTTTATTATTTTTTGACAAGGAAATAATTTGGTAGCTATTATTTTCTATAACCTGAAATTATTTTTTGACTATGTAAAAAGAGTCATTTTTCCAACTTAACAAAGGTACAGGGTGTTACTCACATCAATATTAATAAAATGTTAACTATATATGTGGTGATAAAGATGAATAAACTGACATTTATATTAAGTTCTTGTGAAAGAAATCACACCTTCATAAGTACCTTAAATAGGCCACTGATTTTCTCTGAATTTCTTAATCAAGCTTGGTGGATTCCTAGTAATGTTTTTTGTTGTTGTTTTGGCTGTAGTTTGTTTTGTTTTGTTTGTTTGTTTGTTGTTTTTAACAATTGACTGTGGTTTTATTTATTCATTTTTAAATTGGATATTTCATTTATTTACATTTCAAATGTTATTCACTTTCCCAGTCGCCCTCTCCCAAAAGTCCCCTTATCTCATGCAACCTTCCCTGCTTCTATGAGGGTGTTCCTCCAACCACCCACCCTCTCCCACCTCACTGCTGTGGCACTCCCCTACACTGGAAGCATAGAGCCTTCACAGGAGCAAGGGCCTCTCCTCCCACTGATACCAGATAAGGCCATCCTTGGCTACATTTGCAGCTGGAGCCGTGGGTCCCTCCATGTGTACTCTTTGGTTGACCGTTTAGTCCTTGGGTGCTCTGCAGGGTCTGGTTGGTTGATACTGTTCTTTTTATTGTGTTGAAAACTGCTTCAGCTCCTACAGTCCTTTCCCTAACTCCTCCATTGGGGGCCCTCTGCTCAGTCCAATGATTGGCTGCCAGCATCGACATCTGTATTTGTCAGGCTCTAGCAGAACATCTCAGGAGACAGCTATATGAGGTTCCTGTCAGCAAGCACTTCTTGGCATCCTCAATAATGTCTGGGTTTGGTATTTGGTATGGAATCGATCCCTAAATAGGGTAGCCTCTGAATGGCCCTTCCTTCAGTCTTTGCTCCACACTTTGTCCCTGTATTTCTTTTAGACAGGAGCAATTCTGGGTTAACAATTTGGAGATGAGTAGGTGGCATCATCCTTCAACAGAAAACCTTGCCTAACCTCTGGATATCATCTCCATAGGGTCTTCCTCCCCTTTGTTGGGCATTTCAGCTAATCTCATCCCCTTTGAGTCCTGGGATCCTCTTGCTTTTCTGGTATCTGGGACTTTCTGGTGGCTACCACAGTTCTCATTCCCCATTGCTACACACCTCTATTCAAATTCCTGACCCTCTGTATATCATCTCTTTCTCCTCCCATACCTGATCCTTCCCTCATTTTCCCTCCCCCTCTTCTCTTCCTCCCAAGTCCCTCCCACCATCTACCTCCTGTGAGTATTTTGTTCCCCCTTTTAAAAGGACTGAAGCATCCACACTTTGGTCTTCCTTCTTCTTGAACTTCATGTGGTCTGTGAATTGTATCTTGGGTATTCCAACCTTTTGAACTAATATCCACTTATCAGTGAGTACACACCATGTATGTTCTTTTGTGACTGGGTTACCTTACTCACAATGATATTTTTAAGTTCCATCCATATGCCTAAGAATTTCATGAAGTCGTTGGGTTTTTTTTTCTGATTATATTTAAGTATATTTTCTACATAGAGTGTTATATAATTTTGCTTTTCATAATACATTGCCTCAATACATTAGGTCTATTAAACAAAAGCACTTATTTTCAAATCCAATACTTGAACAATTTCCTCTGCACATGGTTCAGCAGAACTAATTAGCATAAGATGCTCTTTATGAAGAGGTATGTGATCTCAGTATTAACAGCTGCTGAAATTTGGTATTTTTATGCAGCATTTTTTTTTAAATCACAACACAAAAGGATACTGAAATATGGAAAGTAAGGTCCAGAGATATTCCTGTGGAATCAAACTCATAACACTATAGTGGTTTTGAAAACCTTAAAACAAAGTATTTGCAATCTACACTAGACCTTTCCTATGAGAAAAAACTACTTGGGAATAGAAAGGAAGAAGACATATTTTAGTTTCTCTGTGGTACTATGAAGAAATATGCTAAACTGCCTATTGCCACTCATTAGTCATGACATAGAGGGACTATTAGAAGAGACATGTGCCAACCCAATGACACTAGGCAACTTTATGAAAGTGAGAGTTGTTTTAGCTCATGCTAGATGACCATAGCAGACTTCATGTGTAAGACAACATTTGCATACTGTGATCTAGGTCTTCATTTCAAGCTATACTGAGGATTTTTAAAGTGTCTTGGCTACCTTTTGTCATCCCCAGAGAGCTAATTTGATGCCTGAGTTACAGCATCAGTCTGTTACTTGTTAGTAAAGTGGCTGTACACTATTGGAGATAAGTTTCAGAGATCAAATAGCCTGTTTCAGGAACTTGATTACACTAGAAAGCTAAAAAATAAGTTTGCAAATTGTTCTTTCTAACTCTATGAGGAATTGAGTTGGAATTTTGATGGGGTTTGCATTAAATCTGTGGATTGCTTTTAGCAAGATGGCCATTTTTACTGTATTAATCCTGCCAATCCATGAGTATGGGAGATCTTTCTATCTTCTGAGATCTTTTTCAATTTTTTTCTTCAAAGACTTGAAATTCTTGTCATACAGATCTTTCACTTGCTTGGTTAGAGTCACACAATGACATAGTAGTGTTTTTATCCACTGCTGTTTATATCAACATAAAATTACAAAGATGTGATCTTGTTCTGTTTCTCGTTATTTCTTTATTTTTACAAGGCTGCATAAACAAGGTTGCATAAGTTAGCATGTATTACATATTACAATATGGATTATAATAAAACTCAGCCCTGAGAAAACATCTGTATAATAAATTAACAACCACATACATTCATAGACTATCTATTATTCTTTTACCTATCTTTTACTCAACTATTTGATCACACAAAGACTACAAGGTGATGCCAGACAGGGATGTCAGATGATAAGAAAAATCACAGACCCTGGAACTGAAAATCACAATAATTAAGATATGATAAGTAATGTGTCAACAGAACAGATCTTCCTGTAGCAAAACTGTGCTAATTTTAGAGAATGTAGCTCGAATTTGTGGAATTATCTTAGGACAAGATTCTTTTTTATACTAAATGAGTGTTCCATGTTATAGATAAGAAGAAAAGATATGGAAATAAACTACTAAAGTAATAGTAAATCCTGGTGTTTAATAGCATGACAGTTGAAGTGTAATCTGCCAAACTATTACATGTATTATTAATCACTAGAAGAGAGAAGCTTGGGTGATTTAAAATAATGTAATGATAAAAGGGCCAAAGCTACTCTGATTAACTCTTCTGATTTCATCAAGTTGTAATATGTATTAAGTAATTTTTATGTATTACAGTTACTTTTTTCTCCAATTTTCTTATGCAACAGCACTAAATGGGATCCTGTAGAAAAAGAGAAGTGAAGCAAATACTTGGGTCCATATGCCTACATAAGAGCACTGCAAATATCCCAGGAAATATACCACTTGTCAGATCCAGAATGAACGATACTTTCTTCATCTTCAGCCTTGAATCCAGGATACATCTTACAGGCTTGGGTGCATTTATTATGTCTCACCCTATCCTGTGTGTCTAATAATACTAGAGTCCCTGTTGTTTTCACATCTATAAAATTTGTAGGATTGTTTTTTGCTTCCCCATCTACCTTTTTTGAGATTAATATTGTAATTACATTTCTCTCTACCCTTTCATCCCTCCAAATTCTCCCATTTATCCCTCATTGCTCTCCTTCACATTATGGCCTCCTTTTCATTAATTGTTGTTCCATGCATATATTCCTATGTATGAACATATAGATTTTTAAATAAAACCTGCTCAGACTGTATGTTACATGTATAATGTTCTCAGATTTGACCATTTGGTATTGGATAACCAACTAGTTTGCTCTTTCTTAAAGACTCTCCCATTCTCAGCATATCTTAGACGATGATACTTCTTTGCGTAGTGCTGAGGCCTCATGGACTTTTCCCCTGCCCACTTTAATATGTTTATTGATGTCATCTTTGTTCTGCTTATGTTTGGGAATTCATGCTGGTTAGACTTTATGGGTGTAACGTCTGATGTACTAAGAGACACAGTCTCACAGTAAATTCCTTGACCCTGTGATGCTTAGACTCTTTCTGCACCCTTTCCACAATGTTCCCAGAGCTTTAGGTGTGGGAGCGTTTTGGTAGATGTATCCGTTTGTTCTGTGCTCAATGCCTCTGCATTTTGATTGGTGGTTGTTTTCTGTCTATTGAAAAGAGAATTTCCTTGACAAGATGTGAGGATGCACTTTTCTGTGGTTATAAGGACAAATGCTTAGATGGTAGTTAAATATTGTGCTGTCTTAGTAAAGTGATTATTGTAGTTTCTTCTTCAATCTATTTCTTCACTAGCACTGAATAGTAGACATGTTTCTAGTACTAGATATAATTTTCTTCTTGATGAGCAGATCTTAAGTCTAAAAAGCTGTTGATTACCTCCAAGGTATGTGCGACTCTACTGAATCCTTGAGGTTATCATGTGTCTGCTGTCACCTTAGATTTATTGTGCTATGATGGCCATTGAATGAATCATAGGCATCATAGCTGGGTAGTACTGTTGGTTGCCTCATTCTTTGGACACTTGCATGATGCTTTATGATACCATGAAAGCTAGTCCTTGGGAGGAGGCATTTGGGACAGTTTCAGCTCAGGAGCCTATGGACTTTGTTTCTGAAATGTATTGTTTTCATCAACGGGGACTTTTCTTCCACTCTGTGGTATAAGCATCTGAAATACCAATAGGTTGTGTATGTTTGGGGCCTCTCTTAGATAGCCATGGCCTACAATTCAAAGGAGGGCTTATCATGTCTCATATTGGGATTCTTACCAGGTGGGCCTTGGCTCACCAAAGGTGCTTCTCTCATCTGACTGATGTGATTTCCCACTCTGATTTCTTGAATATATTATGCCAATAACTCCCTAACAATATCTCTCTGCCTCAGTGGCACATCTCTTTCACAATTATTTAAATGGTTTGTCTGGCTAATTACAATAAGAAAGGTGTCTTTAAAATGAAGAGATTTAGGCATCTAGCTGTTGCTACATTAACCAAATGATTAAAGCTGTCATAAAAAACTGGGATAACCTGACATCACATATTTCATGCAAAGTACTAAAACTTCTCCTGGTATTTTCTTGCCAAAAATTCGTAATCAAGACCTAATCATGCAGAAATAATCCTCTAAGCTCCAAATGTGGGGCTTTTTATGAGACAATTAGCTTTTTATACAGAAGAAATTAAATATCAGAAAAAAATCTAATTACTATGCTGTGGCTGGTTGCTTGCTTGGGGAAAATATGTACACTTTTTGTCCCCTTTTCTTCCTTATCCTGAAACTACTGAATGTGAATTCTATTTTGTAAAGGTTGTTGACCAAAAATCTTCAGAGATGTGCTAGATGTCTGGCATACAATGCTTGTTTGGAAGAAGTGCATCAGTGGTAGCTACTCATTGGGCAGAAAGCACAGCAAACATTCTCCACAATGAATGTTCTGTCACAGGGGAGACTGCGCAGGAACATCTGTTAGGAGCTTTTATGACAGATCAGTATACAGACAATGTCGCCAGCAAGGGTTTTTCTCCATTATAAAGCAACAATCTTCAGTAGAATTGGAGTCACTAAAAGTGGGGAAACAGCTTGCTTTATGAAAGACACCACCTTTTTTGCAGCAAACAAAGCACCGATCAGATGTGATTGGTCTTTCTTCAGCTGTGCAGGTGGCAACTGTTCGGCGTTCCAGTTCAGCTCCCCAAGGTTACAGCTGTGAACTTGGGTAATGGCTGTGTTTATTCTCTGAAAGGCTTAAAAGTCTTCAGGGTAAAGTTTCTTTCCCTTTTTTTTTTCTTTTTTCCTCAATTCTCATTTAAAATCCCTTCTGGAGCAGATAAACCACTGCCTGTCTTCTCTTGCTTCTGTGCTGCAGAATAAGTTTGATATTATTTTCGTATATTTGTGGTATTCCTTCTAAAGAGAGACACAGACAATTTTAAAGCTAATTTCCTTAACATAGTATCTGTTCCTTTGTTGCCAATAAACATGTTCCTGGTAATCTGGACATCAAATAACATATGCACGAGCATCATTAATGTTCATATCAATAACATTATGTTCATCAACTCCTGTCTGGTCTGAATTATTGAGGTTACAAGGACATTGGCAATCTTAACTACTACTAATTTGTATACTCCCCCAGTATTTATATAAATAGCTCCAGCCGCTACAAAATGGCCCAAGTACAGCAATTATTGTGGGAGTCCTTAAAAAATACTTATACTTACTTTTAACCTTATACTTATTTTCAACCAAGTCATTTCACTGTGCTATGAACAGTTTTTCCCTTTGAGTTTGACTTCTTTAAGAAACATTAGGGCACCTGCATGTTTAGCAACACTACTCTGATGTTCTAGAATCTTCACTGACTCGAAGTTATACCACAATAATATGGAGTCTCAGGCACAAAGTTAAACATAGAATATACTCATTCTTTGTCATTTAATTTTATATCCACAATTACTGATACATTGCTGCTAAGATAAGGCTAACATTGTGTTCAAAGTGGAGAGAGAAAAACAAGAACAATATGTACTTGTCCTTATGCATTTGATCAATTTGAAAAAGAAAAAAACCCATACACTAAGCAGGTAATAATGACAACTTGAATGGGTATCATCATTGGGGAATCTCAGAACAGAATGAAAGCATAAGTAACTAAATAGCAAACTAAGTCCAGGGGCTTATGTGGGCATCTCTGAGGTGAAAACGTTTCTCAAGAAGGAAGAGTATAAGTTCAACCTGTCACTGCATCTACAAGCTTGCAAACTTGCAAACTGCTTTCCAATGAATGGATATGAATGCATTCATATTTTATGGGCTTTTAATAGCTATAGCATTTTGGTTTGGAACAAAGAAAAAACAATTGCAAAATTATTGCTCACAATCCAAAGAGCCAACTATTCATTTGTTCCTGAAATTTTTGAGTATGTTATATTAAAGCCTCTGCTTATGATCCTAATTTAATTCTCTGAGATGTGATATTCAGTTTTTCGTGTGCTATTGTTGAAGATGCTACTTTCCTTTTTCCATTTTTAGGAACTTTGTCAAATATTGCATAGCTACATAGGTACAGTTATTTATATGCATATATTTTGGGGATTTCAATTGTGTTCCTTTGGTCTATATGTCTATTTTATGCAAATAGTATGAAGTTTTATCACCATAACTCAGAAACATCTAGAAATATGGTACAATGATCCCTCTATCTTCATTTTCCTTGCTTGGGATTGCTAACAATTTGGCTATCCTTTTTATTAGCCTTTTGGTCTGTAGATTGTAGAATAATTACCATTTGCTTAAGGGCTAATATCAACTTATAAGTAAGTACACAACACATTTGTCTTTCCAGATCTGGGTTACTTTACTCAGGACAAAGAGGGCTGAAGATAGGGTGCATGGACGTACTCAGGAAAGTTTGGACTGGGGGTGGGTCCAGAAGTGAGTAGAGAATGGAAGGACAAAGTACTAGGGAAGGTGACTGGAATTCAGGCACATGTCGGGGTGATGTGGAAACCTAGTGTAGTGGCAACTCCCTGAAATCCATGAGGGTGATCTAGCAAAGGTTCCTAGTAATGGTCAATATGGAGCCTGAACCAGCCATCTTCTTTAACAATACAAAGCTTCCAGTAATTTTACTAGGACATCAATGCAGGCACAAAACCTTCAACTTACACTTTGTCCTGCCTGCAAGATGCCTGCAGGGCTAATGTCACTCCCATAGACTCCTGGGAACATCCCCAAATCATGTCCTAGTGATGCAGCATATATAGTAGCTGCAGATCTCCATTCACAATCCCGGCCTTCTGGGCCTTTCTCCCATTTCTCTACACACATTCCCTCACCATTCCCCTCACCATTTTTTATCCCACACATTTCCCTCCCACCATCTGCCTCCTATTTTACCTTTTTACTCCCTTTTCCAAGTGAGATTTGACCATCATCACTTAGGCCTTATATCGTTTAGCTCATTTGGTTCTGTGTAGTGTAACATAGGTATTCTATACTTTATGGCTAATATCCACTTATAAATGAGTATATATCAAGCATGTCCTTTTGGATCTGGATTACCTCACTCAAAATGATACTTTTTAGTTACATCTGTCTGCAAAATTCATGATGTCCTTTTTAAAATAGCTGAATAGTATTCCATTGTGTAAAGGATTCACATTTTCTGTGTGTTGAAGGACATCTGGGTTTTTTTCTAGTTTTTGGCTACTATGAATAAAGTTACTATAAACATAGTGGATCACATGTCTTTATGGTATGATGGAACATCTTTTGGGCATATGCTCAGGAGCCATATAGCTGAGTTTTCAGGTAGAACTATTTCCAGTTTTTTGAAAAACCTCCAGATTGATTTCCAGAGTGGTTGTACAAGTTTGCACTCCTACTAACAATATAGGAGTGTTTCTCTTGCTCCACATCCTTGCCACCATGTGCTGTCACCTGAATTTTTGATCTTAGCCATTCTGATGTGTGTAAGATAGAATCTCAGGGTCCTCTTGAGTTGCATTTCCCTGATGACTAAGAATGTTGAACATTTATGTAAGTGCTTTTATTAGAGATTCCTCTGTTAAGAATTCTCTGTTTAGCTCTGTACTCCATTTTTTAATTGTGTTATTTGATTTATTAGTTTCTAGTTTCTTGAGTTATTTATACATTTTTGAATATTAGGTGTAGCTGGCCAGCAGCCACGAATCGAACAGGTTGACCTGAAAAGAGGTCTGGGAACGAAAGGGGGCTGAAGAGCAAGAAAAGATGAAGCCAAGACAAAGTTCTCTGATCAAGGCTCAATGCTTTAATGTTCAGCTTTCAATTTAAAGGGAAGACCCCACCCAAACCCATCCTAGTTTCAACCAGGAGAGTTGGGTGGGATAATCTGTTCTTGGTCAAGGGTCACAGCTGGAGATGTCTCCCCAGGGGCAGTTCTTCTTTGAAGTTCCTGTAGCTGGCTATACAGGAAGCCCTGGTAGGTGACTCCACCTAGGAGTCTATTGTCATGCAGCCAAGGTGGCTAGTTCCACCTAGGTCCTATTATTTGGTCTGCTGTGCTAAACTAGGTCTCTCGGGCCTGCTTAAGGCTGGGGAAGGGCACAATTAGGCCTCTGTCAAATGTAGGGTCAGTGAGGAACTTTTTCTCAATCTCTAAATTATTGTTTTGTTCTATGGACAGTGTCCTTTGTCTTATAGAAGAGTTTCATATTCATGAGGTCTTATTCAACAGAGACTCATAGCAGTGGGGATATGGAACCTGAGGAGGCCACCTCCTGTTGCCAGGCAGGACCCCCAGTGGAGAGATAAGGACACCAAGTTTTCCACAAAACTTTTGATTCAAAAGTTGTCCTTTCTACAAGAAATGCAGGAACAGTGGTGGAGCAGATAGAGGTGATGTCCAACCAATAACAGGCCCAAATTGAGACCTATCCCATGAGCAAGCACCAGTCCCTGACACTATTAATGATACTCTGCTATACTTGCAGACAGTAGCTGTCGCGAGCAGGGTCTCTTATCTATTACGAGCAAGGGGTTGAATCCCCCACGGGGAGAGGAGAGACAGGTCCTGCTCCACTTAGGGATCGTATACTGGATTTGACTGTGAGATCATCAGCTCCTCGAGAGGGAAGAGAGTACGCCAAGAGACAGAGAGTTTGTGGAATTCAGTTACTTCTTTAATGATAATGCACAGCAAGCAAACACAAACACAAATGCTAAGGCTATTGCTACAAGATATTGTCACATTTCCTATAGGTTGCCTCTAACAATATGCATAATTAATCACAAATAATAAGTTGCTAATAAGTTGCTAATTACCAAAGAAATAAGCATATCAATAGACAAATCATTCATTCATGGATTATACGACCCGAGTCCTTATGTTGGTTTTGGGTTACAGGTCCGGAGTCCGGTAAGGCGGGGTCAGGCTGTGGCTTCCAGATAGTTGAATTGATAATTTGACCTCGAAGGGTGCTTGACCACGAAGCTGGAGGCATTGGTCTCTCAGTTTGAAGTCGGAGCTTGGCCATGAAGTTGGAGGCATAGGTCTCT
Source organism: Grammomys surdaster (assembly GCF_004785775.1). Lineage (NCBI taxonomy): Eukaryota > Metazoa > Chordata > Mammalia > Rodentia > Muridae > Grammomys > Grammomys surdaster. The sequence goes on from NW_021604670.1 coordinate 5,281,069, forward strand.
CAGTTAACTCTTTGATGACCTGGTGCTGAGGAGGCTTTGTCTGGAGGATCACATTGGCCAGTCATGGCTACAAGTGTGATGAAGTGCTGCGGACAGGCTCCTCTTTTATGCTGAATTTGGAGTTACTGATGACGTACATGGCAGATAACCACTCGTGTCTGGTTATCTCAGCACAGCTTCATTTCCAGACTTGCCTTTACAAGTACCAGACATGTCCAGACATGTCTTACAAGTTTCCTATTACAAAATGGAGTTGGTCCTGTTTAAGGGCCTGCTCCTTACAGTAGCCTAGTATGATTGTCCACTTGGGGCTTCTCCAAGCAGCTGACTATAATAGATGCAGAGACTCACAGCCACACATTGTGTAGAGTGAAAAATTATAGATACTGGGTATATAGAATCCTTTTTAGACATATAAAATATTCTTTAGGCTTTCTTTATAAAGACATGGAGAAACCAAGGCATGAAGCAATTTAAGAATGTGGACAGACTAGTTATGGGAACTGGCTAGAATGCAATTTATCCAGGTGGAACCAAGCTGAGAACCGCAGTGACAGGGCAAGGCCGAAGTAACAGGGCAGGACCACATTCTTGAGAAAGATAAGTGTACAGAGAGTTTTCACCTGATCCTGACTCACGTAGGTTGGGTTCCTTTGGAATGTTCCACTATTTTTATGTTATACCACCCTAGCAACCCCCTCACCCCCTCCTCATTCCTTGGTTTGCGGTTTTTCCCCTTAAAAACCCCTCTCAAACTGGCTGTCGGGGTCAATTCAGCTCCTGCGTGGGCATACGAATTGACCTGCAGCTAGCTGTCACGCCCTAATAAACCTCGCAATTGCTCTGGTACACGGTGTCTCGAGCAGATTACTGGGTGGCTGCGACTTTCTGAGACTTGAGTGAGGGTCTCCCCTCTGAGGAGGTCTTCAATTGGACTGAGCTCTGGACTATTATGGTAGCATTTGGGGATGTTTTGAGAACCCTAAAGGGAATACGGATTCCATAGGAAGAATAGGAAGAATAGTCAACTAATCTGTACCTCTGAGGGCTCTCAGATACTGAACCAACAACTAAAGAGCATACATGGACTGGACCTAACCTCAATACACATATGTAACAGATGTGAAGTGTGGTCTTCATGTGGGTCCCCTGACAGGCAATACATAGGCTGTTCCTAAAATTTGCATCTGTGGAATCTGTTCCCCTTGCTGGGCTGCCTTATCTGGCCTCTGTGGGAGAGAATGTGCCATGCCCTGCAGAGACTTGATGTGTCAAGGTAAGGGTATATGAGAGTGCTCCACCCACCATCTCAAGGGAGAAGGGGAGGGGAATGTGGAGGAGGAACTGTGTGAGGAGGGTATTGGGAGGGGGAGCAGCAACACGGAGATAAAAAGAATAAGATAGATAGTCAGACAGACAGACAGACAGACAGATAAATGGGGAAAGAATGATGCCAGCAGAGCAATGGTACCATAAAATTTGTGGGAGTGGCCACCTTGTTGGACTGGGCCACTTGTAAGAGTGGTCCTACTTGAGGCCCAAGCCACAAGAGGGAGACCATGCCTGACATTGCCTGGGTTATAAACAAGAGGCTGGATACTCTAAGAAACCTAGGATAGAATCAAAGCCAACTAGCAATAAATTAAATAAATAAATAAATAAATAAGTAAAGTTATTGTTAATGATATTCTACTATACTCATAGATCAGTGAGACTTCATCCAGCAACTGACAGGAGCAGATGAAGAGACTCACAGCCAAACACTAGACTGCAATTGAGGAATCCCACAAAAGATAGATAGAATCCCACAAAAGATTGAGGAATCCCACAAAAATTAGCACTCAGAGGGGTGCCCAGCTCAATTGTTACATCTACAATGCAACCCCTATACCTAACACACTGGGAACATTGCAAATTAGGGGGTGGAAAGATTTTAGAAGCCAGAGAACCTGGATCCCTATATCTTCTAGACGTGTCAGAAAAGCTACATCAAGGAAATATCGACAATATGGTTGCCTATGTAAGATGTTTATAATGACACCAGCAGTCAAATGTGTCATATCAATGACACATTGATATGAATGAAAGAGAGTACACAAGGTCCCATTCCTAGATCTAGAAGTATAGCTATAGTCAATCAAAGGTTTCTGAGAGGAGAATTGATTTTCCCGAGAAATGAGCTCCTTGATACGTTAAAATCCCCAGTACTCATTTCTAAATACATATACATATGACACTAAATGCATTCAGAAGAATATATTCATTATATTCATATGTATACATATATGCATATCTAATTAATATATACACATATATATGTATGTAGAGGTTATAAGCTAAAAGGCATGAAGAGGACACAGGCAGAACAGAAGGCTCATATTGAGGACAGGAAGGATAAAAATAACGTAAATATAGTACTCATCTATGCAATTCTCAAAACGAGTAAATTAAATAATTCGTAATTATTATGACTCTCCACCCATAGTTAAGGATTTGTCTAAGCTATGTCAACATATGAATTGTATATGCCAGTAGTTCTTATGAAATAAGTGCTGTGTTTGCCTAACAACAGGTTTTAATTCCTTTATGTCATAGAATTATATTAACTTTTGTTTTTATTTTGGTATTTGTATGTTATATTTAACTTAAGGAATGCATCAGCAGATTTCACTTCCAGTGTCTAGAAAGCATCTTTTTCACTGAAGAATTTGTGTCCTATTATTCCTCCTACTGCTTTAGTTATACAAATTCCTAATGTGTTATTTTGAGAATTGTGCTATCTCATCTAATTTGTTTGCATTTTGGCCTTTGTTATCTTCTGAATTTTTAATATTTTCATTATTTTGTTTTCTATCATCATTTGGATAGTGATCCTATCTTAAAAATTTTTTCAATGTGTTACCTTGTGATAACTTGTTAGACTCACTTAGGAAAATTATATATTTTTATTTTCTACCTAGTGTTTGTAAGATATAAGTAATACCAGAGTTCTGTAAAGATAATATTCCTCATTTAATGGTGTTGCTGGTTTTCATTTTAATTTTTATTTATATATAATTCAAGGTTATTTTTGATCATATAAATATTGTCTGTAGACTGACTGTTTAGATCGTTATTTTTTAAATTTTTGTATGTACTTAGTTATATAATTGTTTATTGGGAAATATGCTTGGTCTTATTTTTAGATACCCTACCTGTGTTCATTCAAAAATATTTTTCTTTAAAAATATTAAGTATATTTATTTAATTTTTTGATAATTCTAATATAAAAGGTTACTATGTTTCTAATTCTGTGGTTTCGACATTTTCTTATAGGCATAGATTTGCAACCCTGGCCTTTGTTTTTTGTTCTGTTGTACAACTTATCTGTAGAATAGATTTTGTGATTGTGAATTCACCTACATGCAAAGTTTTATTTGTAATTGTAAAAGTATTTTATAACACTTTCAGCCCAGATGATGATATGTAGAGTGTGCACAATATTTGATCACCTGCCATTTACCTGTGACCATGCAAAATGATGTCTTGTTCTATAAACAGCAGTGCCTTTTGCACTCTATTTGCTAATTGCTGCTATTTTCACATTCTCAATGACCGCTAAGCATTTTATTTGTATTCCTAAATGCAAGAAGGTTGTTATGTGCCTTATGGAGAAGCTATTTGAGCTAAGTATGCTTTGTGCAGGTATTAATTATAATTCTGTTGACTGTAAGTTCAGTGTTTATGGTCTAACTATACTTATTAAATAAGATATATTTAGATAAATATATACATTATGTAAGGTTACTTATATAATGATGAGGACATAAGTGATATTTAAATGTTCATGTAGAAGATGATGTCATTACTGGGAAATAGTTGAATACCCAGGAGATAGGACCTAGTTGGAAGAGAAGGTTACTGAAGGCATATGCTTCAAGGGTAATCTAGAACTTGATCAAGTCAAACAGGCTTGCTCTACTACACACGTTCTCATCATGATGTTCTCCCTCAAAATGGGCCCAGAATCAATGCTCAAAAGAAATCAGAAGTCAAAATTTTTTCTTTTAGTTCTGCGTTAATTATCTAGATATTTTTCTGAATAACACAATCAACAAACACATGGTGATCACAAGGATAGCAGAACCTAACCTCACACTTACCCAGGTACTGTGACTCAGTAGTTCCTGGTTCAGTATCCACAAAAATGATATAAAAACAAGGAAAAGCATTTGTTCTTTCCTTTAGATTTTAGGTTTTTATGAGTTCACATTCTTTGTTCTTCATCTGTGAAGTTATTCATGGCAAGGCTGTATTGATCCAGATATGCTTCCCTTCCTATTTGTCAGTTACTTGAGAGCATTGTCATCCAAGGATAGCTTTAATCCATGCTACTGATAGAGATGTTATCACTAAACAACTTATTAATCTATTCCACACACCTCTGTGAATGAGGCTGTGTGTTTGGAGATTCACAATAGAGTTTGCATTTTTCTCTTCTTTTTCTTGTCTACCAGGTTGGGAAATTCAACATTCTTTTTGTTAGCAATTTTGTGAATGCAGGACACCATGGAGGAGATTGATGTGAAAACCTGAGATAATTTTACCAGAAAGGTGATAGGAATTATCCTCCATGATTCCTACAATTGTATAAACTAAATCTTAAAGTTATAAGTTTGAGAATATGTTCTCAAGAAACTGAATTTGTACACTTTTGTCCTGAGATTTTTATTTTTTACTTCACCTTAAAAAAAAAAGACAATTTTGGAATTGAAGGCTGGAGAGATAGGTCACTTTATAGAATTCTTACTTTTATACCTAGGACCCATGGTTTGTTGTGGTTGATGCTGTTGGTTTTGTTATGTTTTCGTTTTTGTTTTTAAATTGAGTCGTCACAGCTTCATACATTGTTAAATTTGTGTTCCAAGTCCAGGGCAGGCAGAAATGCAGAGATAAGTGTATCCATAGGTCTTACTGGTCAGCCAATTTAATCAGTAGGCTTAATGAGTTCAGTGAAAGCTCTTGGCAGAGGAAGATAGTCAACACTGACATCAAAGCTTCTTCTATATGTGTGTGTGTGTAAACATACACTTGCACATATGGATGTACACACACACACACACACACACACCACATACACCTTACCACATGAAAATCAGAGAATATTTGGCTGTAGGTCTCTGTATCTACTCTCATTAGTTGCTGGATTATGCCTTTGTAATGACAATTGTGCTAGACAAAAATCTATGAGTATAGCAGAATACCATTACGAATCATTTCACTGATTTTTTTTCCCGTTGTGTTTGGTTCTACACTGGGTCTCTGGGGGAATTGAGCTTCTGGTTCTTGGCCATCCAAGAAGTGTCAAGTCTGGACTCCCTCATGGCTTGAGCTTTAAGTCAGACCAGTCATTGGTTGGCCACTCTCACAAGTTCTGTACCATCTTTATCCCAACATATCTTGGAGGCAGGAGAGATTGTAGGTCGAAAGTTAAAGGGACAACCTAAAGAAGACAGGGAGGAAGAGATTATAGGAGCCAGAAGACTGCAGGGCACAATGAGAACACAGCCCCACAGAAGCAAATAACCAGGGATTATAGGAGTTCAGAGACTGAAGCAACAATCATGGAGGTATATGGGTTTGAGCTAAGTCCTCTGCATGTATGATATGGTCGTGTAGCTTGGAGTTCTTGTAGAATTCCTAATAATGGGAGCATGGGCTGTCTCTGACTCTTTTGGCTCCTCTCGGGACCCTTTTCCTCCTGCTGGTTTGCTTCGTCCATCCTTTATATGACAGTTTGTGTCTTGTCTTATTGTAACTAGTTATGTCATGATTGGTTTGTATCCCTGGGAGGCCTCCTCTGTTTTTGAAGGGAAACAGAGGAGGAATGGATCTGGAAGAAAGGTGAAGTTGATTAGAGAGAGGGAAACTACAGTTGGGATATAATATATGAGAGAAGGATAAAACAATCAGAAAGTAATATTTTTTAAATATTTAAATAATTCCTGGCTTTGTTGGCTGCTTAATTCAGGAGATACACACCATCTTCGAAACACATAGTTACTCTTTTCAGTTGTTCTGTAAATAATAATTATAATTCTAACCTATTCTCAAACCTTAAGGTATCACAGTCAGTACAAAATAAAAATATTTCTCCAAGTACTTTGATATTCATGACATATTTTTTCCAAAATAACATAATTCTGATTATTGGGAGTTGTATCTATGAGATGAGCTGATGTATGTGAAAATAAATTTGCTGCTATGTGATGCTTGAATGTTAATTAAAAGAGAGTGCTATTAGTTAATAGAACATGACACAGCCATGGTACAGGAAACTGTTGAATTTGTTGAATTTTCTATCCCTAGATGTTCCCTTATAGATTCAGAGCCAAACAGTCAAGTAACTTACCATTGATTTCTATTTTCAAAAAAAAAAGGAGAGTCATGAATATTTTTCTCACATTATAAAAATCTTAACTTAATTAAACATGGGTTCCTTTAATCTGGGTTATTGTGTAAAGACATTTGCCATAATCCTAAAGTCATGAGTTCAATCCCCAAGTTCTACATGGTGAAAAGAAAGAACAAACTCCCAAAACTTTGACTTTGTCTGTCTGTCTCCATATATAACAAACAATTTCATTATATATAATGAAATTATATATAGATAGGGAGAGAGAGAGAGAGAGAGAGAGAGAGAGAGAGAGAGAGGTGGGGGAGGGTAAGTACAGAGTCAGTAGTCCTACCTCAGGGTCAGCAATCATGTACATAAGTTCTACTTACTTTGCCTTGATTAGAAAAGTGTTGCACAGTCAAAGCCAACAACACAAGATGCTCAGAAACTTAAGCTTTTCATAAATGCCAGAATAATAGGAATTAGATCCTTTTGCCAAATGATACTGGCTGCTAAATCAACAGTAAATATGGTTATTTAAATTTTTCTTTTAATGTAATGAGTTATATAGCATTTTGTACATGTCAAAATGAAAGTACAGTACAATCATTAGGAAAATATCTGTGATTTTTATCTTCCTTTATACACAAGGTTAGCCAGTCCACAAGCTTGCAAGGATTCACTTGCCTCCCATCTTAAGATAGAAACACTGGAATTATGAACTTTACGTATTGCACCCAGCTTTATATGGGTTTGATGGGTACAATTTTAGGTCCTGGCAGTTGTGTGGTAAGTGCTTTATCCACTGAGACCAGCCTTCCATATCCATTACACAGTTCCTCTTTTCCAGCATGTTTATAATTATAAACTTCTATTTACATTATATTTATATGATATTTTTGTTTAGACCACACCTGAATAGTAAATGTATTACTTAGAGTTATGCATTACAGTGTATGTAAATGATATTTTATCTTTTGGGTCAACATAAAGGATCAGAGTACAATGATTACAGAAATTTCTTCTATAAGTGATCATGACTTCTTAAGTAAATCCTTGATGTAGAGTACCTGTGAATGAAGATGAAAGTCTTCTAATATTTGAAAGTAGAAATCTAAACAAAATCCATTTAAATCAGATACCAGCACCCTGCCTGGGCACAGATTCTTCTGCAGAGCAAAGAAATGCAGAATGACAGCTTAACGAACATGTTTTAACAATGGCATGTCATTTTATCAGGTCTTTGAAATGACTAAGAAGCAGACTAATGGGCTGATTAGAAGGAAGGTGCAATATGACAAAACTGCAGAGCACTTTCCTCACGTCGTCCCTTTGAGACCCGTGGGTGGCACATGTTACCTGTGTTTTATAGATGGTGAGATGAAACAGTTTATGTGCCAGGAGACATCTCACTGACATTCTGATTCTTAAACAGTTGTAGAGTTTCTTTTAATAGATCTTTAATAGTTATTATATCAGCTGTGCTCTCCTGTGATACGCCTGAGTACCAACACATATGAAGTTGTTAAGGGAGGCTGGGTTTCACTCTGCCTTTCTTTCAATACACACGTTAGTTACTAAAGTGGCAAACAAAAATAGCAACACCATCTCTAATTCTGTCAAGAGAATTTATGAGTTTCAGAGATCCTTTCTGGGATTTTATAAGCCATTCATCTTATTATCTCTAGGCCATTCATCCTATCATCCCCAAGCCGTTCATTGACACCTATGTAATTGAAATAAATTGGTTGCTAAAACATTTGCAATGTGCATGTTTCAGTAAATTTGAAATTAAAAACTTATGATACTTGCTGAAGGATAGAGAATCATTCTTTTTCAGGATGTATCCACTTGTAGGTATCCCATATTCCATTGCATGGCTCCATATTCATGTGAATAGTAGCAGCATTAATTGGAATTAGGAGCATGTTCTAAAAAAAGAATAAAAAAAAGAAAAATGCACAAAATTAGTAAGGGGATGTGATGGGAGGATGCAGGAGGAGTTGGAGGGCATATATGGGAACAGATGTTATTAGATATAATTTTTCACTGGTATGATATCTTTAAGAGTAATAAACATATTATAAATATGATCCTTATTTATAATTCAATATAACCAAGTACTTAATATAATAATTTTAAGTTACAAGCCAATTAAAATTCTTGTACTAAATTCTAAACTCACCATTAAATACTATATAATTTTGTGCCTAAAAATTACAGGATTTTCCAAACGGAAATAACAGTGCTAAGCAGTCAAGATCCCTTATTTAACACATGATGACAGAAGAGGCTCCATCTGTGCTTAGTGATGGACCACAGCACAAGAATTCTACTGATCACATGTCTTATCACCATTTCCCCTAACTCCTGTTCTCTGTCCTGCCTCACCCACAGCTACCTGTGATCATCAATATTGTTAACAGCTCTATCTTTTTGCGTGGATAGCTAGCAGATGACAGGGGTATTTATAATTCTGATAAGAACTCTATTATGGCCTTCTTATCTGGAATTCTGTGACGGTTCACTAAAATTCTAAAAACTCAAAGATATTTGTAGAAGAATGGTCAATGTCAGTTGATTTTATCAGTATCTATAGGGGCACTAGCTAAAAATGAATTGCATAAAAGTTCGTTACTTTGTCTCTTACTTGTTAGGAACCAATTTTATGACAATTTTTTTAACAACCAAAACCAGGTAAGAGCAATTTATGTATGGTAATTTTGAAACTCTCTCTCTCTCTCTCTCTCTCTCTCTCTCTCTCTCTCTCTCTCT
>NW_021604670.1:5290229-5303901 GCF_004785775.1 Grammomys surdaster
TCTCTCTCTCTCTCTCTCTCTCTCTCTCTCTCTCTCTCTCTCTCCCTTTCTTTTGATTCAAGTTCCAACTCTGAGTACATATACTCAGTTGGTCCTTGGGTAAAATCTTACTATTTGGCAGAGGATGGCTTTGAACTTCCTCCTCTACCTCCTAAGTCTTTGAACTTCCTCCTTTACCTCCTAAGTACTGGGATTACAAGTGTACTAAGAACTGAACTCAGTGCTTCATACATGCTTGACAATCACTCTGCCAATCAGGCTATACACCTAGTCACATTCGCTCATAAATTATGTTGATAATATGTTAACAAAGACATACTGATTTCCACCACATATTAAAATATATCATATGGTTTTCTTGACAGTTTATCTGTTACTATAAAACATGTTCTTGACATTTTATTACTACATGAGTTTAAACAGGAATATACATACTCAAATAGGCAATTGTATCACATAACTTCTCAAGCCATTAAGTCAAAACTTTCCAATGTTTTATCTCTTAGTGTTTATAAAAGTATCTGGAGTTATCACATTTTTCTTAAAAAATATTTCTTAAGAGTTTTAGATGTTTCTACTATTGAGGCTTTAAAATATCTTACTCTTCAAAGGAGAAAGTACATTACCCATATCATTATGAGAGGAGTATGATAATAGTTGAGTAGAGTGAGTCTTACAATAGTAATTATAAGTATGTCTAGAACAAAAGACCAATACTGAATTTCATCTTTACATAAACACTGCAGGTATTCTGCCACTGCCAAGAAGCTATTCTGACTTGGGAGTAGCTTTTCTAAGGGAGAGGCATGATGAAGACCCTCTGAAGAAGTAGAAAATAGATAATCAGTAAGAATAATAATTCTTAGGGCCAAAGGGATGGCTCAGCATATAAGAGCACTGATGATCTCCCAGAAGACCTGGATTCAACATCCACATCATGGCTTACAAAAACCAGTTCAGGAGATCTGAAACCATCTTTTATCCATCACTGGCACCAGACACTCATATAGCACACAACATATATACTGCCAAAACAAACGTACATGTAAAAATAAATACACTCTGAAAATTATTTTAAAGAGTAATAATTCTCTTGAAACAGCTGAACTTCTAACGATATTTCCATTGACTTGAATACTTTGTGCACATGAATATTAATGTGCATGGATACCTAGTAATTAAAAATGTCACTGTTTGAAACACCGTATGTTAAGCTACTATTTAAAGGAAGGAATTTTATTCTCTATTTTTAAGACTGTCAGTCTGGTAATGATATCAGTGCATTCAGTGCATTTGTACCTGTATGTGTGTGTGTACATGCTTATGTGTTCACAATTACATGTGGGTATAAATGTGTAAGGGGTGTGGGTGAGTGTTGCTGGGAGTGTGGAGGCTAGAGTTTGATGCAGAGTTCAGGTAGCTCTTCTGTCAGCAAGTTTCTATTCTACTTTTGGAGAGGGAATGTCCTACTAAACATGGTAATCAATGATTTTTCTAGAATGAATGGCCAGTGGAATCCAGGGATTTATTTCTTTATCCCAAGTGCTGTGATTACACACATAAGCCACTGAACATGGATTTTTATTTTTATATATGCTCTAGGGTTCTGCAATCAGGTTGTTATAATTTCATGATATGAGAATTTTAAAGAGTACACTATTTGCCTTACCTCTCAAGGAAATTATTCTCATTTATTTGATATATATTTCCAAGCATTGTCCCCCTTCCCTGTCCTCCCTCCCCAAGTTCTTCACCCTATCTTCTATCCTGTTTGCCTTTGAGAGAGTATTCTCTGACCCACCCCCTCATGCCCATCTCACCTCACCACACCTCCCACAGGCTTCCTTCTTCCCTGAGGCATCAAATCTCTACAGGATTAGGGGCTTCTGGGATAATTTCGAAATTGATCAATCTGATGAAAGTTTTGATTTTAGTAAAATAAAGGATTTTTATTAAAATAACTGGCTAAGACTAAACCAGAAAGAGTTTTCTCTGGGTAAGGCCTTGGTTATTGTTACTCCAAGGATTATAAAGGCAAAACTAAAAAGTTATAATTTTTGAGAACCAAATTAACTAATATTCTGCTCCTTGTGACTGAGGTTTGATTTTGAGACAGACATCAAGCAGAAACTTCGCCCATCCAAGCAAGCAAGCATTTCATACAAAAGCAGAATATAGTCATTAGCCTATTTAGTCTTGTAACCCATTACCTTGTAAGAATAGCTGAGGCAGTGAAATATTTTACAACAATTATTTGACTACACCAGGAAGTCATCCATCTTGGGCAAGTTAGCTGACGGAATACACTTAGGGTAGGAGCAACTTCTTCATGTCTTATACCAGCCAAAAACTATTTTGTTTTTATAAGCCTAGCATAGCATATTATCCCCTAAACAGAATGTTCACCATCACAAATTCTTACTAATACTAGAGAGGGTAAAGTGAATAGTTTGTTCTATTCTTAGTAGCCAGAAATTTTAAAGAGCTTGTCTATTAGATGTTTATCAACTGATGACAGGATAATAAAGTTGTTATACACCTACACAATGAAATATTATCCAGCTCTTAAGAAAAGTTCGGTCATTAAACATGCAGGTAAGTGAATGGAGCTAGAAACAATTATCCAGAGTGGAAATAACACAGATCCTAAAAGACAAGTACAGTATCTTTGTGTGTATGTGGATGTCATATTTTAATCTTTAAATATGTATGCTTCATTTAGAATATCCAAAGAGGTTAGGTACTCTGTAAAGCACCAGGGAGAGGATCTGTTAAGGGAAGGAAATTCAAATATAGTGTCAAAAATGGATAAAGGGGAAATTAGAAATAGAGGAATATAATAGTAGAGGAAATACTATGAGGAAGGACACTAACACTAAAGTTCTCTTGAAAAGCCACATACAATCTACTACTATAGTAGCTTTCTAAAATATATCCATGTATGAAGGGAATCTCAATAGAGTAGACACATGATGGTGAAGAAATGTCCTAACTAGACATCATATGCTACTAAAGAAAACCCTCAGTACCAAGAATGAGTTATATCTTTGAGTCATTTGCCAACTGGGTCTCAGAGACCACTACAAACATTACATGTCATTTCCAATGCTATTGGCTACCCTCCTCAACATGATGGTAAGATATTGTTGCTGAAGACACCACATACTTGTTACTGAGCATGGAGAAAAGGTGTTTTATTCCTATTGATTAGATTTCATAGTATTAAAAGTACTATGCAGGCTCCGTTAGCACAAAAGTAATTTCTCAAATGCAACCCTCTATCTCACCCTACTACCGACCCTGAGAGCTATAATAGCAATTTACCTACAAAATACACCCACTGCTAAATGATGTAAGAGTAATCAACTACACTCTTAATTGGATGTAAATTCCACTTTACAAGATAGAACTCATACTTTACAGTGTTAATAAGGCCAATAACCTGAGAGTATGTAGGTCATGAGCCACAGGAGAGTGTCTACTACTATTATTCTACAAAATAAACATAGCTATAAACAACTTCTAATGATGTGTTGCTATACGCATAGATCAGTTCACCACTCAACCCCAACTTTTTCTCAGAGTAGGTAGTAATTACACAGTGGCCCAGAGTTGGAAAAAGTATGGAGAGTGAGAGCTTGGGAATGTTCAGCCATAAATTGAATGTCTTTATCACTTTCCTTCCAATCAAGTCTCAGAGATCTATGTGGAAGAGGAGGAGAGACTGTAAGAACTAGAAATAATAGATTGTTCCAAGGAAACAGCATCTTCCAGACACAAGAGTGCTCATGAATGTATGAATTCACAGAGACTGTGACACTATAGCAAGACCTGCATGAGTTTTGGACAAAATAAAGCATGAAGCAGGGAAAATAAGCAGAAATTCTCACCCCTAGCCAAATGATTGCTGCTGGGAGAAAACTATGTTTTCTTTGATGGAATTTCACTGGGTATATCCACAGGTATCATGCTCAGTAGTATTTGGTCAACACAAAAGACTCCATGTTCTGAGTTGAGTGTGTGTCTTTGTGTCTCACACAGCATACTTTTTGATATTTTGTCTATATTTTTAAGAGATAAAACATGAAGTTGGGTGAATAAGAAACAATGGAACAATTGCAAAGAAGTAGAGGAAAGAATATGATACCAATACAGTTTCTGGAAATATTTTAAAAGAAAATAAATAATTTTATGAGATCAGACACAATATTCTTTATCTTCTAATTGACATGCAGGTAGTCATAGAAAGCAAAGGATGATAAAAAAGAATTGTGCCCATTTGTTTATGTTACGATGCTTGTTTTTATTTCAATAAATTCTGACGTCTCCAAGAACTAAGAAGCTACATGGTGAGGAGTTTGTCAACTAAGAAGAAATATATATTGTGTGTGATGACATTGGGTAAAGCATGACACCTTGTAAAGATCATGCTTCCATGCCAAAAACAAAACAAAACAAAACAAAAAACAAAAGGAAGAGAAGCAGAGTAGATCAAAGATGTGAAGTTTATTTTGAGGAACTGCAGACTGATAAAACACTCTGGTAGGCAGATACCAGCAAATAACAAAGCACATGTTGGCATGCATAAGCCACACACAAGCATGGAACATACAGGCAACATAGAGATGGAAACACAGGAAAATAGACATAAATGGTCACACTGGTGAAGGCAAATGACTCAGGCCTGCGATCTCAGTCATATTTGCACAGAATCACACAAAAATAGTGGAACTCTGACAAAACAAATATATGCCAGACTACACACCACTGTTTACTTTGTGGTTCCATGAACATCTAATATGACTAATATCATGGTGACTTATAGGTCTTTGGATGTACAGTGCCAGCCACATTTTATGGGATTCATATTGGACATCCATTTCAGCAGCATGTCTAAAGTTGATAGTTACAGCTTTCTGTATTCAGCACAGCTGAAGAAAACAATAAATAAATAAATCAAAATGGGATAAAGATGAAAATTATGTCTTGAAAAATCTGCAATTATTCCTAGGAAAATAGAAGAGCTCAATAATCTCAGAGTTTAGAGCTTGTGCAGAAGATATCTGTGGCCACTCCAAGCTTTCATCTGTACCCAAGCTTCAAGCACAGTATAAACAAAGACTGATGCAAAAGGCATACTTACATATGACCCCAATAGAGCACAAGAGCTCACCTTTAAAAGCTTTTTCTTCTTGAAAATTCCATACATACACACATCAGATGTGTTTTGATTGTATCTACCCTTCACTTCCCTCTCCCACCTCTCCCCAAATTTCTCTCACATTTCCCTTTCAATTACATGTCTGAACTTTATATACATTTTAAAAGATATTCTAACTAATTGAGCCCAATTATTAGTGTCCACATGTACATAGATGTGTGGGAATCCACTGACCCATGTGGAACTTACCAGTGGCCACATTTCTAAAACAAAATGTGATTATCCCTTTCCCTGCAAACCATCCACTACCAATAGATCCTCATCTAGAGACAGATGCTACAGAGTTCCTCTCACCTCCATGCTACACTTCTTACCTGTCATGGCTTGATAGAGGCCTTATGTAGGTAACCATAGTTATTGTGAGTTCATGGGTGCCGCAGCCATGTCATATTTAGTCACACAACTATTTGCCATCTACAAATCTTACACTCTTTTGCCCCTCTCTTTGCATAGTGCTCCCTGGGGTTGGTAGAAGGTAGGTGGATGGTCTAGTTATCCAAATTGTCTTTGCTTTAATGGTTCGGATATTTTCATACTACTTTGCTATAAAACAAAGGAAGCATTGATACATACTACAGTAGAGTGAGCTTTGAAAGTTTATGCTAATTAAAAGAAGGCAGTCTTAAATGTCTTGTGTTGTGTGATTACATTTACTTGAATGTGTAAATTAATCAAATCCATAGAGGTAGAGTGTGGAGAATCCAGAAAGAATAGAATAAGTGAAAATTTAATGTCTATCAGGTTTATTATCAGGGTGATAAGAATGTTCTGTAATTCTACAACGATGATGGTTTTACAATCTTGTAAAGTACTAAAAATCACCAAATTGTATAATTTTAAAATTGACAAAGAGATTGAATTTTCACATTCGATGTATGCAGCTGCACACATAAATATTGAGCTGCACTAAGCACTGATATGTTGGACTTTAAAAGGGAAGTCATTTGACCCTTCACATAAAAACAACATGTTCTTTACAAAATGTTTTTTAAAATAATTTTACATATCAAAACTATATTTCTGTTATTACGTCTCTCCTTCTCCCCACTCAACTTTCCCAGGGACTTCCAACTCTTAAAATGTGTGACATTTTAAAATTAAAGACACACATAAACAAACACACAATCTATTGAGTCTTTCAAGTGTTGCACAGGTGTTCATGTGTTTAAGGCTGACTTCTTGGAGTAAACTGATTCTTCCTCTCTCAGCAGCTATTATTTGCCTGTAGTTCTTCCTCTAATGTTGAGACCTTGTGAAAATTATACCCTATTAGTTTATTTAATCACAACAGGTCAGGTTTAAAGACTTGTTCTTGTAATATTTCCAATCCTTTCATCACAGTTTTCTCTGAGCCTTAGGTGTGCAGGTGGTATTATAGATATATCACAGAAGTATGGCTAAAAAAAGTGTTGTAGAGTATGAGATAATAGAAGGTTATGAACAGAGGATAAATGATGATGAAGGGGATTAACAGAAAAGAGGGGGAAGGAGGGTAACAGAGATGGAGTGTGAAGAAAGGGAGATAAATAACCATCTTCTTTTTGAAGCAATGTATTTTCCCATAGCTCAGGCTCTCCTACAATACATTCTATAAATCAGAATGGCCTTTGTCTTGAAACCAAAGCAATCCTCCTATTCAAGTTTCAAAATCATAGGTGTGAAGTAGGACATCTTCATAATTTTAAAAGATTGTGCAAGATTGTTCAGTAACTATATTTAAAGTTTGAATAAAATTATGTATGGCATTTCCAGAGAGAAAAAAAAATGTGAGCCTAAGACTCTATAACTATAGTAGAGTAGTCAGGAGTAAAGGCACAAGTGTTTCATACCTAAGGACTCGAGAAATACTGTTTCTGTAAACCTGTCCCCAGTGACCCACTGAGCTCAAAGCAACATCACTTTATCAGCTTCCTTTATCTATTGGTTAGGGAACTAAATGAAAGTTAGAAGAACATACTCATCAAAATGAATATGCAACAGTGATGTCACAGCACTGCTCAACACTAGATAATGATTCAACTGAGTTCACTGGAGAGTTTATGTTTCCCCAGGAGTCTGTCTTCTCTTCCTATGCTTTCAAATTTATTGATATAAACCTCCTCTTGTCATGCTATTTATTTCAATATTTCTTTTTATTTTGCTTTTATTCATCCTATCATTTTTGTAATTGATTCTTTTTCCTTGTTTAGTTTCATCCAAGATTTATGACCTCTCTTAATTTTAGCAAAAGCCTAATATTTATATTTGATGGCACTATTTTAATATTCTCATTAACTTGTGATCTTATATTTAATATTTCATTTTTTAAATTTTCATTGTTTTTGCCCTTCTTAAGTTCAATGACCAAGATGGCCTTTTTCAGTAAGAATTGAAGACTATAAATTTCCTTTAAAAATTAATTTGGCCATTTTTCAAAGCAATGATAGTGATTTTTTAATGCCCATTAATTTTCTTTCTTTTAGTTTCATTCAGGACTGTGTAAGCAAATGGGTCACTATTCAAAATTCAGCATTCAAGACTCCATGCATAGCAGGTAAATATAAAGGACCATTACTATATATTTCGTTAGCCCTGCATGATTATTCTTGATGTTTCTGCCCCTAAAAATATTTGTGTTCGTATACTCTTTGAAAACAAAATATTATGTTACACCTTTTGGGGGATATCTTTGAGATGTTCCCGAGTCTTCAAGTACACATTGTCAAAAGTTAATGTTCAGTCATTATTTCTATAAAATCCTAGGTGTGTTTAGGGCTCCAAGGGACAGAGACTGCTCCCAAATACTCTCATCTCTTCAATTTGAAGTCCTAATTCCAAACACTACAACTCCTATAGGGACTAAATAAAATGTGTGTGATTTTAAAAGGTGGACAAGTATTTAGAAACCAAATTAAGAAAATGCATAATACTATCTCAAAATACCACTCATTTTATAGATAACTATGTTACTTAAATAACACATCTTCACTTTAATAAATGATCTATAATAAGGTTTATAGATTCATTCTTCATATCTCTCGAAGAAGGGAATTTTCACCATGCTTTAAGCAGCTTTTAGACTTGAATTTTTAAAGACTTTTGGTTTTATCTTCCTATGAGAAATTTTAAGGTTTATGAATTTCTGCTTTTCTCAATACTAAATTATCAAAGAGAATAAAGGTACCCTTGTTAGATTTTCGTGTGTAGCTTAGACAGATAACGCCAGACCAAACAGTTCCATGAGTTGGGATTTATTCAGGGCAGGGGGAAGAGAGGGAGAGGAGAGAGAGAGGGCAGAGAGGTAGAGGAGTAGAGACTGGCCATGACTACGTGGAGAGAGAGGGAAGGGAAGGGGGGAGGGGAGCAGAGGAGAACCTTCAGGCGCAGGATTGAGGGAGCAAGAGAGGAGGGGGCAGGCAGCCCCTTTTATAGTGGGTAGGCCTACCTGGCTGTTGCCAGGTAACTGTGGGGAGGAGCATACCTCGCTGTTGCCAGATAACTGTTGGGGTGGAGTTTAGACAGAATACTAACAACCCTGGCCAGTAAAGAAAATACTGAAGAGTCATTCCATAACTTCAGCACAAAGGTGATTTCAAACACACATTTATACATATACTCCATGCAGAATAAGAACAGATGGAAACTGCCCAGAGTAGATACTTGAGGGTGTGTTGTTACTGTTCGCCAAAATAACATGGAACCACTCTTCTTTATGTGTATTATAAGAAATGAGACCTCTAACTGGCTCAACTCCTAACATCCTACTGAGGCTGAGAATCAAGGCTAACTCAGATACATATGACCTGGGAAATCCCTTACAGCATCTCCTCAGCTATTTAAACCTAACAGATGAACTGGATACAGAGGCACAGGTGGAAGGTTTAGTCTCCAAAATATCACCAGCACTGTCTGTTTCTCTTGCATCCTCAGTCCCATTCTCCAGAATTATTTTGTTAATTTCCTACCTCGTTTATTTTCTATCTTTTATCCTTTCTTGACTTCTACGACGTTCCTACACTTATCTACTCTCCTTTCAGAATACTGCATCCACTTGTCTGTCCTCTCTGTCTCTGTCTGTCTCCTGTCTCTCTCCAGCTTTCTCTCTTTCTGTGTGTCTCTGTCTCTCTATGTATCTGTATCTGTCTCTCTACCTGTCTGTCATCTCTGTTTCCATCTATCTCTCGGACTCTGTCTCTTTATTTCTCTATGTGTCTCTTTCTCTATGTGTCTCTGTCACTGGCTTTCTCTGTTTTTCTCTCTGTGTCTCTGTCTGTCTGTCTGTCTCTCATTCTCTCTCTGTCTCTCTCTCTGTCTCTCTGTCTCTCTCTGTCTCTCTCTGTCTCCCTCTCCCTCTCCCTCTCCCCCTCCTCTCTCCCCTCCTCCCCTCCCCCTCCCCCTCCCTCCCTTCCTCCTTCTCTTTGGGCTGCTGTTCTGTTGAACTCCACAGTTCCTTGACGTTAGTTTTTAAATTTTGTCTCCTTTCTCATCAATGTTCAATTTAATCGACCAACAGAATAAAAAAGTCTGTGGCCTTATTTCCTTTTACCAGGATGACAGGAAAAAAAAAATGTGTGTGTTGGGTGGAGGGGAGGAGTCTTAGCTTCAGTATTAAAGTGTAGTTTCCTTAAAAGGTTGGATGATGTCTTTACATTTCTTCCCTAAAACAAATTTGTTTCACTTCTAACGGATATGTCTCCATTTTGTGAGACTTCAGCTTTTACCAGAGCTCAGAGTACCTTCCTTCTTCACTGCCTTGGTTTCTAGCACCCTCTTATCAAATTGATAGCACTCTGCCTTCACTTACCACGGCTGATCTCTCTGCATTTACCTTCTCTCATATTATGCAGTGCATTGCCTTTGGGATAGGATGGATCTCTTCCTCTCCACTTTGTCTTCCTTTTCCTCTTCCTTTCCCTCTTCCTCTTTTTTTCCCTCTTCTCCTTCCCCCTCCCCTCCCCCTCCTCCTCCTCCTCCTCTCCCTCCTCCTCCCCCTCCTCTCCCTCCTCTTCCTCCTCCTCCTCCTCTCCTTCCTCTTCCCTCAAATAAGTGTATACACCAGGGATCTAATGGTAGCTATGTCATCTTTAATTGGTATGTTAGTTTTGAACCCGATGTATGTTGTTTCTGAGAGTCCTCATAGGAGACTAGATTACCAACTGTCCCAGTTGTTGTTACTATTCAAAAACTATGTCTCTAAAGTCATTCTGAAGGAACTTCATGTCATATATGTAATTAAAATTGGGAGATTTGAAATTATTATAGTATCACTAACATTTATTGCACATATACATATCCTGCATTTCCAGATCTGTTACAATTTATTCCTTCCTTTGATCCACAGTGAAATCTCTATGACATTAATACAATTTTTCCCGTTTCACATCTACAAAAAGAGACCCACAAGATCTCCTGGGTTACATGATTTCCATATCTTGATGTTTCAACAATAAAGTTCATTCTTAGTCACAACCCCTCTGTTGCCAATTAGGACAAACATTGGAAACTTGATTGGAGAATTTCATATTTAAATCACAAGTGCTCAGAACTTTGTTATGTGGCTTATTGCTCTTCTAATTATCCCTTGGGACTATAAAAAGTATCATCACTGAATTGCATGCCTGATAATCATTGTTCAACTTGATTTTGAGATTTTTTTTCTTTCTAATAATAAGCCCACAAATCTGATACCACAAATCATTTTACCTCCCTAGATTTTGTCTCCCAAGAGATTTAAATTTTATTAATAAAAGAATAATTATACTATTATTAATGAAGTATTATTAGTTGACAATAATCTTTAAATAAGGTGGCATATTATAGCTTAGGTGGCTTAGTATTCACATTTTATCCAAGACTGGCCTTGAAATCATGGCTACCCTCCTGCCTCAGACACTGAGTGCTGGGAATCTAACATAAACTGTCATTCCTATCCAGTATTTTTGAATTTGAGGTTTTTTAATTAAAATGTTAAAGTCTATGAAAAAAATTTTATGCTCCTCAAATAGATATCAACCTCATAAATACAACTTTAAATAAAAATAGGAGACTGAGAATATTTCTTCTATCAAAGATTCCAGAAAATATTTAATTAGCACTGATGAAGTGTATTAAGTAATAGAATTTGCAGAGTGCTGTGCAAAGTACAGTGAGGACAGTGGTGTCAACTTTGTGGGAGTTTCTTCCATGTAGAGCATTTTCCAAGTGCTTTCTGTGGACAGCCTGGCGAGGAAAAAATTTGAAGGATCTAAACGAAATGGCATCTCATAATACACCCACATGACCAGAAATGAATAAACACAAGCACGGGAATCATGGGAATGAAAGCAATTAAATGAAACACAATTGCTCTGGGAGCAAGCTTCTATATGCAGAAGGTCAGCATCAGTAAGCTTGCCATTACCAATCCTACAGAGAAGTCCCACTTCCCCATCACTGACTCTCTGTTGCACACCAAGGATGGGATTTCTCACAACAGATCACATCAGTAACCTCCAAATATTTCAGCTAATTTTACATTAAGCCTTAAATATAATTAAGAGAGATATTTAAGTCCCAAAGTATTTAGAATTAAGAAGGTGACTTTCATATTTTATTTCCATAAGGTTCTCATTTCCATTTTCTACCCTCTTCAAATCTTATAACAGCTAATCAAGAAATAATTCACAGGGTCACTCATTCCCAAACACTCAAAGGGCAAGTGGGACACAAAGTTCCTCTTCCCAATTAAGCTAACCACAGAGACCACAGGAAGTTTATTGATAGTTTAGCCAAATGGTCATGGAAATTTTTATTCTGGTTTTGGGATTTGCCCTTCAGTGACTGAGTGAGACTTAGACAAGCATGAATTTGCAATATTGTCATTGACAGAGAGAAAGTAACTGTCCTTTCAGGAGAAGTAAAAACTTCAAGTATAGGTCATTTTTATGAAATGAAGGAAGATGAGAAACTGAGAAATTCAGGTATTAAAAGAAAAGGGTACTTTTTCAGTTATTTAATTTGTCTTTATTATCAAAAATTTCATACATTTATACAACAAAATATGATGGCATCTATCCACCAGTTCCCCTCATACACTTCCCAGCACATCCCCCTTTAACTCTATGCATTCTATGGTTACTTCTGTTTTGTCTATAACCTATTGACTCCAATTAGTGCTACCCATATGTGCATGGGTATGGGCTATGATTCTGTCTCACCAAATATCCTCTGCAAATTGCTCCTCAGTAGGGGCCAGTGCTTGGAGATACTCTACCTATCTATATTGGAATTTTGACTGATGTGACCATTGCGTGTGTTATGTCAGCTGTTGTGAGCTCATGAATGTGATGGCCCTATTATGTTTAAAAGACAGCTCTTCATAGCAGTCTTCTCCCTACCTCTTCTTCTTTGTTCTTTCTAATTTGTCTTCAGAGATGCTTCCAGAGATTTCACAAGGCAGTGGAGTGCTTGGGTGGGGTGGAACAATAGATGTATGAGTTAGGACTAAGTATTCATAATCTTATTCTCAGTACTTGACAATAATTTCAGTTTGTTATTATTACTGATATTTTACTTATTCACCTTACATCCTGCTCACCCCTCCCAGTCACTCCCTCCACAATCCTTCCCCCATCTCCTTCTCCTGTGGTGGGTGGGACCCCATTGGGTATCACCTCTCCCTGGCACATCAAGTCACTATAAAGCTAGGCACAAGTATTTGAGGTTCTTCCCCACTTTCTCTTCTATTAGTTTCAGTGTATCTGGTTTTATGTGGAGGTCCTTTATCCATTTAGACTTGAGAATATCATCCTGAGTGAGGTAAGCCAATCACAAAAGAACACACATGGTATTTACTCACTGATTATTGGATATTAGTCCAGAACATTGAAATACCCAAGATTCAATTCATAGGCCACATGAAGCTCATGAAGAAAGAAGACCAAGTGGGGGTGATTTGGTCCTTCTTAGAAGGTGCAACAAAATATTCAAGGGAACAAATATGGAGACAAAGTGAGGGACAGAAACTGAAGGAGGAGCCATCTGAAGATCATTCCACCTGAATATCCATCCCATGTGCAGTTACCAAAGGTAGATGCTGATGTGGAAGTCAGGAAGTGCAGGCTGATAAGAGCCTGATATAGATGTCTCCTCAGAGGTCTTCAAGAGTCTGACATATTCAGAGGCAGATGCTCACAGCTAACCATTGAACTGATCATGGGGTTCCCAATGGAGGAGTTAGAGTGAAGACTGTTGTAGCTGAAAGGGTTTGCAGCCCCATGAGGAGAGCAACAATACCAACCAACCAGAGCTCCCAGGGTCTAAACAACCAGTCTGGGAGCACTTACGGAGGGATCCATGGCTTCAGCTGTATATGTAAGGGTGGAGGGCCCTGCTGGGCATAGGTGGGAGAAGAGATCCTTGGTCTCATGAAGGCCGGACGCCCCAGGGGGTGGGAATTTGAGGGTGGGTAGGTGGGAGTGGGGGGGTTAGGTA
>NW_021604670.1:5304001-5327833 GCF_004785775.1 Grammomys surdaster
ATAGGGGGTTCCTGGGTGGGGGGGGATGGGGTAAGGGGATAACATATGAAATGTAAATAAAACATCCAATAAAAAATTATTTTGAAAAAATATGAAAAAAAATCTGGAACAAAATTAAAAACAAAAAAGAAAGGGGATGAGCCAGAACAACATCAGCTGGATGAATCAATGGACTCCAAGTATCTAGAACCATGGGCACAGGTTTATAATATTTATCTAACATTGTAGTTATGATAATAAACAAGATCTTATTGAGAAAAAAAAAAGAAAAGCTAGGCACACTCTCTCCCACTGAGGCCAAACAAGGCAGCAGAGCTAGAAGAACATACCCCACAGAAAGGCAACAGCTTTTGGGATAGCCCCAATCCAGCTGTGCAGGACCCACATGAAGCCAAGCTGTATATTTTCGAAATATGTGCGGGAAGGCCTAGGTCCAGTCTATGTATGTTCTTTGGTTGGTGGTTCAGTCTCTGAGAGCCCCAAGGGTCTATGTTAGTTGACTCTGTTGGTTTTACTGTGGAATTCCTATCCCCTTCAGGTCAACAATGCTTCCTCCCATTCTTCTATAAGAGTCCTCGAGCTCCATCCACTGTCTAGTTGTGGGAGTCTGCATCTGTCTGAGTCAGCTGCTGAGTGGAGCCTCTCAGAGGACAGCCATACTAGATTCCTGCATGTAAACATAACAGAGTATTATTAATAGTGTCAGTGATTGCTGCTTGTCCATGGGATAGATCTCTAGTAGAACTGGTTATTGTTTGGCCTTTCCCTCAGTCACTGCTCCATTCCCTGTGACTGCGTTTCTTTTAGACAGGAAAAAAATTTGGGTCCAAAGTTTTGTGGGTGGGTTGGTGTCCCTAAGGGTCTATTGTGGTGTCTGGCTAGGTATAAGAGGTATCCTCTTCAAGTTCCATATCCCTAATGCTATGAGTTACACCCTTCTTTGACTCTTGGGCATGTCCCTTATCTCAGAACTCAGTCTTTTCCTGTAGTTATCCCCTATCTCCCCTTCCCTTATCAGTTGTAAATTTTCATTCATTTTCATGATCATCCCTCTTGTCCCTCCCACACCTGATTCTGAAATGTCCCCCCACTCCACTCCTCATCTTTTCCAGTTCCTTCCCTCAATCTGCCTCTTATGACTATTTTATTGACACTGCTTCATGAGACTCAAGCATCCTTGCTTGTGTACTCTTTCCTGTTTAGCCTCTTTGGGTCTCTGGAGTGTAGAATTGTATCCTATATTTTATGACTGATATCCACTTATAAGTGGGTACATACTATGCATATCATTTTGGGACTGAGTTTTCCCACTCAGGATGCTAGTCTCAATACCTATCCATTTACCTGCAAAATTCATAATGTCTTAGATTTTAATAGCTGGATGGTATTTCATTGTATAGATGTACCACATTTTTTATCCATTCTTCAGTTGACGGATTATTTAAGTTGTTTCCAGTTTCCAATTATTATGAATAAAGTTGATATGAACAAGGTTGATCAAGTGTCTTTATGGGATGTTGGAGCATTTTTTAGGTATATGCCCAGGAGTGGTATATCTGTGTCTTGAGGTAGAACTATTCCCAGTTTTCAGAAAAACTGCCAAATTGATTTCTGGCGTGGTTATATAAGTTTGCACTCCCACTATTAGTGGAGGAGTATTCCCCTTGTTTCAAATATTCACCAGAATGTGCTATCATTGAGGTTTTGATCATAACCATTCTGATTGGTGTAAGATGGAATCTCAGGTGTTTTGTTTGTTTGTTTGTTTTCCATTTACCTGATCACTAAGGACTATGCCCATTTTTAATTGGGTTATTTGAGTTATTGATGTTTAACTTCTTGAGCTCTTTATAAATTTTGGATATTAGCCCTCTGTCAGATATACAGTAGGTGAAGATCCTTTCCCAATATGTAGGCTGCCAATTTGTCCTATTCACAGTGTCCTTTGCCTTACAGAAGTTTTGCAGTTTTATGGGGTCCCATTTATCAATTGTTGATCTTAAAGCCTGAACCACTGGTGTTCTGTTCAAGAAATTATCTCCTGAACCAATGCATTCAATGATATTTCCTACTTTCTCTTCTATGAGATTAAGTGTATCCGGTTTTATGTTGAGGTCCTTGATCCACTTGGACTTAAGTTTTGTGCAGGGTGAAAAATATGGATCTATTTCATTCTTCTAAATGTAGATATCCAGTTAGACCAGCATCATTTGTTGAAGATCTTTATTTTTTCTTTATTTTTTACATTGAATGGTATTGGTTCGCTTCTTTATAAAAAATCAAGTATTCATAGATGTGTGGATTTATTTCTGGGTCTTCTATTCCATTGATCAATATTTCTGTTTCCATACCTATACCATGCAGTTTTAATCACTATCACTCTTTGGTAGAATTTGAGGTCAGGCATGGTTACTCTTGCTGAAGTTCTTTTATTGTTCATGATTGTTTCGGCTATCCTGGGTTTTTTGTTCAAGTATATGAAGTTGAGAATTGCTCTTTGAAAGTGTATAAAAATTGTGATGGAATTTTGATGGGGATTGTATTGAATCTGTAGACGGCTTTTGGTAAGATTTCCATTTTCACTAAGTTAGCCCTGCCTATCCATGAGTATGGGCAATCTTTCTATTTCTCCCTTAAAGAGTTTCCAAACATTTGGATATTCTTAAAATTATTTCTATTAACCATTAGTTCCAAACACATCTTCCAGATCTTCTATGCCAAGTACTGACAAAGACTGTTCTGTATCACCCAAAGTCACATTTTACTTCATCCTTCACTCATCTCCCACCATCTCACCAGAAAAAGGAAATAGAAATATTTCTACACAACATCTTCTTAGTAACTAGGCATGGGAACTTTTGTCATGATGACTTCATTCTGGACTGAATATGATGCTATTATAAATGTTTTTGAGACTTTTTCTATGATCTGAATACCCAACCAGAAAATTATAATATGATACAGTCTGCATTGATTAAAATTCAAAGATAGTAGCAGTTATGTTAATAAGAAATGCTCAGAAAATTATCCATCAAAAACATATTTTCCATCACAAGAGTCACAATATATGAGTATTGCAAAAGTACAAAAATACATTGGGTGATTCTCTAAACCTAACACTAAGAATCTACCACTCTTATATAAAGAAATGAAGGGAATATGTACAATTTACCCTTCCCCTGGTAATACAAATAGTGACATCAGAAAGTAACTAAAGCAAATAATTTTAATAACTGAAGGAAAAATGTTAATTTAATTGTGTAGTTGCCAAAACAGTGACAGGTATTTTTCCAGCTTTTTATTTTTGTTGATCTTCCTTTATTTTGTTTTAGTGTTTGTTTGCGTGGTTGCTTTGCCTCTGTTTTTTCCACAAAACACATACTTAGGGAACTGAAATAATTTTATCTGCATACTCTGGCTGTGTATAATAGCGAAGTACTTCAGGGCAAATTTCTCCACCCAGACCTTGGAGAAATCAGTTTCATGCCAGTTTAAAAAATCAAAGTAGTGTCATGTGCAAGTGAGAAATGATTTTGTTAGATGTCAAAAACAAACAAACAAACAAACAAAAAACAAAACAACAACAAAACAGTACCATGTTAACTGCCATAGATCAAAAGATCTCAAAAGCTGGTTCCATACAATAACATTCTGTATGGCTTTTCATGTGAATGTACCTTTTGTTCATGTATTGTATGTGGTATGGAGAAAAAAAGAGTATTAGCCCTGACAATTATTGATTTATAATTATTTTCAAGAGCAACTGGGTGCAGGGGAAAAGGCAAATCCACGAAGCCTCTTATTTCAGACATGGATGACTACATGAGCCCAGCTCTCCTTCTACTTTTAAGCACAGGAGTTCTGATTCCTTTAGAGACTTGTAATGCTTAGACTCCATGCCAGCTATAACATAACTTACTAGGTAATCCTGTATTCTTCCTAGCTATAGAAAAAACTCCAAAGATCTGAGGACATTGAGTAAAATTTTGGTTTTAAGAAAGCAAATATTTTGAAGATTTGTTGTTGTTTCGTTGATAATTATGTTAAATAAAATTGTAAAAACCCACGAGCTCATATATAGTACATACATATCACATATGTGGAGCTGTTATATTGTTTTAAGAACAGTTATCCCTGTTCTTGTGATGTCTTCTCTCTCTTCTTCTCTCTTCTCTCTTATGATGCTTTTGAAGTCATAAGGACGAGAGAGAAAGCAAAAGGTTCTGGCAAATTTGGCTAGTTTAGACCATTGGTTTTGTTTGTTTCTTTGTTGTCTTCTAAAGGAATTTAATGGATTATTTTTATTTTTTTCATACATTATATTCTGATTATGCTCTACCCAAATTCCTCCCAGATCCTTCCCACTTCTGCATCCTCCTAAATGTACACCAGTTTCTCTCTTCTCTCTCTCTCTCTCTCTCTCTCTCTCTCTTATAAACAATCAAACAAAACATAAAAACCAAAATTTATTTTAAAAAGACACATGGGCAAGCATATATACATAAAACCTATAAAAATAAAAATTGAAACAATAATATACAAATAAAAGACAAGTGAGTCTTTTTAGAAAGCCCAAACAAAGCAATATGAGGCAAAGAGTCTAAGAACACATCAATGAAATGTGTTGGCCATCTATGGCTGGGCATAAAACCTTCTCCTTTAGTCATTGCTCATTGCCTAGCAAGACTCTAGGTAAAAAAAACTAAGTTTTCCTTGTTAAGCAGATGTCAACTGGAGATAGCTTATGGGTTACAGAGGTAGGCTTCTGTTCACTTACTATCTCAGCACAGGAACCCCATCTGGCTTGACCCTGTACAGTTCTTGTAGATATTGCCAGTCTCTGTGAGTTCATAGATGTAAAAGTCCTTTTGTGTCTGGAAGATACTATTTCCTAGCTGTTCTCTATCCCCACTCTCTCCTTGCCCTCAACTCTTAAAGTCTTTCAGTCTCCTTTACTTCATAGCTGTTTGGACCTATCTTTAATCAAAGCTTCCCAGACAATGTTCCTCACTGAGCAACCTGTTATTAGATGCCATACCAAACCCTGTTATTCACAAAGAGTTTTACCTGCATGCTTCTCTATTACATTTCTGTAAGTAAATATAAGTATTAAAATTTGTGATAAATGCATACTTCAGCAAAGGACATTTTTCTTGCTAACACCATTTTGAATTGGGTTTAGTTATAAATAAAAGGGTTTGTTTGTTGGACAAATATAATTCAAAGGCAGGAAATGATGGATACATGCTATTGGTGTTCTTTCCACAAGGCCAATGTGTTTTCATTAAGTAACAGATGATGCTTATGAAGTCACGTAGTAGTATTTAGATCAGTAGTTCTTACCCTTCCTAATGCTGCAATCCTTTAATACAGTTCCTCGTGTTGTGATGACCCCAGACATAAAATTATTTGCATTGCTACTTCACAATTATAATTTTGCTTCTGTTATGAATAGTCATGTAAATGTATTTTCTGAAGGGCTTAGGTGACCCCAGTAAAAGGGTAGTTCAGACCCAAAGGGATCATGACACACAGGGTGAGAACCACAGGTTTAAATAAAGGGATTCTCATCATTTTCTATTCAGAAAAATACAATAACATCCTTAGATCAAATAATTGGAAGCCTATATCCATCTCTATATTGTGCATGTGGTTTTCTCAATTAGATATCTGCAAATGACAGGCAAGTCATGTGTTTGAGTTCATTTGGATATTTAGTTTTCTGCGATGACTTCCCAAATAGAGAAAAATTGTGCCTAAAGGGTAGTCTAAAAAATAAATTAAGTAAAATTATATATTAAAATTCATACTAACAGAAACAGTCTTTGTACATTTGGCAGGTAATTTGTAGTAATGTTTAGTAATTGATAGCAATTTCTCGTAATTTAATGCTTATCCGCATCACTTAATGTTGTTTTCATTTAGTAAAGCCAGTGCTGAGAAAAAGAATTAATGGTCGATGGTCATCCCTCTTATTTAAATTCTCCCACAAGCAAAAGAAGTTCAGAGTTAGGAAGGAACTAGCTAATGGGAAATTTTGAATCAGATAATTGGTATCTGTTAAAGTAAATATCATAGATTATTGGATATATAAATGTTGGAGTTGAATAAAATGAAGAAAAACGATACTGAGCATGCTGAAATGAACTGAGTGGATAAGGAAGTCTGACTTAATATTGTAGCAAACTTCATTGTTTTCTGTTTCCTGGGGGAAAAAACCTGATTAGAAAGTTCTACAAATAATTCTTGAATGAACCAATGGTATCTACAATTGTCATTTTGATAAGTTATAGATCAATTGATCAGAAGATTAGAAAGGGATATATCTTGACACAGAGTGTGCGTGTGTGTGTATGCATATATATATATTCTGAGAAGTATACACTTGAGCTAAAAAGATAATCAGCTGTTAAGGGCTAATATTAGAAATGAAAAGACAAAAGAATTGTACAAAGGTGAAATTTTTCATATGATCACTGAATTGAATTAATTAGAAGCTTGATTGTTTTAAAATACTACTTTGTTTTTTATTGAAAAGTATATTTTCTCACATAATATAACCTGGTTGGGGTTTTCCCTTCCACTACTCCTCACAGCTCCACCCCACGTTCTTTCTCCTCCAGATTTACTCTCATTCTGGCTCTCATTAGAAAACAAACAGGCTTCTCAGCGATAGTAATGAAATAATAAGATAAAACTAACACATCAGAGTTGGATAAGACAAATCAAAGAAGGAAAAGAGCCCAAGAAAAGCCAAAGAATCAGAGATCAACTCATTTGTACACTCAGAAATATCATAAAAATATTAAGCTAAGAGCCTAAATATGCAGAGAGCCTGATGCAGACTCTGCATGCTTTCTCTGTCATAAGTCTCTGTGAGTTCACATGAGCTTTGTTCAGTTTTTTAGAGGACCTTGTTTTCTTGGTATACTCCATCCCTTTGACTTTTATTCTCCTTTGCCTCCTCTTCTTCAGGGTTTCCTGAGTCATTATGACATGGATTTGATAGATAAATCCAAATTAGGGATGAGTGTTCTAAGGTCTCACTCTATGCACAATATCTGACTATGGGTCTCTATATTTGTTCCCATCTGCTGAAATAGAAAACTGAGACAGACACTGATCTATAGGTTTAGCAGAATGTCATTAGGAGTCATTTTATTGCTACTTTTTTGTTGTTGTTATTGTTCAGAACAGTAGTATCGGTTTACTCTAGGCCCCTGAGCTATCTAGTCTCAGGTTCTTGACACCTAAGCAGTGCTAGGTATAGGTTCCAGCTCAGTATGTGAGCCTTCAGTCAGATGATTTATTTAGAGGCTACCTCTAAAAGTTTTATACCGCCATTGATGTAACATAACTTGAAGGTAGTGTACATAAAGGGTTTGTGGTTCACTTGTTTACTTTCTGTTTTGGTAGCATATAAAGTTCCTTTCCTGTATCAAAGGTGCTAAAATGGAGGGGTGAAGCTCTATGTAAGCACCAGCTAGACTTCTCCATGTTCAATGTGATGTATAGGTATTGTCTTCAGCAATCGGGACTTGTTGGTTTGTAGAGAGCAATCTATAGTCTTGGGAACAATCCAGGTAGTTTGGAGATTCCCATGGAATCCCTTGGCCAACAACTCAGTTAGATGTAACCCAATCATGGTACTAGAATCTATATTTGGTGATAAGAGGTAGCAAGTTGGTACTCTGTCTCCACCATTATTTGACTATTTCATTTAGCTTGTGACAAACATGTATATATTTTAGGATGCTTCTACTATATTAGCTTTCCATACTATCAATCAAATGGCTCTTAATTTTGGCCGTTTCTCTCTGTATTCATTTTCCTATCTTCTTCTCAGTTATCCATTCCCCAATTAATCCTGTTCCTGGTCTCTCCATGAATTCATAATTATCTATTCTATTTCCATTTCCTAATGATATCTATGTGCACCCCTCGTCCCTGACTTTACACCTATCTTCTGTAGTTCTATGGATTGTTACCTTGCTGTCATTGATGTAATAGCTAATATTCACATAGAAGCATATTACATACCATATTTTTCTTTCTATGTCTTATATACCTCACTTGGGATAATTTTTTCTCATCTAGTTACCTACAGATTTCATGATTTCCTCTTTTTAATTTTTCTTTTTATTTCATTTTAATTTTGGTGGCTGAGTAAATTGTATAAGTACAGCACATTTTTGTCCATTTTTTGTTGAGAGACATGTAGGGTATTTCCAATTTCTGGCTATTATTAATAGGGAAGAAATGAACATGGTTGAGCAAATGTCTCTGTGGTAGGATTATACATCTTTTGAGTATATGTCAAAGACTGGTACACCTGGGGAAAATTGATTATATTAATCCATTTGACACAAACAAATAAAAATTCAGAACCAAGTTATGTGTTGAAGGTTTGAGAGTACATTAAGTCACAAATTGTTATTTTTCTTAAGATATTTTGTTTCTCTTTGAGGTACTCAGCACAACATTCCCATTTTATTAATAACCTCTTGCCCCATTATTGGTTCTTATTTTCCTTCCATATCATAGCTATAGGTCTTCAGGAGTACTGATGGTTGTCCTTTCATGACCTACTTTTCAGATCTGCATTTGGCTTGCACAGATGCCCTTTGGAAGCTCATGCCTCTAGCAACTTGAGTGCTGTAATGTTGAAAAAAATTCTAATAATGAGTGGTCTACTAAGCTCCAGAAGACATGCTGTTATAGTCAGTCATTCCTTCTAAGTAAAGTAGGAAGATTTTTCACATGGGTAATCCACTATTCTGAAACTAGAGTCAGAAATTATCTAAATCAGTGGTTATAAAAAGATATATAATCCTTCCTAATACACAGAAACTATTCATAATGGGGTTAGTTATAGTCTACTGAGTCATTCAGATCATCAATATAATTACCTGTACTCTCCAAATGTGTCAAAATAATATTTTAGATCAACATACTTAGATGACTTTGAAAATCAATCAAAGGAGAAAAGGTTCATCCCCAAGTCCTGAACTCTCGAATCCTCCTGGATTGTTGATCTATTTAAATTCGTATTAATTGGGCTATCATCAAAATACAATGACCTTCTCTGTCCTTGAAACAAAGCTACTATATTTAAATATAAATATTAATTTATGTTAATCTTGAGATTAAAAAGAAAACTAGAGCATCTAAAAGAACAGTTCGCTCTACATTAAAGTGTGAAGAGGTCACCTCCTTCCTAGCTTCTGCCTGCTCACATTTCTCCTGTCCTACATCTCTCTTCTCTTTCATTCCAGGCCTTAGTGTATTTATATAGTTCCAAGCAATCATATGTTAGAATCCATTGTTTTCAATTTACAAATTGTATGAACTGAAACAATTGTTCTCATCCGCTTGAAATTCAATTTCTTTCTTTCTTTTCTTCCTCCTCTAATGGTAAGATTCTAATGGTAAGATTCCAATGGTAAGATTCATCATACTGATATTGTCTTAACTAAAGTATGATTAAGTATTCAAAAGCATGGTAATCAACAAATGCTATTTTCACCATTTGTATTCAGCTAGATATTTATTAGGGAAAAAGCTTCACTGCTATTACTGGTAATATTTACTGAGAGCTTGCTATTTATCAGTCACCCTTCAGGACATATTTTAAGTGCTTCCTCTTCACTAAAGTATTTAATAACACTCTCAGTTACTATTATTTCTCTTTCATTATAGCATCATAAATACCTTTTTATTGTTGCAAATATATTCACATTTGTATTTGTGTACTTTTACTCATCTTACAAGATGATAACTTCTTAAAAGTAATAGCCCATTTGACATCTTTTTATTTCCTGTCTAATCATTTAGTTCTACTGAACTGCACTCAATCATAATAAAATGAATTGAAGTGAATTTGAAAAGATTGATATGCAACTCCAGGCTGAAGGATAACTTCTTTCACACATAGATACAAATATAGATGTAGAACACATCATCTCATAATAAAATTTATGAGTATAAAATTCATTGTTGCAGAAAATATTTTTATTTCCAGTTCTACCCATTAATTTGTATACTAACCTAAAAGTTTAATAATAAAAGGAAAGTGTTTTGGAATAACTACAATGAAGAAAAAATATCCTACTCTATATTCTACAAAAGTCTTCTTCAAACATTACCATATTGACAATTTACATGTTTTGACAATTTAGCTTTGGTCAATATTATACTATTTTGTTTATTTGTCACATGATTTTAATAACTTCTATTGCCGTTTTGGTAATAATATTTTTTTAGCTAATATAGAAAGTAATGGAGTTTATCATAGCATTTTTATATATTCATGTTATTTTACATTGTTCTTATTCATTCCCCAGTGCCTTGTCTTAATCATCTTTTAATCCCCTGACCACCTCTTTCAGTTTCTCTCTTCACCACTTTGTACCCTGCATTCTTTCATGCCATAGATTTTTTTATTATTAATCTTCTTCCTTATCCTTTTAATATCTCTTAATATCTTTTAATATTTTAAAATGGAACACAAATAATATAAAAATATTTCACCCCTCTTAGTCTTGCTTATTTTCCTTAACACAATGATCTCAGTTGTAATCATTTTTTTTCTGCACTTCATGGGTTCATTTTCCACACAACTGACTATAATAGCATTGTGTGTACATTTTCTTTATTCATTCATGTGTTGATGAACATATGGACTAGTTTGCTTTCACAGCTGTTGTAAGTAGAACAGCAATAAAGACAAGTGTGCAAAAGTGAGTAGCAGATAGACTTAGTATCAACCTGAAAATCATAAGTCAGGGTCTTGGTAGATATATTTTTCTATTTTTGATTAAGTGCCACACAAGTTTTCATAGTGGATGCAGCAGTCCATGTTCCCATCAGCAGTGTATAGTGTTTTTCTTTTCCAGAATCCTCACCTGAACCTGTTGTCATTTCATTTCTTGGTGATGACAATTCTGACTGGGATGAGAAAGCATCTTGAAGTAGTCTTAATATTTTCTTCATGGCTAACAATGCTCAATGTAACTTTCAAATATTTATTTTCCTTGCTGTGACAACTGTAATTTAAATTCATTAGTCCATTTATCAACTACATGCCTTGATTTTCTATTGTATTGATATTTGTCATTATTTATATACTCTAGGTATTAATCTCTCAGTGATAAGTTGTCAGCAAAGACTTTCCAATTCTGAAGGCAATTTATTCATTCTGATTAGTATCTTCTTATCCATGTAGTTTCCCAATTTTATATGAGCTTATGTGTCAATTCTTTGAGTTATTGCCTCTACTTTAGAAGGCTTTCTACAGCTATGCCTATATTACAAAATATTTCTTTTGTGTTTTTATCATTAGAGACACTTTTAAATTTCAAAGCTTTATGTCTTAACATTCAAATTCATGATCAATTTTTAACTGAAGTTTTAATGAATGAGAACAATGGATATAGTTTTATTCTTCTACTGGTAACTCTTTCTTCCCAGCACAAGTTGTTACAAAGACTTTTTCCAATATACCTTTCAATCACTGTTGAAAACTTGGTGACTATAACTGTGAGGGATTATTTCTAGGTCCTCTACTCTGTTCCATCGATATACAAATCTGTTTTGTTCCACTACCATGTTGTATTTTTTACTATAGCTCTACAGTATAATATGAGGTCAGATAATGAGTTGTTTCAAGAGAATGGTACCAAACAAAGTGCCACATTATATTATAGTTTGTGATACTGTAAAATTTGTCAATGAAAAGCATCCATAGCTCACCAGGTTTAGTGAATGCAAGTCCATGTTGTTGATTCCATGTGTAGCCTCCACCTCTGTCACCATTACCATTGTGTGTGAGTGTGTGTGTGTGTGTGTGTGTGTGTGTGTGTGTGTTGGGTGGAGGTACATTTGGCAATGATAGGTCTGGCAAGTAAAGAGGTTGA
The DNA here is from genome assembly GCF_004785775.1 of Grammomys surdaster. Lineage (NCBI taxonomy): Eukaryota > Metazoa > Chordata > Mammalia > Rodentia > Muridae > Grammomys > Grammomys surdaster. The sequence continues at coordinate 5,315,917 of NW_021604670.1, forward strand.
TTTCTGCCCATAGATATATGGGCTTGTTCACTGAAAAGCAGTTAATCATGATACTGCTCAACTATTATAGTCCTTTAAGAATATTCCAGAAAGTGGCTATAATGTTGTAGCTCTTCACAGTCAGCTCATGTTTACAAAGCACAAAGAATTATCCTAGATCTTCTTGCTTTCAGTTAATCAAAATGCATACCTCATAAGGCTTTGGGTGTATGCTTAGCAAGAGATAGTCTGTGACATGAGTAAGATGCACATCCAGATTTCTGGTATGATGGATTCAATAGCACCCAGTTTATACCAATGTGAAATTTGGGTTTGCAGGGCTTGTCAAGCAATCAATTTCTGCTAAAACGTAGTAGCAGACCTAGAATTGTGTCTCTTAAAGGAGGGAAGTTCCTTACGAGTGACTAAAGAATTATAAAGACTTTGCTCAAGAACTCTAATGTTTTCTATATGGGTGTGACAAATACTCAATATAGTAACTTTACTATTCACACCTTATGAATAATTAGGGGTACAGGATCGTAGGATAGTTACTGTAACTATAGGATAGTTACAGACTATACAGCAGGCCACAAATATTGATGAAATTTCTCCTCTTGTAAGCCCCAATCAGAAGTAGAACATTTTTACTTTTTTTTTCTGTGAATCAGGTACCCATTGACACAGTCACACAGTTCATTTTGTGAAGGGTATCCATGTGATGAATATGCTTTCTTCAAACTCTAATAAGCTTGCTAAGAATTATGTTTTCCTTCTTTGTAAGAGGAGATGCCAGATACAATAGCTTATCTTTTATCTTATAAGGAATATTTCTGTACGGACAACATCACTGTACTCCACAGAATTTTATTGAACTGAAAGGCTCTTGCATGTAGATAGGAATTATTTCTCATATTGTAATGTGTCAATGCTTTACTAAGTCTGCAGTGACAGCTACCTGTTTCTCACTCAGTCCAATTAGCATAAAGTCACCAATAAAATGGAGCAGTATAATATATTTCTGAAAAGATAGGTAGTTAAGATTCTTGAGAACAAAATAATGGTATAGGGTTAGTGCATTAATATGCCCAAGATAAGAAAGTGAAGTTGTATTGCTAGCCTTGCTGAAAGTAAATTGCTTCTGATAGATGTTATAGGCAAGTATGAAGAGAAAAACAGGTAGATCAATAGCTGTATATCAAATACAATGAGATGTATTAAGCTTCCAGAAGAAGAAAAGCATATCAAGCACATCAGCTGGAATAAGAATTACCACTTGATTAACCTTACAATAATCAACTACCAATCTCTAAGACCCATACATCTTCTGCACAAGCCTAAGAGGGAAGAGAAATGGAGATGTGGGGAGAACCACCATGTCTTTAATTTTGAAGTCCTTCTGCTGGAGCTATTCTCTCCAGTTTCTCAAAGTGTGTAATACTGGTACTGACCCACTATTTTCTCAGGTGGAGGCAGCTCTGTTGGTTTCTATGATCCTTTTCAGCGATTTATGTCTCTTACCAAAAGGGATTCTGGGTACATACACTGAATAAAGTCTGAAAATTGGTCATGGTGTCCTGAATTTCAGCTACTATAATCCAAATGAACATTATTCATCTTTTCTTCCCCTCTTCTTTCCTCTTAACCACCTGCCTCCCACCCCACAGCCTCTTCTTGTTTCATTTCACATTTGTCCTTTCACATTTGCTCTTCCTCCATTTCTTGACATTCTTTTTTGCTTCTTTTGGTCTGAACACATAAATTACACATACACACACCACCACAAACACCACCACCACCACCATCACCACCATCACTAATCTAGGTTCCACAAATGAAAGAGATCATGAGGTTGTTCTTTCTGAATTTGAGTTACCTAGCTTAACATGATACTTTCTGACTAAATAAATTTTACTTCAATTTTTGTAATTTCATTTTTCTGTACAGAGGAATAAAATTTCATTTCACAAATAGTCCATATTTTCAATATCTTCTCATTTGTTATTTGGGCTCTTTCCATTTCCTTGCTAACATGAACAAAGCAGCAATAAACATATTATGAATGTATCTCTTCTGTATGGGGCAAAAGAGATTGATCAGGAGTTAAATGCATGCACTTCTCTATCAGAGGAACCAGGTTCAATTCCCAACATCCATGTCAAGCAGCTCATAATGACCTGTAACTCCAGTTCTAGGAATTTGACACCCTCTTACAAAGCCACCTTGCACTGCACTCATGTGCACACACAAACAGAGAAATGATAAACTTACACCCACACATTCAGACAATGAAAAATTATATATGTGTGTGTTTGTGTATGAAAGTATAAAGATCCCTTAATACATATGCTTCAGGACTGTTAGGACTGGGTCATACAGTTGTTTTATTTTTAATTTTTCTAGGAATCTCTATGCTGGTTTCTATAATAGCCATAGAAGTTTTAGAGTTTGGCAGCAGTGGTTAGAGTCGAACTTCTTTCCCCATATCTTCCCAAGCATTTGATATTAGAGTTCTTGATGATAATCATTCTGACTCTGGTGAGATTGTATCTCAAAATCATTTAAAAACCTGTCTCTCTGCTGACATAGAATGTTGAAGAGCATTAAAAATATTTATCAACTTTGTGTTTCTTTCTTATACTATCATTTGTTTATTTCATTAGCCTATTTGTTGATTATAACTTTTTATTTAGTGTGTATGTTTAACTTTTGAAATTCTTTATGAATTTTAGATATTAGCTCATAGTATGAAGCAAAGCTAGCAAAGATTTCTTCTATTCTAATGCTATCTGCTCTGCTCACAGTTTTTTTATGTGAAGAAATTTAATTTTATATTATACCATTAGTTAATTAATTTCAAGGACTATTTTCTGTGCTATTAGAGTTTTGTCTTTAAAATGTTTAAATTATTCAAACTATTAAACTAAAATGTTTAAACTATTCCCATATATCAGTAAAGTGAAAGATATCCCTCATGTTTTCTTCCAGAAGTTTTATCATTTTAGATTAAACACCAATGTCTCCTGTCTACATTTAAATGATTTTTGTGATGGTAGAAATAGTTGGTTTAATTTAATACTTCCATAAGTAGATATTCAGTTTTGTTATTACCACATCTAGCTAGAGCAGAGAGAGATATAAAAGAAAAAAATAGTAAAGGAAAAAGTCAAACTGTCACTATTTGCAAAAGACATAATTCTTTATTATTCTGATCATCATTTCCCATCCCCCACTCCTTCCAAATCTTCTTCATCTCCTAAACTACCTAACTTCATGCCCTTTCTCTCTTTCTTTAGAAAACAGTCAAACAAACAACAACAAAAAAGAATTAAAAACAAAAACAAACAATATAAATAGCCTACACATACTTGCTCACACACTAACCCATAAAAATCAGAAATCATATGTTACCATAATATACTAGTAAAAAAAAATGCCTAAGAAAAGCAATAAAGGCCTAACATACACAAAAATTCCAGTGAGTTTCTTTGTGTTGGTCATCTACTACTGAGTATGAGACCTGCACCTAAGTGTTGAAAATACACCTGGTCAGACTCCATTGGTGAAAAATTATTGTTTATTCACAAGTGGATGATGTTTGGAGATAGCTTCTTGGTTGGGAAGGGGAGCTCATGTCCATTTTCCCCAGTGACCACATCTAACTTGGACCTGTGTAGATGCTTTTAGTGCTGCCAAAGACTCTGTGAGTTCTTAGGTGCTTCAGTCCTGTTGTTTCTGGAAGATACTATTTCCTTGGTGTCATTTACCCCTCTTGCTCTTATAATCATTTGGCCTCCTTTTCCTCATAGCTCTTGGAGCTCTTATGGGAATAGCTTGATGAATACTTCTGTTTAGTACTGAGTGCCCCCAAATCTCATTTTCTGCACATTGTCTGGTTGTGGATCTCCATATTAGTTTCCATCTACTACAATAGGAAGCATCTTTGATGATGGTTGTGTGAGGCATTGGTCTATAGGTATAGCAGAGCAATCTTTTTTTCCTCCTTTAATCCTTTTTTTACAGTCCAGTCTTCATCCATCTCCCGTTCTGCTCCCGCCATGGCTCCCCATCCACTACCTCCTCCTCCCTCATCTCCAATAGCATGTCCCAACACCCCCACCCACCATCCCCCAACCCACTTAACCAAATCTCCTCATTCCCTGGGGCCTCAAGTCTCTTGAGGGTTACATTTTCTCTCACTGAGGCCAGACCAGGCAGTCCTCTGCTGAATATATGTTGTGGTCTAATATCAGCTGGTGTATGCTGCCTGGTTGGTGGCTCAGTGTCTGAGAGATCCCGGGAGTCCAGGTTAGCTGAGACTATTGGCCCTCCTATAGAGTCGCCCTCCTCAGCTACTTACAGATTTTCCCCATTTCAATCATAGGGGTCTCTGCTTCTGTCCATTGGTTAAGTGTAAATATCTGCACCTGACTCTTTCATCTGCTTGTTAGGCCTCTTGGAGGACAGCCATGCTAGGTTCCTGTTTGTAAGCACACCACAGCATTAGTAACAGTGTCAGACCCCAGCGCCTCCCCTTGAGCTAGATCCCAATTTGGGCCGGTCACAGGACCTCCTTTCTCATGCACATCTCCATTTTTGTCCCTGCAGTTCCTTCAGACAGGACAATTCTGGGTCATAGCAATCTTAAATAGACAGAACACAGCTGGAGATACCATATTATCTGAGCAGAAATAACTCTACAGACTTATACTGGCAAACACCCATAGTAATGGCATAAAACCAGACAAGTAGACAAATGAAATAGAATAAAGAACCCAGAATAAACTCACATATCTATGTACACATAGATTTTGAAGAAGGTGTTGAAGATGTCAAAAATATACATGGAAAATGAAAGTTTATTCTGGATTATTAGTGATATAAGTACAGTATTTCCTCAGCTATATCATCTATCCTTACTATTCATTCTTCTGCTTTTAAAGTCATTTGGATTTTTTTGGCTTTGTTTTTAGTTAGTTAATGAAGTATTCAGTTCCCACCATTTTTCATTATTTTTCTTTCTTCTCTTTGTTCTTTTGGAACTTTAGTGTATTTTTATCATATTCCTCCATATACTAATTCATTCTAGATCCATTTATTCCCCTACCTATTCCACTTGTCAACTTCATTTTATTTTATTTTTTTAACAAATCAAGTCCAACTCATGCTGATTTTATTTTTTTGGATGTTTGACTTTTCACTGGATTGCTTTCAACCTAATAGGGGCTATACTTTTTAAGAAAACTGGCTTTCTCACAGAAATTTAGTTTCCAACAATACCTTGGTTAGAAGTGGGACTTTATGTCTACCTCAAATCTACAAGTTGGAATTTAGTCTGAGTTGAGCTTGCAAAAAATTTGTACATACTGTGACAACTACTGTGAGTTCTATGTACAGCTGCCCAATTGTCTTAAAAATATAGTGCTTCCTTGCAATCATCTACCACCTCTGTAGCATTTCGATCCCCTCTTCCATAATGATGTCTGATCCTTGGGAGGGGTAGTGATAAATAAATATTCTATTTAGGATTAGATAGATATTTTCTAGTCTCTTATTCTTTGCCTTTGACTATTTGTGAGTCTGTGTTAATCATCCTGTCAAATATAAGTGTCTCTGATGAAGATTGACAGATGTGCTAATCTATGAATATAACAATAACTCATATGGATTCAGCTTAATACCATGTCTATTTAGCAGAATAAACCTAGTACGTTCTTTGTTAGGGCCTATGACCTATCTAGCTTCAAGTTTTTCCCTACACAATGGTTCCAGGCATGGATTCCAATTGTATAACTTTAAATTTGAGGAGAGTGTGGCTGGTTACTTGCATGATGTTATTGCCATTGTTGCAGCAGTGAACTTCTTGCTAGGCCAGATGTTGTTGTAAGTTGAAGAGTTTACAGCTGGGTGTGATTATACCTTCTTTGTAGGGTACACATAACATTTCTGCTCTTTGAAAACAAGCAGGTAGTGATGAAGCTTCCAGGTCAGTACCTGCCTCACTTCTCCATGTTTATGACTCAAGCATTTGGGATAGCTTCAGCTACAAAATCTTATCACCAAGGTGTAGGCCAAAATCAATAGCACTGGTAATTGCCTGCAATGTTTAATAGTCTGTGAGAATTCACTGGTCAAAAACAAGAAAAGGTAGCTCCTTCCGGGCACCTAACTTTATGTATTATCCAGTGTTGTTCTTACCTTGGTATACGATAACACCATTTTAACCTATTTTGTGTTTGAGGAGAAATGCATAAGCATGAAGCTTCTAAAGTACTAGGTAGTTTTCCATATAAAATTTTCAAAACACTTTAGTATTATTCATCCTCTCTCTTCCTCAATGTAATGAATGTTCCTTGATTTTCCTCTTTAATCCTTTATACCACTGTATTCTATCATTTGAAATCCACCCCATGGTCCATTTCCTGGCTTCTGTAGTTATTTCAAATTAAACACAAATATCTGAAGAATTAAAGCTAAAATTCACATACAATAGGAAATTTGATCTGGGTTATTTCGCTCAGAATGATTGTTTCTAGCTCCATCAATTTACATATGAGTTTCATTATATTTTTCTCTTAATGGCCAAATAACATTCCACTGTGTAAATATACTATATTTTCATTATCCTTTTATCAGTTAATGGGCATTTGTATGTTTCTATGTCCTGTCTGTTCTGAATATAACACCAATGAACATGGATGGGCAAGTATCTTTATAGTGGTGTGTAGGATTCTTTGAGTAAATGCTCAAGAATGGTATGATTTGGCAGATATATTCCTAACATTTTCCCAGAGCTTTACACTCATTTCCATAATGGCTACAGGATTTCACATATATTAGCTATGAATAAATATGGGGCAAATAAACAAAATATGTTTTTATTTTTAATCTCTTCTTCTCTGTTAAATTTTATTACTTTGCACATCTTTCTAATTTATGTTGCTAAACTTGTTATACATTTTATTGACTTTTCTTCCTCTGTGTCACTGGCTTTCCTCTTCAGGAACTGGACTGGATATACCTCCTTGCTTATTTCACCTTTAATCTCATTCATTATATGACATAGAAAAGAGGGCAAGTTAAGTAAATGAGACAGATGAAAAATAAAGAAAAAAGAGTGTAAAAGAGAAAGGAGTAAAATATTTTTAAAAAGAAACAACAGTTTATTTTTTCAAAATGAGAATAAAGTAAAAATATGACTAAATGTAAGAAGATGAATAAAAATTTAAAATATTATGAGTCCAGGAAAATCTCCAAGCTTAACAACCAACGCATGTGTACAAAGGTCCTAGTGCAGACCTATGCAGGGTCCCTGGTCACCATCTCAGGCTCTGTGAACCTCTATGAGTCCTGCTTAGTTGATTGTGTGGACTCATAGCAGTGGGGGTTAGGGGTGTGATCCTTTTGCCTCCTACTTAGTTGCCTCATTCAACCTTAGTATGAGAGTTTATGCCTATTTTTATTGAATCTTTTTATGTCGTGTTCAATTGATCACTAGGATGCTTGCTTCTTTTCTGAAGAGAAATGAGGAATAGTACATCTGGAGGAGAGAAGAGCTTGGAGGTATTCTGGGAGGAGGAAAGGGAGATTGCATCAGGATGTATTATAGGAGAGAATCCTTTTTTTTTTCTTTAAATTTTGTTTTTTTTTTTTTCAAGTGAACCATTTTCCTCCATAGAGTCTCCAGAACAATAACATTCCTCAAATAGATATATTTCTATTTAGAACACAATGCAATTCGCTGACAAACGTTATGCCATACTCATTGAGTTGGAAGCATTCTATAAGCAGCTGTCTTCCAGTTCCAGTTGAAGAATATCCAGGTTTGGAAACAAAGAGCTGAAAGCTTAAGTGACCTTGGCTGAGTTACTCTAAAATGCATGCTAGAGGACTGTGAGTCTTGCTTTTCTATTAGTTCAACACTTGGTGATTAGTAGTCTTGGTTAACAGAAACAGAACATTTCTGCTGTAGGGTTTCCAAAGGTCCCATTGAAATATAAGTTGTGATGATCACCTGGAAAACTGGATCAGTGAGCACGAAGATCAGGCATAATCCTGACAGGAGCAGAATGTGATAATCAAAAGAGGTGCAGCTGCTACTACCCAATGAACATGAAAAAAAATTTATGTATGACACATAGGTGGTCTGTTTAGACATCTCTTTTATTCCTTTGTGTTGTGAAAATATGTGCACAGGAAGCACAAAATTAATATAAGAACAGCAGGATAGCTTGAGCCTTGGAACCTGAAGACTTCAGCAGAGTTGTTAGTAGAGAGTGAGTCTGATACAACATGGACAATGCAATGAGCAGGGGAGAATCAGTTGCCTCCGTATGCCCAGACCAACTGAAGGGGAAGTGAATGAACCCTTCCACCTGTCTTCTTCTCAGTTTCCTCAGGAAAAGAAATGCAGAAGAATCCTGAGAGAGCAATTTCCAGAAATCTTATGAAGAAGACAAACCAAGAGAACAACAGATGGGCTGTGGTAGATGATTTCAGTTGGCACTGAGTTACTCAGTTTCTATTAAATGAAGAACATGTTCACCAAGAAGCTGGGAAGACTAACAGTAACCTGTTTTAGCTGCCAGGACTCCTCAAAAATTGAATCACTTGCAAAGAATTTCCTTGGTTACCTGTTCATTTGGTAGCATGAATCTGAAACTAATAAGATGAGAAAAATAATCATTGGCCTTGGTCTGATTTTAAAAAGGGAAGGTGAGTGGGGGGGGAGTGGAGGAGAGCAAAACAAACTTCACAGAGGATCAAAACTCCAGAACTCTCCATTGTATTGACTATCACTGGCATTGAGTCTAAGTTACCACTTTATCATTTCTCCAATTCTTATTTTGCAGATACACTACTTAACTGTTTTCTTTTTTATGTTAAACTCTATCTTAGAGTTTTGTTCCTGAGTTACTCAATCTGTTTACATACTAATCATAGTAATGGTTTCTATAAGTTTGTCAGTTAGTGGGAACATATCAATCCATTTTAGGATTAAGGGTTTTGATACAAAGAATAATGTATTTCTTAAATTGCAGATCAGTTCTCCAACCTTCTTAAATAGTTTTCTGGATAAGTATTCAAGAGCTAGATGAAAGCTCTCTAAAGATAGACCTTATGTGCAAAGTTTAAAATGTGTTCAATGTGAACTAAAAGTCAACCAAAGTGTTCATTGTGATGTATAATCTTCATTGTCAACTTGCCTTCCTTGTAAATAGTCTAGGATACACACCTCTGAGCAACTCTGTTAAAGCTTTTCGAAGAAGCTTAACCTAAGAGCAAAACTGCGCACTGACCATGGAAAGCACTGTCCCATAGGATGGAGACATGCACTGAAATTCTGCTTCTTGACTGTGGACACAGTGTGACTAAATCACCTCATGTTCCTATGCCATATTTCCCCTGCAGTGATAGACTATACCCTCGAACCACAGACCAAAGTAAAATATTCCTTTTTTAAGTTTCTTTAGGCAAGTATTTTGTTGTAGCAATTGGAAAGGTAATTTGCATAGTTGTGGGGAATGTGCAAGTGAACCTGGTAGAGGAAAAATTGGGGAGGAGAGTAAAGTATCATAGGCTTCTTTGACTCCTCAAGGAATCCCAATCTGCCAAACACAGTATACAGTCTGAGATGGCTCCAGACAAAGGTAAGACAACATAAAGGATCTGAGGCCAGGGTGTCGATGTTTCCCCTGTCTTCAAGGAAATCTCCATGGTGATTGACCCCTCCCCTATAGGCTCATGGAAGAGAAGTCAGATTCAGCTAAACAATGCATGCCCACCATGAATTTGCCCTTGAATATGCTAACTACCTGAAAACTGTATATAAACAATAAAGTTAAATGTGCACCCTGATGCTGATCCTGGGAATCTTCATAAGCTCTGCCTGAACTTTCCCTCCTTTCCCAGTTCCTGTTCCCAAATGCAGCTCTGATTTCAAGTTATTTTTTTTTAACTAATAGAACAGAAGGTGGGGAAGAGCCTCGAATACTTGGGCACAGGGGAAAAGCTCCTGAACAGAACAGCAATGGCTTATACTCTAAGATCAAGAATTGACAAATGGGATCTCATAGAATTGCAAAGCTTCTGTAAGGCAAAGGACACTGTCATTAGGACAGAACGGCAACCAACAGATTTGGAAAAGACCTTTACCAATCCTCCATCTGATAGAGGGCTAATATCCAATATATATAAAGAACTCAAGAAATTAGACTCCAGAAAACCAAATAACCCTATTTTTAAAAGGGGTATAGGGCTAAACAAAGAATTCTCAACTAAGGAAATTCGAATGGCTGAGAAACACCTAAAGAAATGTTCAATATCCTCAGTCATCAGGGAAATGCAAATCAAAACAACCCTGAGATTCCATCTCACACCAGTCAGAATGGCCAAGATCAAAAAGGTGATAGCAGATGCTGGAGAGGATGTGGAGAAAGAGGAACACTCCTCCACTGTTGGTGAGACTGCAAGCTCGCACAACCACTCTGGAAATCAGTCTGACAGTTCCTCAGAAAATTGGACATAGGATTACCTGAGGACCCAGCTATACCACTTCTGGGCATATACCCAGAAAATGTTCCAACATATAAGAAGGACATATGTTCCACTATGTTCATAGAAGGCTTATTTATAATAGCCAAAAGCTGGAAAGAACCCAGGTGTCCTTCAACAGAGGAATGGATACAGAAAATATGGTACATTTACACAATGGAATATCACTCAGCTATTAAGAAAAATTAATTCAAGAAATTCTTAGGCAAATGGATGGAACTAAAAAATATCATCCTGAGTGAGGTAGCCCAATCACAAAAGAACACACATGGTATGCACTCACTGATAATTGGATATTAGCCCAAAAGCTTGCAATATCTAAGATACAACTCACAGACCACATGAAGCTCATGAACAAGGAAGACCAAAGTGTGGGTGCTTTGGTTCTTCTTAGAAGGAGTAACAAAATACTCATGGGAGCAAACACGGAGACAAAGTGTGAGACAGAAACTGAAGGAGGGGCCGTCCAGAGACTGCTCCACCTGGGTATCCATCCCTTGTGCCATCACCAAAGGTAGATGCTGATGTGGATGCCAGAAAGTCCATGCTGATAGGAGGCCAATATAGCTATCTCCTTAGAGGTCAGCCAGAGCCTGACACATACAGAGGCAGATGCTCACAGCTAACCATTGAACTGATCATGGGGTTCCCAATGGAAGAGTGAGAGAGAAGACTGAAGGAGCTGAAAGGGCCCCATGAGGAGAGCATCAATACCAACCAACCAGAGCTCCCAGGGTCTAAACCACCAGCCTCAGAGCACATAGGGAGGCCCCATGGCTCCAGCTGTATATGTAGGAGAGGATGACAATGTCAGGCATAGGTGGGTGGGGAAGTCAGTGAAGGCTGGATGCTCCAGTGTGGTGGAAATCATAGGTGGGGAGGTGGGCGTAGATGGTGGATTGGGGGCATATCCTCATAGAAGCAGGAGGGGGGATGGGATAGGGGGTTCCTGGGTGAGGGGGAAATGGGGAAAGGGGATTACATCTGAAATGTAAATAAAATATCCAATAAAACAACAAAACAAAAACCAACAAAACAAAAAAATGAGCTTTTTACTGTATTTCCCTAAATTTAAAAAGAGGTCTTGTTTTTTTAATGATGCTGGAAGACGAAATACCATCTCAGAAGAAAATGTATGATTCCATTTATGTAACACTTTAAAATAACGTGTGGTGTGTGTGTTTTAAACCCAACACTTTCAAAATGTATTACTCTTTGAGAAATAGTCAAAATTTGAACTTGATTTGTGATGTAGATTCTTTTTTTTAATTTATTTTTTTATTGGATATTTTATTTACATTTCATATGTTATTCCCTTACCCCATCCCCCACCCACCCGGGAACCCCCCATCCCCTTACCCCTCCTCCTTCTTCTCCGTGGATG
>NW_021604670.1:5328233-5342650 GCF_004785775.1 Grammomys surdaster
TTGGTATTGTTGCTCTCCTCATGGTGCCACAAACCCTTTCAGCTCCTTCAGTCCTCACTCTAACTCCTCCATTGAGAACCTCATGATCAGTTCAATGGCTAGTTGTGAGCATCTGCCTCTGAATATGTCAGACTCTTGAAGGCCTCAGAGGAGACATCCATATCAGGCCCTTATCGGCATCCACTTCCTGACTTCCACATCAGCATCTACCTTTGGTGACTGCACATGGGATGGATACTCAGGTGGAAAGGTCTTCAAATGGCCCCTCCTTCAGTTTCTATCCCTCACTTTGTCTCCATATTTGCTCCCTTGAGTATTTTGTTGCTCCTTTTAAGAAGAACTGAATCATCCCCACTTGGACTTCCTTTTTTATGAGCTTCATGTGGCCTGGGAGTTGCGTCTTGGGCATTTCAAGGTTCTGGGCTAATATCCAATAATCAGTGAGTGAATACCATGTGTGTTCTTTTGTGATTGGCTTACTTCACTCAGGATGATAATTTCTAGTTCCATCCATTTACCTAGGAACCTCTCGAATTCATTGTTTTTAATAGCTGAGTAATATTCCATTGTGTAAATATACCACATTTTTTGAATCCATTCCTCAGTTGAAGGACATCTGGGTTCTTTCCAGCTCCTGGCTATTATAAATAAGGCTGCTATGAACACAGTTGAGCATATATCCTTGTTATATGTTCGAGCATCTTCTGGGTATATGCCTAGGAGTGGTATAGCTGGATCCTCAGGTAATGCTATGTCCAATTTTCTGAGGAACCGCCACACTGATTTCCAAAGTGGTTGCACCATCTTGCAGTCCCACCAACAATGGAGGAGTGTTCCTCTTTCTCCACACCCTCGCCAGCATCTACTATCACCTGAGTTCTTAATCTTAGCCATTCTGACTGGTGTGAGATGGAATCTCAGAGTTGTTTTGATTTGCATTTCCCTGAAGACTAAGGACATTGAACATTTCTTTAGGTGCTTCTCGCCCATTCGAGTTTCTTCCATTGAAAATTCTTTGTTAAGCTCTACACCCCATTTTTTAATAGGGTAATTTGGTTGTCTGGAGTCTACTTTCTTGAGTTCTTTGTATATATTGGATATTAGCCCTCTATCAGATGAAGGATTGGTAAAGATCTTTTCCCAATTTGTTGGTTGTCGTTTTGTCCTATTGACAGTGAGTGTCCTTTGCCTTACAGAAACTTTGCAATTTTATGAAGTCCCATTTGTCAATTCTTGATCTTAGAGCATATGCCATTGGTGTTCTGCTCAGGAACTTTTCCCCTGTGCCCAAGTATTTGAGGCTCTTCCCCACCTTCTCTTCTATTAGTTTCAATGTATCTGGTTTTATGTGGAGGTCCTTTATCCACTTAGACTTGAGCTTTGAACAAGGAGATAAGAATGGATCAATTTTCATTCTTCTACATGTTTTCCTCCAGTTGAACCAGCACCATTTGTTGAAAATGCTGTCCTTTTTCCACTGGACAGTTTTAGCTCCTTTGTCAAAGATCAAGTGACCATAGGAGTGTGGGTTCATTTCTGGGTCTTCAATTCTATTCCATTGATCTTCCTGCCTGTCTCTGTACCAATACCAGGTAGTTTTTATCACTATTGCTCTGTAGTACAGCTTGAGGTCAGGGATGGAAATTCCTCCTGAAGTTCTTTTATTGTTGAGAATAGTTTTCGCTATCCTGGGTTTTTTGTTATTCCATATGAATTTGAGAATTTCCTTTTCTAACTCTGTGAAGAATTGAGTTGGGATTTTAATGGGGATTGCATTGAATCTGTAGATTGCTTTTGGCAAGATGGCCATTTTTATTATATCAATCCTGCCAATCCATGAGCATGGGAGATCTTTCCATCTTCTGAGATCTTCTTTGATTTCTTTCTTCAGGGACTTGAAGTTCTTGTCGTACAGGTCTTTCACTTGCTTGGTTAGATTCACACCAAGGTATTTTATATTATTTGCAACTATTGTGAAGGGTGTCATTTCCCTAATTTCTTTTTCAGTCTGTTTATCCTTCATGTAGAGGAAGGCTACTGATTTGTTTGAGTTGATTTTATAACCAGCCACTTTGCTGAAGTTGTTTATGAGGTTTAGGAGTTCTCTGGTGGAAGTTTGGGGGTCACTTAAGTATACTATCATATCATCTGCAAATAGCAATATTTTGACTTCTTCCTTTCCTATTTGTATCCCTTTGACTTCTTTTTGTTGTCTAATTGCTCTGGCTAGGACTTCCAGTACTATATTGAATAGGTAGGGGGAGAGTGGGCAGCCTTGTCTAGTCCCTGATCTTAGTGGGATTGCTTCAAGATTCTCTCCATTTAGCTTGATGTTGGCTACTGGTTTGCTGTAAATTGCTTTTACTATGTTTAGGTATGGGCCTTGAATTCCTGATCTTTCAAAGACTTTTATCATGAAGGGATGTTGAATTTTGTCAAATGCTTTCTCAGCATCTAGTGATATGATCATGTGGTTTTTTTTCTTTGAGTTTGTTTATATAGTGGATTACATTGATGGATTTCCGAATATTGAACCATTCCTGCATTCCTGGGATAAAACCTACTTGATCATGATGGATGATTGTTTTGATGTGTTCTTGGATTCGGTTTGCTAGAATTTTATTGAGTATTTTTGCATCGATGTTCATAAGGGAGATTGGTCTGAAGTTCTCTTTCTTTGTCGGGTCTTTGTGGGGTTTGGGTATGAGTGTAATTGTAGCTTCATAGAACGAATTGGGTAGTGTTCCTTCTGTTTCTATTTTGTGGAATAGTTTGAAGAGAATTGGTATTAGGTCTTCCTTGAAGGTCTGATAAAATTCAGCACTAAAACCATCTGGTCCTGGGCTTTTTTTAGTGGGGAGACTTTTAATGACTGCTGCTATTTCCCTAGGGGTTATGGGACTATTTAGATGGTTTATCTGCTCCTGGTTTAACTTTGGGACCTGGTATCTGTCTAGGAAATTGTCCATTTCTTCCAGGTTTTCCAGTTTTGTTGAGTATAGGCCTTCGTAGTAGGATCTGATGATTTTTTTAATTTCTTCAGTTTCTGTTGTTATGTCTCCCTTTTCAGTTCTGATTTTATTAATTTGGATACTGTCTCTGTGTCCTCTGGTTAATCTGGCTAACGGTTTATCTATCTTATTGATTTTCTCAAAGAACCAACTCCTGGTTTTATTGATATTTTGTATTGTTCTTTCTGTTTCTATTTGGTTGATTTCAGCCCTGAGTTTGATTATTTCCTGCCTTCTACTCCTCCTGGGTGTATTTGCTTCTTTTTGTTCTAGAGCTTTTAGTTGTGCAGTCAACTTGTTAGTGTGTGCTCTTTCCAGTTTCTTTTTGTAGGCACTTAGAGCTATGAGTTTTCCTCTTAGCACTGCCTTCATGGAGTCCCACAAGTTTTGGTATGATGTGTCCTCATTTTCATTGAATTCTAAAAAGTCTTTAATTTCTTTCTTTATTTCTTCCTTGACCAAGTCATCATTGAGTAGAGAGTTGTTCAGTTTCCATGTGCACGTGGGTTTTCCATTGGTTTTGTCATTATTAAAGACCAGTCTTATTCCGTGGTGATCTGATAAGATGCAACGGATTACTTCAATCTTTTTGTATCTGTAGAGGCCTGCTTTGTGACCAATTATATGGTCTATTTTGGAGAAGGTACCATGAGGTGCTGAGAAAAAGGTATATTCTTTTGTTTTAGGATGAAATGTTCTATAGATATCTGTTAAGTCCATTTGGTTCATAACTTCTGTTAATGTCAAAGTGTCTCGGTTTAGTTTCTGTTTCCATGATCTGTCCATGTGATGTAGATTCTTAACTCTGCCTAACCTTTGGAAAGCCAGACAAATCTTGTTGGGAAAATTCTGAATGCACTTGTAACTTTTTTGTTTTTTCTTTCTTAAAGAAAGGACACATTTAACCTGTATATTTAATCAATTTTGATAATACACAGAATTTTAATACCATAAAAATGGTATTAAAAAATACCATTAAAAAAATGGAAGCCCTCCTCAGGCAATTTTCTAATTACTGCTTACCTGTCCAAAAGAACTGCTGTCCTAGGATATCATCACCAAGAGACTTTGCCTCTTGGGAATATAAAAGAAAATAGTCACGAATTATGGGAACCTTACTATGTTTGCAAGATCTATCTATATTATTGAATTTATCAATATTTTAAAAATTGTTATCCCTGTATATTATTTATGTAGATATTCTACTTATATTTTTATCCACTTTAATTTAGATGATGTATTTTGCTCAATTTATTTCTGTCATGGACAAAGCTTTTATTTTGATTATTTATTGTGGGACTGCATAAGGGTATCCTGGGTCATGGTTGAGCAGGTACTTAGAACCCCGAGATTCTCCGTGGAATTCTGCATGAGAACCGGCAGGAGTTCGGTCCCTCCCATCATCTAGGATCCTGAAAACAGTCACATTTCCATAGAGTCACATAGGCCAGGCTATAGGCCTCAGGCCCTAGAGATTTACAATACTAATGAAGGCCAGAGGGCAGAGCAAATTAAACATTCCTCCCCCAGATCCTCCCCTAATCCTCCCCCTTTCTCCCTCCCTATATAACTTGGGACTGCCCTGAGTTTTGGGGGGGATACGCCTAGATCCATCTATTATCCGTCATGACAATAAATCTTTTTGGAACCAAGGACTTCCTCTTGTTACTGGGGCCTGCCACTGCCAAGGCCCTCAGGCCGCTGGAACCTTAGGATCTTCTTCCCTGATGTGGGACCCGCCACCGGGGCGTGGGCTTGCACCGCTGTGGCGCTGTGGCGGCCTTTTTAAATTTTCCCCACAATTTATTATTTTATTTATTTACATTTCAAATGTTGTTTCCCCCATCCCTGTCTCCCCTCCACAAATCCCTCATCCCATGTCCTCTCCCCTTTGCCTCTATGAGGTTACTTTCCCATCCACCCACCCACTCACCCATCTAGCATCCCCCTTTGCTGGGGCAACAAGTCTCCACTGGACCAAGCACCTCACCTCCCATTGATGCAAGACAAAGCAGTAGCAATATATGTAGCAAGAGCTATGGACTCACTCATGTTGTCTTAGTCAGGGTTTGTATCCCGACACAAAACAGCATGACCAAGAAGCAAGTTGGGGAGTAAAGGGTTTATTCACCTTATACTTCCACATTGCTGTTCATCACCAAAGGAAGTCTGAACAGGAACTCACACAGAGAAAGAACTTGGAGGCAGGAGCTGATACAGAGGCCATGGAGGGAAGAGTGCTGCTTACTGGATTGCTTGCCCTGGCTTGCTCAGCTTGCTTTATTATAGAACCCAGGACTACAAGACCAGATATTGCACCACCCACCCTTGATCACTAACTGAGAAAGTACCTTACTTCTTTGATCTCATGGAGGCATTTTCTCAAGGGAGGCTTTTTTCTCTGGGATAACTCCAGCTTGTGTCAAGTTGACACACAAAAACAGCCAGTACACATATATTTCTTTAGTTGGTGGTTTAGTCCCTGGGAGCTCTGAGGGGGCTGGTTACAATTCACCCAGCAAGGAAATCATGCCACTTGCATCATTAGACCTGTCTTCCAGACCAATGCTGAACAGAAAAATGCTCGAGTTAAATGACACCATATATCATATCAATCCCATAGATACTTGCAAAGCATGTCAAGTAAACATTACAGATGTACTTTCTTCTCAGCTGCTCATGGAACTTTCTACAAAATTGACAACATATAACGGCATTACTAAAAGGTAAGAAGGGTAAGAGACACCTGGACTATAAGTCAGTGGGTGCATATTCATTGTGCTATGAGTTGATCTGATTCCACCATAATATTCTGCCTTAAAATAGGTCCAGAGTCAAATGGTTAGGTACTCTGAAGCTTGGAGCTAAATAAAGTCTATTTTCCCTGAAGTTGTTCCATCAGTAATTTTTAAGTAGATTGATATGAAAAGTATAGCACATATTTCTCACATACTCCAGAAATGCTATCTCAAATATATATATGAACCCCTAGTAGATAAGTTGAATTCCATTTTCCAGTTACAGAAGTTAAATTAAGTCATTCAACTCTTAAAACCCTTCTTGTAACCTAATGACTGAATGAGAAATTAGTGGTATCCCAGCAAAAGTGCTTTGAATTATGCTTTCAAAAAGAATATGTGATTTAATCTTAGAATTTAGCCTTTAGTCTTAGAATTTTTGGAGGATTGTATTATTTACAAATTCTCTACCATCTGTTTTTGTAGTCATTCCTCATTCCGACCCTAAACATGTGTTTCTGTTTTCTAATATATATGTCTGAGATCAGGAAGTTGTTGTCTACAGACTCTAGGAGACAGGAGGAGACTCAACATGAGATTATTTATTGTCTCTTCCTCTCACAAAGAAAAGTTACCCAGAAAGTGAAGCTTGGCACCTGAATGCAGCTGTTTGTTCATGCAGCAGCCCATGAAATGCATATTTGTAACAAAATAATAGTGTTTTCCAAGTCACTCAGGCATCTTGGCTCTGGTACCCTTTGAATTTATAAATATTTTGTGTGTGTGTGTGTGTGTGTGTGTGTGTTCCAAATGACTCTAGACCACAGAATTACTGTGTACCTGTATAAAACACATCCCCTTTTCTTGTTCAATAACTGGCCAAATATTCCAGGGTAATAATCCGTGCCTTGCCAGTAGCACAAGATATAGGAAATTAGCATTTGTAAAAGTTATCTTTTTAAACTATCATTACCTCTTATGACTCCATAATCCTCAACACCAGGGGTGTAACAGAATAATTAGCTGTGTGACAATGGTATAAATTTAGCCTTTTTAAAACAAGTATTATTAATATCCCCTTGGGTTGTCATCCTGGCCTAACTTCCCCAACCATAAAGTATATATACTAAGACACAGACCTGTGATTCTGTGACTCATCTAAAGTGCCCAAGGAAAATGGTATAAAGATAAATGGAGGGGGGAAGGAAGAAGGGAAGCAGAGCCTAAGAGCATCATAAAACAGATGCATTAATCACACTTTAACGAGTGGAAGCATTATATATTATTATAAAACCAATAGCTGCAACAATACTATAATGATGCCATGATGAGATTGTGTTCATAGCAGTTTGGCCATTAAAATTATAAGAGCTTCGATTCTTGTTTATATTTTATTTCTTATTACTCTCTCTGGGTTTATGTGATAGAAATAATATCCAAAAGTACCAAATTGTGTAACTGAAATGTAGGACCATCAATATTCTAGCTAGTGGTAATACTATGCCTAAAGAAGATGAGCAGAATCACAGGGGTGCACTGAGAAAAGCATCACTTTCATTGACAAACTAAGTTTTCTCACTAATAAACTGAGACTTGAGCATTGCTCAAGTTCTGCTGGTCTCCATTCTCTGTGTAAGGGAAGGGGATACAGGAATGTCTACAGTACTGGGATCAAATCATTACAGAGCAAGGCAGCTAGTCATTCATTCACAGTAAAGCACTCAAATGCTACAGTGATTAACTTGGGCAATTGCTTAGTTATTTTAAGAGCTATACTGATAACTATCATATCTCAAGCATATTAAGAATTACATATTACGAACTGAAAAATGCATCTCTAGTATCTTTACTATGTATTAATTACTGTAGCTTATTAGTGTGGCAGTTGGTAAGCAGTATTTTTATGAGTGAATGAGGAAAGAGTAAAGACTTTGTAAGTCAAATCACATACATACACACACATAGAAAAGGAATATCCATTTAGAATCAAATATTTGAGGTCCATGTTACTATAAGCCAATTATTTAGCCTAGGGTTTTACCCCCATTTAATTTTTTCATGTTTCCTTCCACTGCAGGATCAGACTATTAATACAGTTAATGATGCAGAGAAGCTTAGCAGTATATCTGAGCAATTAAGCCCCTTCATTCAGGCAGTAATAAAACCTGCAATTGTCTCCTTTCTGCCTGGAAGAGCAACTTTATAGTTTATTGAGCAAGTACGGTTTTGACCCAACTGTGACTGTTCTTAAACTTCTCTACATTCTCCTGTCATCAGCTAACTCAGTGAAAGTAGTGTCTATTTTAGAAGACAAGGTCACAAATCAGTATTATCAGGACACATCTGGGCTAAGTACTGTATCCAAGCACAAATGTTATACACAGTCACCTGAGTAAGCCAAACTTTCCATCAATGCTCAGAATCTTGCTTCTCTCTCTCTCTTGTCTAAATGTGAAACAAATAAGGTAGTAGCCAGGAGAGTCATGCTTGTTGATTCACTTCTACATATCTTATTTATTCCTAACAGTGAAGTCAAATTTTTTCTCAGCAGGCTCTTAGGTTAGCAAATATTTATACATACTAAAATACTGTTTGAAGCATATGTGATAGTAAATATTTGAAGAACACTGATTGGCCCCATTTACGTTTAACTTTCACTTATCATTTACTTTCATTAGGCACACATATTTTCCCTATTTATTTATTTATTTATTTATTCACTTTACATCCCAATAGCAACCCCCCTTCTTTTCCCAAGTACTCTCTGACACAGCCCTTATCCCAATTCCCCTCCCCTTCTCCTCTAATAAGAACAAGTCCCCTCACCCCCTTCATCGTATCACCCAGTGCTGGCACATCATTCTCTACAGGACTAGGCACATCCTCTCCCACTGAGGCCAGACAAGGCAGCCCAGTTAGGGTAAGAGGATCCACAGGCAGGCAACAGAGTCAGGGACCCCAGACCCCCAGGAAGACCAGACTGCACAGCTGCTACATAGCTACATATGATGCACACATGTTTTTGAGGGATGTGTAAACTTCTATATTCTTTTACATAAAGGGAATCAGAAGAACTGTGAAGAAAGTACTGAAGAGTGCATAAATAGGTGGCAAGTTTATAGACAAAGTTAATGATACTAGAGTTCTTTTTTTGTCTTAACAGGCTGATAGTCTTGAGTAAGAAAGTTCCAGAAACTTGATGAGATGGTCTTATGTTATCTAAGCATGCCATAAAACTAAACTAGATTAAACGTAGTAGAGGTGTTGTGAAGGTTGTTGTACCAAGATATTATCATAAGTTACCTTCAAGTGGTCTGTCACTTTCTTGGATCACTCTTCAGTATTATGAGTCAGCCTGGGGAAGAATAAAATAAGAAGGACAAGGATAAGATGAAGGGAAGTAGTGAGAATGAAAAGTAAAAGAGAAAAATAAAAAAAGATTTCCCTGAATTAAAAATAATAAGAAAAAAATGACTGTTGGTTTTGAAGTAGAAGAAGCAGATAGTACACTTACATGGATCCTAACTCCCAATGATCCATTAGGCAAATATATATTCCTATCAAGCTTAGACATCCTTACCCATTGCACTTATAACAAGAACTTCTAACCTCTCAAAGAGCAAGCAGTCTAACCCACTGTTGTATAAGACACCACACACTAACAAGGAAACAAAACCTCTTGTCATTTCTTAGGTCGAAAAGAGATTGTGGCACGGAAAATTATGTGAACATTAAAAAACACACAAACAGCATGTTTACATATCCATCTATTAATAACACTGGTCAGAAAATATGCCTTTAGAAAGCAGAGTGTCTGAAATTAACAATCAAAAGTAACATCATTGAAACCTCTCTCCTCTGCTAAAAGATAAACAAACAATTCAATACCAGCTTCGTAATGACCACATATTTTCATCCACAGCAGGTTGCTGCCTAGTCTCTGCAGGAAAATGACAAATGAATGCTGTTTAATATTTTGCTTGAACAGTTTTTTCTTTCAGAAAACTATTTGCAATACGATAATGAGAAGAGCAGAGCTGCAGAGTAGCATTTTATAAGGATGACTACCTTTCTAGGGCATATCATCTGATTCGTACTTTGTTTATCCAGAGTGAATTCAATGGTTAAAATGATTAATTGAATCCATTTTGTGTTACTCATACCGGCTCTTGCAAAGGAGGTGATTGCTATTTTTTTCTTAGTGACTCATACAAAGATGCCAGCAGTTCACTGGCAATAACAAAATGACATTTCTAAACTTAGCAGTTCATAAATCTTATAAGATGCTAGCCACATCCAGTTTTCTTCCCTCACTTCACGCTCATCTCTGTACAAGATCAAAAGTGCAAAAGATGTAAATATGTCTGGAAGGCAGAGAGAGACTTCCTGTGGTACTCCATGGCAGGTCCCTCTCTTAGTACCACTGAGAACTCTGGGAGGAATAATGTGTATATTTCTCAAGTGAAAGCTTTTATTATCCCATCAAAGTGCTAAATTTGTCTGGTAAAAACATTCACAAAGTCTGTTAACATTTTCAAATTCCAATTGGGAATTAACAATCAAAAAGTAACATCCATTCAATTTAATGGATTATTTTTTAAGGAGCACTATGAAAATTCACACATTTCCTTCAGCCTTCCTATGTTATCTATTGTGCAATAGGAAATATGCTACAGCTCCACAGCCTCAGGAAATGAGTAAAAAAAATCTCCAGTATTATTTTCTGTGGTTCACATAAGACACTTACCAAATGTGCTGCGTTCTCTTTGTATTTCCTTTCCCCTCACCAGAACTTTAATGCTAGTTTCTGAAGTTCAGATTCATTACTAATATATGACTCACAGAGCTAGTCTCCAGCAAAGAAAATAGAATTGAGTTGACAAATACTGATTTGTTTGGGTTCTTTTTTTTTAAGTTTTGCCATTGTTTGTTAATATGGGTTTTATTTATTCTTTGAGAACCCCATGTATATATGTTGGTCATATTCGTCACCTTCTTCCTCCTTCCGACCATCTGTAATACAGCTTCATATCTTCCTCTTACCTCCCTCCTCCCGCCTCCCTCTCCCAAAGGCAAAACACAGCAACTCTGATTTGTGCTGGCTGAGCATGGGAGTTAAGACTGCCTTTAGAGTATGGCTGACATGCCAGGTGTCACTTTATTGAAGAAAATTGACTTTCCTTCTGTCAGCAGCAATCAGATGGCATTAGCTCCTTAGGTAGGATAGCGGCTTCATGTGCACCTCCTTTCTTCATGCTGAGACTTTTGTCTGGCTTGAGCTTGTACAGGTATTGTATGTGCATCACAGTTTCTATATTCTCATGTGTACATCTACTCCATTCCATCTGGGAACACTGATTCATGGAGTCATCCATCACCTCTGGATCTTACACCCTTTCTACTACCTTCTCTGCACAGGTCCCAAAGCTTTTAAGAGAATAATGTGATACAGAAGTCCTATTTATCGATAAGCATTTCAAAGTCTCCTTGTCTCTGCACAATAATGAAAAGGTCTTTAAATTAATTAATGTATTTACTTTACATCTCAATCCTAGCTTCCCCTTCTTCTCCGCTCTGTCTCTCCTCTCATCCCCCTATGACTCTCTCCCTTTCTCCACAGAAAAGAGGAGATACCCCATGTATATCACCCCCCCTTTGCTGATTAAGTTGTAATATAATTAGGTGCAACTTCTCCTATTGAACCTCAAAAAGGCAGTCCAGTTAGGGGAAAGAAGTCCACAGGCAACAGTCAGAAACAGTCCCTGCTCCAGTTGTTATGTGTCTTTGGTGATGGCAGGGCCTTTCAAAGCCTCAAAGTTCTCTCATCCATGCACCGTCATGTGACATACCTCCTCTAACAAGGCTATACTTCCTAATTTTTGCCAAACTGTTCCTCTGGTTGGAGGCCAAGTTTTCAAATCTGAGCATATTGGAGTCATGCCCCTTCAAGCCACCATTGTAGGTAGTGCATACTTTGTGACCCATACAGAAATAAGGTCATTCCAAAAAAGTTCTCCTCATTCACATTTTATTTACTTAATATTATGCCTGTATTGTTTTTAACTTGCTTATTTGTGACTTAAAAATACTTTTTATTGTTGCAAATTTGGGGATGAAGCTAATAGAATTACTTCTCATTGGTGATGATTATGTTCAGTATACTGCTATACCATTTAATTCAAGTTAATTTACTCTAAAATGTTGTGTCATGGTAGATGTGAGCATGGTGGACAACACTTGTAATATAACTCAGAGAAGTGATGTATAATAACCTTGTGCTTAAGTTTAGTCTGGGCTACATGGTAAGATTCTATAATATCTCCATTTTTGGACTATGGAGATGAGGTTATATAACTTATATGTTTCTCTTTGAAACAGCACACAACTCTACCAAAAGAATCTGCCTTTAATAAGACAATGGCTTTTTGGAAATTATTCTTTCTGTTACAATAGTGGTACTTATTGTTTATCTTACAGTAAGTATAATTTTCTCTACCAGGGAGAAGCTAAACTGAACAAATTATTGAGTTAAGTTATCTTATAGAATAAATTTCAAGGTACAAGAATGAGATAAATGTTCTGTGCCTAGTCACTGCTTGAGGTGCCCATCTGTACAAAAGCATGTGATCTGAGAATCCAGTGATATGATGTCTTCAAAATCAGGCATACAATAAAATCAAAGGCATCCGAGTCAGTTGTTTCTGACAGTTTAAAAGTACTGTCAGCTTTCCTATTTGATTTAAGGCAGTTATTCCTCAGTTAGACAATATCAATGTAAGATTCTAGTTCTACAAAGAATCCTGTGATGGATGTTGATGCTGAAGATTTGCTGGGAGTAAATACTGCTTCCAAGTACTTTTGAGATTAGGATGTGGAGGATGAGTTCAAAAGACATTCCGACTTTATGCCAATAACTCATATTATCACTGGCTCATTCTTCCTGCTGTTCTCAGTCTTAAAACTTGAAGATAAAAGCAAAATTGCCTCAAATTTTAGCTTTTCTCTTACATCTTAGGATATACAAGAATCCCCTGGCTTAATGAATTTTAGATATTGATAATCATTTAAAATACAGAACCATGAACCAGGTTCCTTGAGCATTGATTTACTACATCTTGATCTCAAAGCCATTTATCAAATAATGAGCTAGATGCTAACACTACGGTGACGGTGTAATTTTTTTTTCTGTTTATAGTCTTTGGTGGATACTGCTGGGAAATGGTAATTTTGTTTTTCATTAACCAGTAACAGGACTCTTCCTGGTTTCCTCTATTTTATTCTCACTGAGAGTGAACAATCGTTAACTGGGTATTGGTGATATCAAGAGTGTTAGCAGAGCAGCCATTTGGAAAGGAGGGTTACGCAAGAGATCTCTGTGTAAAGGCCGGCAGTAATCTATCAGCAAGAAGTGCATGAGATATAGGCAAGAAGCATTGACTCTAGTCTCAGGTGGTGTCACGCAAAACAATGATATGATAAACTGAATTATAGTGATGAAGTTGGGCAATTTCCACAGCTAACTTCAGTCATTTCAGGGCAGCAGAAAAACTAAGCTGTCAGTCCAGTTCTATTCCCTGTCCCCCGACATCACACTTGGCTCCAGAATTCTAGACAAAGCAGATGCTCACTCAGCCCCTGCTACAAAGTCACTGTTTACTGGCATCAGTGCAATTTATTTCAGCTACTTCAATCCCTTTGGATTCAAAGCTTTCAAAATAACCAGAGAAATAGACATGGCTTGTCATGACCAAACTCTTCAGTAAATGGAAAGGCAAAATGCCTCCCACCTGCACAGATGTTGCAAAGCCAAATGTGTAAAAGCAGCTTGACTTTGATTTCTCTTTTAAGAAATTGTTCATAGTAGATTCTCCTGTTTCAGATGCCCTACACCAATATATGGAGGAAAGAGGCCTTTGATATTCTGTAGTTATAACGGGCATCTTCTTCTTCTTGACTAAGTTGAAATAATTTTTTCCCTTTTTAAAATGTGAATTCTTGTATAATTAAAAAGTAGCTCATAGAAATATCCAGATCCTACCTATTTTTTATGTATAAGAAAATCAATTATTCACTAGACCATAAAGAAGCTAACAAGAAAAATGTAAGAAAAATGACGAAAGCTCACAGTTTTGACTTTAATCAACCTATAATTTATACTGTTCAATGGATTTCCTGGTGTTTAGGAAAAACACAAATGATGTTGTTGCTAATAATAAAACATATGAACTAGAAGAAGCTTTAGAAATAACAAAGTGTAACATCTTAGCATATGGGAAAGCAGGGGGACTGTGAGCATTTGTTTATAACACAGGTGAGTTGGGAGGGAAAGCCTGAAAGAAAACTGGCTTCAGCCTTAGATTCGGCTCTCTGTGAAAACCAGTTATTTCATAAATAGTTAATAATCTCAAACATATATATCTAACTCTAATAAAAAAAACAAACCAACAACTATATTTGAAATTTGATGAATTACTGGATAAAATAGGCAAGACCCCATAGAAAATGTTTAAAAGGCAAACAACCTACTTTCTTTAAAGCAAAATATAAAAAAAACCAAAACTGTAAAAATAAAATATGATATACACTCTCCACAAAAATTATCTTCACTTTGCACAAAGAGTGTTTCATAATTATTGTTTACACATAAAGATTAGAAGATTATCTGTGA
>NW_021604670.1:5347650-5367568 GCF_004785775.1 Grammomys surdaster
TTTTTTTTCTTTTGCTAATCCCATTTGTTTCTATGACAGTGGATATCCTATTGCTGAGGACAACACCCACACGGCTCATTAAGGGAGTGAGCT
The DNA here is from genome assembly GCF_004785775.1 of Grammomys surdaster. Classification (NCBI taxonomy): domain Eukaryota; kingdom Metazoa; phylum Chordata; class Mammalia; order Rodentia; family Muridae; genus Grammomys; species Grammomys surdaster. The sequence continues at coordinate 5,347,744 of NW_021604670.1, forward strand.
GTGTAGGCATGAAGCCTTCAGCCCTCTGTTCTCATCTCTTTGGCTCATAAAAGTACTATGAAGGCTATGGAAAGAGACACTTCCACACCAACCCACCCACAAAATCCACCACACAAGGTGACCTGGGACAATGGTGGAACAGAACTTGTGGGAATGGCCAACCAATGTCTGGTTTAACTTGAGGTCTGTGCCACAAGAGGGAGCCTGTCTCCTACACTTCTTGGATGGTTGGGAGCCTGAGAATGGAAAGTTGAATTTGCTAAAGATGTGACCTCCAAGGCCATAGGAAGGATATAGAACATTGGCTGCCTCTACTTTATTTATTGAGTCTCTCTTGGGAAACAGTAGGCATCATCAGTCATTAGTGTAAAGTTCTTTTCTCCTAGACAAAGATGTTTACTTCAGTATGCTTGATACCTAAAGAAATTTAAGATTCTCCTCTGGATGTGATAATCTAATAATTTCCCACCCCAGAAATATGCTCCACACCTTTATCTCTGAATATACTACTTTATATAACCAAAGGGACTTGGTGGTAGGATTAAAATTAGAGACTTTGAAATGGTGAAAAATTCTTACATTATCCATTTTAGCACATTAAAATCACACAATTCCATAAAGGTAAATAACTACTTCTTGCATCAAAAAATATAATTACAACTAAAGCCAAGCCAAACAGACATGCATGTATAAAGGACTCAGGACATGTGGCTGGGCTAAAAGAGAAGACACACAAACACAAAAATCTGTTAGAGGATGAAATGCTGCCTGGTTGGTGTCTCAGTTAGCAACTTGAGGTCCCAGGGAGTGGGGAGATCTGGTGGGGTACAGTGGGGGTAGGGACATCCTCTTGGAGAAGGAGGAGTAATGGGATAAGGAACTGTCAGAGGGTGGACTAGCAGGGGGATAATGACTAGACTGTAAAAAAATTAGATAATAATAATAATATAACAATAATTAATAAAAGATGAAATGCAATGAAATTTTGTCTATAGCCTCAGGAAGGGACAGTACCCAGAGAACCTGCCAATTTTAGATAAAGATACTCAAGCCATATTAATAACATATGGAGCTATAGGTTAATACATCTGTGCTGTTTATATCACAAAAGTCTATGATAAGTTGCTACAGATGTAGTTAAAAGTGAGCATGCATGATAATGGTGAAGTCAGACACACACATGGGTTTCAGAATCTATACTTGACACTACTTTCCCTCATAAATCATACTGATTAGACAAAACTTACATAAGCACTAACCCCCTATAAAATATTACATTCTGTGATAGACAATATATTTACTTCTTTCACTGTACTTTCATGTTTTAAATACATCTTACTGTATGCATTTAGGATTTTACCTACCTTCTCTTACATTTAAAATTAATCTTATGAATGTAGATAAAATTTCACATCATAATTTTGTATCTTACTTGGGTAGATTCTTTTATTTTTTACATGTAGGGTTTCTATATATGTGAACTCATTTCTGTGTGCTTCTGAATTAAATAACTTAAGAATTGAATGAATATGAAAAATTTCTTTAATCTCTCCAAACTTCCATTTCTTTACTTATAAGTAATGAAACTGGCAGCATTGGATACACAGGTACTAACTAAGGCAATAGCCATGAAAAGATCAGCAACAAAGAAATAGTATTTAATGTGCACCATTTAAAACCCAGAGCCATTATGACCCAGTTTTCCTGTATACCATTGACAGGGCCCTTAGAAGAACTCATATTATTTTGTTAAACAGAATCTAAGAAATAAAATGTGTCTATGCTGGGACCTTTGAAATGCATAATAACACAAGAGGAATGTTGAGGGTAAATTATGTTTTTCCACAGCACAAATTCCATACATTAAAATTTTGATCAAATAAAAATATTCTAAAGAGATTTTGGAACAAAATTAGTTTTCAGAAGAAAATTTAAAGGATAAAGTGAACTTATTGTAATGGAAAGAAACTGTAACAAGATAAAATAATCTAAGGCAGGTAACTATGAAGATCAATGCAGAAGAGGTGACAATTTGCTGGCTGTTGAGGCAGGCACTGCCTTTCATTCTGACAGAATTTGACATCTAACCATTGTTTAATAGAAAGTATTGTCTTTCACTTCTCCTTTTTCTGTTACATGACAGTGGATTCAGAAGATAACTTTCAGGCACATTACTAGGCATAATTGAGTGTTTTATTCATATTATATTTAGTGACAATTATCATATTTATTACTTGAATGGTAGTCCATTGCTAGGGAGAGAGTGGATTTTTCTCCTGCTTTCTATAACATACTCAGAACCACTTATCTCAAAATAATCTTTCATTCTTTTACTCCATATTGGTCATGAGACATATTTTCATGAGTAGTAATGTTTTCCTGTTATTGTTATCTCCTGACTGTAAAAATAAAATTATGTGCCAATAGAGTAAACTTTTTGCTCTGCTCATAAAACTTAATGGCGTTTAGAACTCCATGCATTTGAATCAGATAATTTTGTAGCTAACATTAAGTTGACTTTTCAGGCAGTTGAATTAAAATGTCAGCTACTCAATATGATGATGCCAATTCAAGTAGGAAGCAAAATCAATAAAGACCATTCACAATAACTATCCATGAAGAAACTGTAATTACATAATAGGCCTAATCTTTCTCCATCTGATTGTATATGTCATGAGAATTAGAAAATATTATTGGTTCACAGTGGCTATTAGCTTTCATATGCCTTCTTATGTAAGTGGATATATAGATATAAATGTCTCCAAACATTACAAAAGGCAAAAGTAGTTTTTAATTCCCAAAACCTATAATTTAGCATTCATAAGTAATATTTTTAAATACTTTAGTTTTGGATTTGAGATAAATGAATCTTGATTTTTTTAAACTTCTTGCTTTTTCCCATGATAATAATGATAATTATCCTAACCCTTAACAGGGAGTTTCAAAGAAATCATCATTTATCTCAATTGATTTTTAAAAATAGAACATAAAAATTAATTGTTCATTAGAACCATGGGATTGACCAGTTTGTAACCAAAGGGACAAAATATAAATCCATGTTTAATTGCCCTGTTCTCAAAAATAGTAGAGAATACCCTGATACTCAAAATTATACCACATATAATCTAATTAAATAAGTACTGTTTTAAGGATACAGACGGAGATGCGGTATAATGATTCTGACAGAGGACTGCATGGTGTACTTACACGAAAAAGTTTCTTGAAGATTAGAAGAAAAGGAGGAATGTCATAAATTCAATGCATGTCTTATGCTTGCTAAATTCTGTCTCTAATGTCCTCTTTACTAATAAGAAGTAGGCTACGATTTATATCCAAATTACCCTTTTATTCCTTTTTTCCTTTTCCTCCTCCTTCTCCTTTTCTCCTCTTTTCTTTCTTTTCTTTTGCAGTATATGATATATTTTGCAAGATTCTTTTTATCATAAGTGGCTGAATATAAGAGGTTTGAGATTATTAAATGGATTAATACTATTTAAAGGGTTAAAGTAAAATTCTATGAGATCATGAAATTCATAGAGATTTTTGTTAGTTTATTATTTCTATTTGAGTTACTGTTTGTGATTTTGAGAATTCTTCAAATGAATATTCTAGATCCCTACTTACTTATATATTTTCTTATATTTCATTCATTTAAAACCCTTAATATAATTTTAAGGGGTTAGAATTTATGCGAATTTGCTACTAGAGTAGATGGGCAAGATAAACAAATTAGTTATGACCAATGAAGTTAATTGGAAAATGTGTAAAAGTTCCCACAGAAGTTATAAATGAGACCCAGGGAAGAGCCTGTCTAGAAAGAAGAGCAGGACTGAGTCTCATACAATATCTTACAGTTAAATGGATTTTAAAGAATTCAGCCACAAAAACTTGCTACATTCAAGACCATAAACGCAGTGTGAAAAAAAACAGAGAGGAGGAGAATGCGGACAGAGAATATAAGAAGCAGGAGGTAAACAATAGCTAACCCACTATAGACTAATGAGATTGTCCAGTGGGTAAAGTGTTCACACCAACTAAGTAGCAGATCCTGAGTCTGAACCCTAAGCACCCACATGAACATCTATTTACACTATCATGGATGTGTGTGTAGAAATCACTAGAGTAAAACACTAGGCATCAATCTCTAGCCTCTACAAGCACACACACACATAAACACACACACACACACACACACATACAGAGAGGGGGGAATAATTAGAAATACATTAATAATTCTATGATTAGACAAAATATGGGTGAATTAAAGATTACAGTGGATGCCCTCAACATCAACAATTGCTATAAGGAGACAAGTTGAGTTGCTTTATAATCAATCTAGTCTATTTCCAAACGGGCTTTGTGTATCCCATAGTAAAACATTTATTTTTTCTCTTATATGCTATTCAAGTGTCAGATAGTCAATAGAAGTTTTCTTGTGTAACTTCTGAATGGATGTCAACACATCCCAACAGAGATACTTAAGATTTGGTGGTTACATCAAGCAAACATCTTTTAAAAGTAGCTTCTACTTAAGAGTACTCTTGATGTAACCACCAAATCTTAAGAAAAGTATCTTTATGTTAGGCTTCAATCCACCCACTGCCTCCTTCCGAATTGTAGATAAAAATCTTTCATAATCTGTCACAGCCCAAGTTGACATACAGTTTTTCTGCCTTTTGATATCACTATAATGGAATTACTATTTCACAAGATCCTCTTCTGTATACTAGATGCTGTGTGAATTCATCATATATTAATAGTTATGATTTAAATGGATATGCTTTCATTCATAAATATAAAGTTGGAGTTTGGAATATTAAAAAAAGGAGTAGATAACCCTGTATTTTGTGAGAAACTATATAAATACTTTACCAGATTGCAAATGTACAGTGCATAAGGGTCTTCAAGTAACAACACATCACTACAATATAATAAACTCAAGATGTTTTGGCAGTTGTTATAGGATCATGTTAAGAAAAAAGGGCCAGTACAATACCTTTAACTTGCATATCAGAGAAAATAAATCTGTATATAGAATCCATATGTGTAGGAACATTCATAATTAGAAACTAGAACTGTCTGCACTTGAATTCAACTATTAATGATAATTCTTCTCAGAACAGGGCAAACAAATTCTCTCTGTTGTTGCACTGCTTAAATCATATTTCATCATCATGGTTTCAAAGTATTTATAAACGGACTTAAATGATCCATATGGTAGTCACCCCTTCCATATCATTCATATATATATATCAGTATTCCTGATGTTATTTTGATCATGCCTAAACTTCTACTGAATCAAATGCCTATTGGGAATAGTAGCCCCTGTTATTCTTAGCTTTCTAATACAAATATCTACGCAGCATCAGTCTGTATTGTCCAAAAGTATTCTATGCAAATATCAGCTAAGTATTTCCGAGAAATAATTTGCCCTTACCTTTGTAAATCTATCTGTTTTTTTCCTTTGAAATAATAGAGATGAATTTGTAGATCGTTCTGTTCTGTGGCAAATAAAGAGTATCTGATTGAATCCAATTCCCTAGAATAAGGAATAATGATTCCCTACTGTAGAGTCATCATTAACTCACCATTACTTATTGTTTTGTGATGTGAGCCTCCATATGCTTATGTGGAGAAGTCAATATACAGAATAGTTGAGAACATAAGTGCCAGAAACAGAAAGCCCAGTTGATTGTGGATTTATCACCCACAATCTATGCCACATTAAGTAGGGTAACAATTTAAGTTTTCTCAGAGAATCACCTGGGTTTTAGCACAAAGTTTTATGTATGCTAAGTTCTCAAAAAAAAGTGAGGGTTTTTCCTACTTTTGGTGATAGATACCTTATATTAATTATGGATGATATGTAGAAAGTTAGCAACTTACAAAACTAAAGAAACATCAATGTTATGCAATACCTGTTACTTGCCATCCTTTGAGACTTCCAGAAAAGTGAGAGGTATTGCCTCACACTCTACTAGGATCAGCTATCAGGACAAAAGTAAAAAGACTCATCACAAAACAGGAGTCTTGTGTGTTCATAGAAAAAAAAAACACATCAACTTAGCCTTTCTTGGCCAGAGCTTGTAGTTGCATAGCTTTGGAATTAGCATAGACCAGTGGTATTCAGCCTGTGGATCAAAACCCCTTTGTGGGTAAAATGACCCTTTCAAGTGAGTCACATAACAGATGTCCTGCATATCATATTTTTTACATTATGATTCAAAACAGTAGCAAAATTAAAGTTAAGTAGCACCAAAATAATTTTATGGCTGGGGTTACCACAAACTGAGTAATTGTATTAAAGAGTCACAACATCCAGAAACCTGACAACCACTGCTATAAACCTTGTCCTTTTTAGAATAGTTCACATATACCAGTCAGCAGAGCTTTCCTTTATATAAGAAATAGGTCTAAATAATGAGAGAAGGCAAGATATCAAATTCTGACAATGGTGAAACTTTTTCTGAATGTTTTGCAATTATGTACCTACTCATTATGTACCCATTCATTCTTTCAGACTTTTTACTGAATTGCACAATCAAAAATGAGATCAATAAAAATCCTTCTGAGCAGTAGTTATCAATATGATAGTGTAGAAAAATACAGTGGTTTTTTTAAAAAATGAATCACTTATGATCTTTATGGTATTATGTACTTTTAAATAGCATACTTTGTCAAATATCACATGAGAATATGCAAAAATAGACACACATGCAAATATGCACACTCACAATAAGAAATATATGTATAGTTTATGTATATGTGCATAAATATATGTGCTTGAAGTGGTAAAAATTTAGATTGTAGTGACTTTACTTTGGTATTTTAAGACTCTTTCAAGACTAGATAAAATTAAGAAAGAATGGGGAAAGACATGATATTATTTAGCTTACTTTTCTTTTTACTTAAAATAAATGCCACTGTCTGAGGTCACATAAAATTTAAGTAAATCCTCTAAGTGTATTTGAAGTAAGTCCTCTGGTCTATCTTCTCTACAGTACTCAAAAAATATCAAATTATAAAAAAGTGAAATCTCTGGTTACATACTAGAGTTTCAGATATATAATTTAGTTTCAATGTTATCTGGTTTCATTGAGTTGTTCACATAGGTTATACATGTTTAATGAAATGTTATATTAATTATTTCTTTCTTAAAACTGACAAGGGACAGAAACTGCACAAGGGAATAATGATTTATTTTGGCTCACAGTTTCTAAGTTTTAAGTGTATTATGATAATAGAAACATGGGAGCTCAGTTCACAGTAACAAAGAGAATGGGACAGTCAACTAGGAAGCAGAAATTTTAACCTGAGTCCATACTAGGTGTGTTCTTCAAAAGTCTATCTATAGTGATCTCCTCCATCAACCACATCCTACATCTTAAGAGATCCATAAGCCTCCACTTCTACAACAAACACAAAAAGAACATAGCCAGCTGAAGTATAGCATTCAGTGTGCTAACCTAGAGTGTATGCATTACACTCAAACCATAATAGTAATTATGGTCTAGAATTTGTATTTACCCTAAAGAGACAGAGATGTGTTAGTGCTCTGAGAGATGTATAAGGAAGAAAACTTTTGCCAAATAAGTTTTAGTCTCCTTAAATACTCAAGTGCAAAGAAGGTTTCATTATCATGATGATTACCTGTAAATTCTAAAGGGAGCAGAAATCTCTTTTCCCCCAATGCTAGGCATCAAGGGAAGGTCACAGACTGAGTGAAAGAGTTAGTAAGAGTCAATGATGGGAAGATACTCAGAACTTTTGAGTATATCAAGAAGATTGGAAGCTGGAGAAGTTCTGGGCATTTGGCAAATGGCAAAGAATTCCAAACAGCAGGAAGAGAACATATATATGAGAGCAATGAAGACAAAGACTGTAGAAACAAGTTACCTGCTCTTGTATATTTAATGAACAAAATCATTAAGACAGAATTAGAGCACAATTCTGCACATGTTAAGATTTTATGTAACACATCAGAATTCTCTGATCATGAATGTAGGCTCCAGTATCTAACTGTAATGACTATGTCTTGGTTTTACCACTAATTAGCCAAGTAATCTTGAACACATGCTTTTATCCACCCCAGGGTTCTTCCCTGGGCATTTTATTAAGTATATGCAAATATTTCAAAATTAAAACATGAGATCTGAAGCACACCTAATCCCAAGAGTTTGGGAAAAGAAGTATTCCTTACACAATATACATACTATATATAAAATATATACTCATATATATGTATATATATACATATATATGAGTTTTTATATATGAGTACTATACTTACATCATTTCCTCCTTCTTTTCCAACTCCACCTGTACTAGCAAATACATAACCTTTTATTTAACTATTGCTTTATTACATACACATGCATACACACAAGAGACATAGATGATAGGTAATCGATAGATAAGTAAATAGACAGACAGATATGTGATAGATGATTTAGTGTGTACATGTTTAAGGCTGACCATACAGTATTATGTAACTTGTCAGGTGACATGTCATTGGAGAAGACAGATTCTTTCTTCTATAGCAGCTATCTATTGGATGTAGCTCTTCATCCACTGGTGTAACCTTGTGAAATTTTCTCCAACCATATTGGTGTGCCAATTGAAATTGTTATTTTTCATGTCTTGTTTGGGCAGTTATGTTGTTCAGATATCATAGGTACAGCTTCTACATCATGTATAGAGGATACTATCTTAACTTTTGTGGACATCCTGGTTCTCTAACTTTTAGAGGTTTTCTGCCCTCTCTTCTGGGATGTACCGTGAACCTTAGCTGTAAAGGTATTATTATAGATGTACTACTTGGGATTGGGCACCCCACAGTTAGTTGAAGTTTTTCTTTTAACTCACTGTGTCTCACATAATCATTTATGAAATTAGGGTAAAGTAATGCCTTCCTCTTTATTTATGGGGAATTTTTAAAGTTAGTAATGTGAAACATTTAAAACAATGTGAGGCATAGTGAACTGTTTTGCTACATCTATTACATAAAAACTACAAAAGAGAACAAGAATTTTAATAAAAGCCAAGCCCCTTCTCCCATGTCATGAAAATCAATGGGTAAGAAATATTTCTTGTCCAACATTCTTGAGACTAGATGTGCTTCATATCTCAGGTTCAGATTTTGGAATATATGCATATACTTAAAAAAAATACCTTGAGAAGGAGAGTGGAGAGGGGGTAAAGCAGTTGTTTAAGACTACTTGGCTAATTAGTGGTGAATCCAAGATGTTGTTGTGGTAGTTTGATTCTGTAGCCCACATTAATGATCAATGAACTACATGGCTTCACATTTAATCTTAGGATGTGCAGAACTGTGTTCTAATTCTGTCAAAGGATCCTTAGGAATGAGGCCTTCTTGCCAAGGTAGTAAGATAATTTAGAAGAGCCATGACCAAAGAGAAGAGTACAAGGCCCATTAAGTACTAAAAACAGCCACTATTTGAAAAGTAAATGATATTTAGAAAAGGGAAGAAAAATACAATATTGGAGGCAAAGTGTTGATGACGGCACAGTCCATCCCATCGTATCCAAATGTCTGGTCAAAGGGTGCTACCTGGGAAAGAAGCCTTTAGCTTGTATTTATATCATCATAGAACAGAGAACCTTTGGAAAATGTTAGAAATTCAGGACATTATTCTGTGGGTATTCTCAATCAAAGCTATGGATTAGCTATCCTGAGACTGTCTACATCATAGTAACTAATGGTAAAGACTTACATTTCTATTTCAAAAATTTTAATTAAAAATATCTGTTTCAAAAGTATTATTGAAGAAAAAGATGATCCAGGACATATAATATATATTGCTATTCTTTTTTTTAAAACTTGAGGATGAAGTTGGTTATATTGTGGGGATACCAGGATGTATACAACATATACAATTCGATAAGTGTTAATACAGCACACAAATAAGTTATGGCAGAAATCACATGGTCTACTTAATAGAGTTAGAAAAAACCCAGGCATTCCCTCATGATAAAAGGTTGAAAGAAATTAGAAGAAAAATACCCATACATATTAAAGTCTAGATATGACAAATATATTTGGCATCATACTTATTGGAGAGAGACAGAGATTTCCCTATAAAATCAGAAATGAGGTGAAAGTGATCATTTTTCTATTCTTTTTTATTGGATATTTTCTTTATTTATATTTCAAATGTTATTCCCTTTACCTGTTTCCCCTCCCTTACCCCGGAAAACCCTGTATCCCATTTCCTTTCCCCTGCTTCTGTGAGAGTGTTCCTTGGTTGGTGGTTTCGTCCCTGGGAGCTCTGGGGGGCTCTGGTTGGTTGATATTGTTGTTCTTCCTATGGGATTGCAAACCCCTTCAGCTCCTTCATTTTTTCCCTACCTCCTCCACTGGGGACTCCATGCTCAGTACAATGGTTGGCTGTGAGCATTCACCTCTGTATTTGTCAGGCTCTGGCAGAGCCTCTCAAACTACAGATGTATCAGGCTCCTGTCAGCAATAGTGTCTGGGTTTGGTGACTATATATGGAATGGATCCCCAGGTGAGTGAGGTAACCCAATCACAAAAGAACACACATGGTATGCACTCACTGATAAGTGGATATTAGCCCAAAGTTTGTAATACCCAACATAAAATTCATAGACCACATGAAGCTCAAAAAGAAGAAAGACCAAAGTGTGGGTACTTCAGTCCTTCTTAGAAAAAGGGAAGAAAATTTTCACAGGAGCAAATACCAAGTGTGGCACAAAAACTGAAGGAAAGGCCATCCAGAGACTGCCCACCTGGGTATCCATCCCATATGATGCTATTCTTAAGTAGAACTGCATATACTCCTGGCTAACTATATAGTCCTCAATAAGACTGCTCTAACTTTAGACACTAATTGTACATTTGGATGTTTTTCAATCAACCCAAATTTAGGCTTGGTTACTATATAGTTGTAGGCATCCATGATTCCCTCAATTTGACAGCTCACTAGAATGACCCACTGAACTCAGAAAAACTCTATACCTGTGAATATAAAGTATTTGAAAGGATACAGAAGACATAGATGTTTAAGAGCATATCTGGAGCATTCTAAAAGGTCTTCTTTCCATAGGGAAATATGCTACCCTCTCAGCAAAAACCAAAAAATGCTCAACAGCCACAAAACTCTCTCTGGCCTCAGTATACACAGTTTCTATTGAAATTGCATCATGTACTGATGATTAGATCATTGGCTTCATGAATGAATTAAATCTCCAGCTTGTTTCCTCTGCCCAGCAGTCAGATTGATATGTGGGTTAAAGCCTCAACACTATCATCATATGATTTGTTTTTGTCCCAATCCTGAGTCATCTCACTTACATGAGCTATCCAAGAGACCACCAGAAATCACCCCTAGCACACTAATCACCCTAAACTTCACTGGACTAACATAAATGATAAAGATGTGCTTACCACTGGGAAAATATCAAGTTTCAAGGTTCTGTGATGGGAACCTGAGATAAAGATTAGAGCTTTTTTATTTTAACCATACACATACATACAAGCTCATGAACAAATTATCTCAATTCAAGTATATAAATTACATCATGATATATATTCTGTGAGAGACTCTAATAAATAGTTTTGAAACTTATAGAATACAGAGTTTGAGTCTATTGGTAGAATGATTCTAGGATATATGGCACTTTCAGCAACTAGGAACAAAACACAACAGAAATGGTACAGGCAACACAGTAGGTACCTATTCAGACACACACACACACATAATATCACATATATATATGGTCAGAGTATCCCACTATTTATCTCCTGCTGGCACAGTACACTATGTGTAGCCCAGGTTGACCTCAAACTCCTATAGGTCTTTTCCCTCAGCCTCCTGAATGCATTGCTGACAAGTCTGTGATACCACACTCAAATGATAATATAAATATTTTCACCAACACTAAGCCTGGTGGTAGCTTAATTCCCATACTTTCTCTATCATAAATTTAGGCACAAAACCAGAATGATATCAGAATTCCATTTTCCAATTAAGTTTGTCCCTTTAACTTAGTTTATCTTTATGAGACCAGGGAAATTATAACCCATTGAAACATTAAAATTTTGATTCACTTGAAAGCTTTTATTAAGCTATAATTAATAGTTAGAAAGAACTTTACTAGACATTTGGCATGAATTGAACCATTGCATAATTATCATAATAAGAAAGGTTTTTTTAAATGAAGACTGGGTATTCAAACCATGCAGAAAATATAAAATTATATTCAAAATGAATTGTTATGATGTTTGTATATTAACTCTGTCCAAAAGATGCATAAACTGTAAACCTTAAGACTAAAATAGATATAGATATTTTAAGACCATTAGCACATATATTTCTTTGCTAATTGTTCAATTTTAAATGTAACAAAAATTTAAACCATGATATATTTTTCATGAAGTTATTTTTGTAGTGGTGGCCTATGCAGACTCACAGTGGAGATAGTCTTGGACTGGAGAAATGCATTTCAGAAGTTTAAAAGCATGATTCACAAGGTATTTTAGTTTGCTTTCTGTCACTCTCATAAAACACTCTAACTAAAGGCAATTTAGAGGAGAAAAGGATTTCTTTTAACTTACAGGTTACAGCTCATCATTGTGGAGAAGTCAGGGCAGGAACCCGAGGTAGACTACAGCAATCCTGCTCACTATTTCATCCAATATTTTCTCTAGTTTGGGAATGAACAGCTAAAGGAGTAGAGTAGAAATCATAGAGGATTGTTTCTTGATGGCTTGCTCACTGATTCATGCTTAGCGTTTATATACATCCCAGGCCCATCCATAATGTGGATGCCATGCTGAATGGAATGAGCCCTCTCACATCACTTACCAATTAAGATAATCCCCACAGACATGCCCACAGACAATTCTAATATGGGCAATCATTTAATTAAAAATCCCTTGGCTGGTGACTCTAGGCTGTGTTAAGCTGACAGTAAAGCTAACTAGAAAATACATCATTACTTGGCTGTTTGTGATATTGGAGAGGTTGAAGCACAAAAGCTAGAGAATAGCCAAGTAATATGACCTACAACTTATTTGATGATTCCCTTTAAAAAGGCTATGATGGTACCAGCAGCACAGTTCCATGTTGTACTTGGCTCTTTATTAGAGTGAGAAGGCTTCTTTTCTGGTCCTGAGGTCTATGAAGCCTACACAAGCAGTATGAAGATAAAGGATGGCAAATATGTATAGATTTGGCACTAGTGGTGGACATTTACATTCAACTCCAAAAATCTACTACACATCAATTATGTGTAAATCCCACACAAATTGAATAGAAAAGCAATCTGAGGATCTTCATCTTTTCCCCTCTACTATCACTGAAAATAACCTTTGTAGACTACAGATCTTCTTTAACTTGGAAAATATATCATTGTGCTTTGCTTTGAATGGTGTGCAAGTAGATTCTCCCTAATCATGACAACTACCCAGCCAACTGTTAAATATCCTTTAATGATTATTTACTTCACTTAATGTCAGTCTTCATCTGTGATTAGACCAGTGGAGCAGCAGTGCCTTGTGAGGTACAATCATTGGTTTTAAGCTTTATTGAGAGAGAGATAGAAAGACACAGAGAGAGAATGAGAGAGAGAGAGAGAGAGAGAGAGAGAGAGAGAGAGAGGGGGAGAGAGAGGGGGGGGGGAGGGAGGGAGGGGGGGAGTGAAGGAGGGAGGGAGAGAGGAGAGGGAGGGAGGTGAGAGATTTTAAAGTAAGTAGATACACTGGCATAACTAGTAAATCAAAACTATAATGCAAGAAAATTACCACCACAAAAATAACCACATGAAAACTATAAAATGGATTAAACTTTTGTTGCATGTATAACTGAACAATTAGCATGTCTGAGTCTGTGGCCATGTAGCATCAGTGTTCTATTAGATGCCCATGGCTCATATTACCACTAAAGACAATGTGGACATCCTTGGTAGAGCTGTCACCTGACTGCGTTGATATCCAAGGGATGTGTAGAGCTGACCCTGCCTCTCACTGACTTCAGCATTCTGGAGAGCTGGACTCACCTCTCACCTGCTACAGCACTAAGAAGAGAAGGCCCTGCACTTTACCTGAGCAGTACAGTAGAGCTGTCCCTAGTGGTGAGGGCATAAGTGAGTCAGCCCCAAAGGGTATGAGTACTAGAGAGCTGGCACAACCACCTGTCTGCTTTGGGGTGGCATGGGTGCAGGGAGATTCCCTTGCCCTGCTCACCTCACCATCTACAGCAGTCAGGAGAGCTGGCCTTGGGCACATGAGAGTAGAAGAACTGGCCCTCCCCCTTACCTGCTGCAGCAATTGAGAGAATGACAATCCAGTATTGATGATGCAGCAGAAGCAAGAGGCCTGGATCCCAACCAATGAACAAAGAACATTTACCAGTGAAGAGGTATAGACAAAGGCTATACTATGGGAAAAACTGTGACACACTACAGATTCTATGACAAGATGTTTTTATGCTTTGTTTTGTTATTTTGAACTTTTTGTTTTGTATTTCTTTTGGGGGAAGTTTGCAAGGGCAAGGGGTGGATACAAAGGGATGGGGAGATAAGTGGGATTGGGATGCATGATGTGAAATTCATCAAGAATTAATAAAAAGTTTTTTTTAAGTCTTTACCAGTGAGTATGTAGAACAATGTATTACTAGTGAGTTTGTGAATAATGTTATTTGAGATGAGAACTTTTCCAATTTTCAAAATATTTATGTACTATTCACCATCAACTCAGCTTCTAGGCATTTAATCTGCTCCCTAAAACATGACTGCACAAAAATTTGAAAACTATTAATTTATGGTTTCTTAAAAAATCAACTCAGTATTTGTCTAACTCTAAATAGGTAAGCAAAATAGCACATATAGTCATTCAATTAAATAGAATAGAAAGTAGTGCAAAGCTGATACAGGTTATGAAAATGAAGGCATCATACTAACTTTCAAATAAGCAACAACAGAAAATTGTATAATTTTATTTAAAGGAAGTGTCCAAATTTGGCAAATATACAGAAAATTCAGTAGCTAGTATCAGGGACTGAGCAAAGGTCTAGTTAGGAATTATGGATACCAAGTAAAATCTAAAAGTATTGAATTTTTAAATAATTCTAATAGCTTTGCATGACTCTATGAAACTCTATACATACTTTAAAAGGATAACTGTTATTAATTGCATGTCAACAAAGTTGTAATTAGAAATATGCCTTGGGAGATATAGTAAAATTATTTAAGAGTTCCTTGATTTAAAGAGGAAAATAATTACTTAGTTGAACAAATAATAGGTATTAATTGTGCACGTGGTAACAAAGTGAGTCTTTAAAAGAAGTGTATATCACTAAATGCTTATTGGAAGATGAAAAAGTTTTAAATGAAAGTGGTTAGGAAATCTATTAAAATGCATAGGGAAAGAAACACAAAGGAAGAAATAGAGCAGCTGGTATGAATAAAATTATTGAGTGAAATGGTCATATTCATAACTTGATGATAACCAACAGACCCTCTCCAGTTTCTTGTCCTTTACCCACCTCAGTATACATATATAATGATTGTATTCCCATCTACTGCCCAAACATTCTTACCAGTACTTGTTGTCATGTTTGTTGTTTATTTTTGTTGTTGTTGTTTTAATGATAGCCATTTTGGCTAGAGTGAGATGAAATCTAAAACTTTTTTTCGATTTTTTTGTTTTGTTTTGTTTTGTTTGTTTTTCGAGACAAGGTTTCTCTGTATAGCCCTGGCTATCCTGGAACTCACTCTGTAGACCAGGCTGGCCTCAAACTCAGAAATCCACCTGCCTCTGCCTCCCAAGTGCTGGGATTAAAGGCATGTGGCACCACCGCCCAGCTAAAACTTTTTTATTTTATATTTTTTTTAATGTCTATGTATAGTGAACACTTTCAAGAATATTTCTTAGTCATTTTGAGGACTATGTGTTAAGTGTTCTATTTTTTAAATTCCCTTATTTACATGCCCTTTATTACTATTTATATGCATCAGCCTCTATTTGCATATTTCTTTCTTTTTATAATTTTTAACTTTATTTACTTTCCCAATCACAGCACACCTCTCTCCTCTCTCCTCAGTACCACCCTTACAAATACCTTCCCCCATTGTCCCACTCCTTCTTCTCAGAAAAGGGGAATCCCCCTTGGCTACCACCCCACCCTGGGGCATCTAGTCCCAGGAGGTCTAGGTACAACCTCTCCCACTGAGAATGTCAGTCCAAGTAGGGGAAAGCAGATGCAATCACAGGGAACAGAGACTGAAACAGGCGCAGCTCCTCTTGGTAGGAGACTCATATTAACATCAAGCTGCACATTTGCTACAAATGTATAGGAGTTCTAGGTCTAGCCCCTACATGATCTTTGGTTGGTGTTTCAGTCTCTGAGCCCCATGGTCTCAGGTTAGTTGACTCTATGGGTCTTCTGGTGTCCTTGAGTCATCCAACTTGCTCATTTCTATCACCCACACTTGAATGTTCAGAAAAAATGGATGAAACTTGAGAAGATCATCCTGAGTGTAGTAACCCCAGAGTCAGAAACTTACAAGTCAACATCAGCTTAAAGGCTGACTCATTTCTTCCAGTACTTGCAAGCTATTTTTAGAATACCAAGATTCTATGATACTCAGGGCACTAAAACAAAAGCTAGTTCATAGACCTCCATAACGGACATGCCAGATTTTAAAACACAAACACAATTAGAAGGTGCACAATCAATGCAACTTACATTAAATATTGTAGAAAAATCCAAAGTATTTTTAACTTGACAATTAAAAGAGCTTTAACACATGTGCTAACACCTGTTTGAAATCCAGATCCTGCCCCAGCTTTATCTCTTGCTAACATAACATCATAAATAACTGCAGCTAATTTTCATATATGTCTCTGAAAATATCCAGAACCAGACTTCCAAATGAAGACTATTATTTCCAATATTGGATTGATTTCTAGACCAGTCCATGATTGAGTCTGAATAACTGGTCATATTTAATAACAATACAAAAGGCATTATAACTTCTCTTTTTGATTCTCTGTTCCACAAGGTCTAAGAACTTGAGGAAAGGCAGCTTGTGCTATCAGGGGTATAGATAAGCAATGGTGGATCTCGAACTTATGGCCAATACAGCTTCCCAGTCACCACTGTCAGGCTTTAAGCAGAAGCAAGAGGGTAGTAGGTTTAATTACAGCTGGCATAACAGCTTTAATTACATTAATTCCTAGCACTACTGCTTCTGCAATTGCTGTGACACAAGAAGTTAAGACAGCTACTTTTGTTAATTATTTAGCAAAAAAAATGTTACTAATGTGTTGAATATATCAGAGGATTTAGATAGGCATTTGGAAGAACAGATTGATGCTCTTTATCCTATTCAAATTCCTGGAAGGAGGTTCAGAATTTAAATGTAAGGAGCCATCTTGAGTGTCATGCCAAATACCATTGGATTCATGTTAGTTCTAAAATTTACAGTGGTAGTCATTATAATTAGGAAAAAGTTTAACATGTGCAGTACATTAGACATAATACTAACACCTCTCGGGATATTTTAATGATACATAGGGAGCTTATGAATTTCAAGAATGCTGCTCTGTTGAGAGTTGATGTGGTAGATACTGCAGATAAAATTACCTATGGCCTGAGGTCAGTATTTCTATTTTGGTCAAGCTTCAAAAATGGCATATATAGCTTTATTGTGCTAGCCCTTTTTGTCCTGGAAATACTTTTACTCCTGCCCATTGTGTTAAACCTTTTCTTCAACAACATCAACATATTGGCAGCCAAGTACATGGCTTGAACCTGAAAATGGACCCCCAGAGAGAGTTATTAAATTAACAGGCTGGCAAGCCAAGTATCAGTAAGATTCTGCACAGAGCCTTACCAACCTAAGACAGAAGCTCATTGCTTTTGATAATGCATATTCCATGATGCGTCAGGAAGGTATTCGTGTCACAATGACCTAAGACAGGCTGTTTATTTCATTAACAGTCTTGTTAATGAAATAAAAAAGGGGAAGAGGAGAAGAGCTTTTGGGCTGCTTGGTAAGAATCTGACATGGACCAAGGTCAAGGAAATGGGCTGATTGGTAGGAATATGACATTGACCGAGGACAAGGAAGTAGACTTCAGGCAAGAATCTAACTTTAGGCTAGAATAAAAAAGTAATTTCAGGTAATATTCTAATTCTTAGGCTAGAACAAAGAAGTAATCTAAGGCAGGAACCTAAATATTATGCTAGAACAAAGAAGTAATTTCAGATAGGAATCTAAATTTTAGGCTAGAACAAGGAAGTAGGCCTCAGACATAAAAATGACCTTGGAATAAGACAAAGAAGTAGGCTCAGATACTTTGATCATCCTGATAAGCCCTTAGAAACAGTGATCACAAGAGTATACATGTAATTGGTTTTAATGCCTTGCTTTTTCTTTAACTATTTTTTGTTTATTGTCTTGCTTGTTCCTTGACTATTTGCATCTATTATATTGCTAGACCCTCAACCTAGAACTGACCTTAATACATGCATGTAATCAAAATGGTATAAAAGCATAAAGGAGGAGGGGGGACGGGACAGTGGGTTCTAGGGAGGGGAAATGGGAAAAGGGGATGACATCTGTATTGTAAATAAGTAAATTATCCAATAAAAATATTAAACAAAAAACAACTGGACATCAACCATAAAATGCAGGATAACTACAATCCACAGACCCAAAGAAACTGAGTATTAGGAGGTGCCAAAGGGAGGATGCGCAAATCTCACTAGGAAGCAGAAACTAAATGTTCATTAGAGATAGACAGTTTGACAGAACTGGGAAGGAGAGGAGGTTGGAGGAAACTGGGTGGAGATCATATGTGGGGAGAGTTGGGGTAAGAATAGAAATCAGCAAGGGGGAGCACATCTCTGGTGACTATCTGGAGGCCTGAGAAGAGAGAGGGTACAGAAAGGCAATGGGGGTGACCCTAGCTTAGAGACTTACAGAGGGGAATATGGAGACTAAAATGGCCACCTCTTACAGCCAAGAAGAACTTTCAGAGGAAGGAAAGAGATGTCAATCCATTCACAAAAACTTTAGCCCCAAATTTGCCTTGCTTAGAAAATGTGCAGCGATAAAGATAGAGCAAAGACTGAGGGAACAGCCAGCCAATAGCTGCCCCAGCTTGAGACCCATCCCATGTGGGAGAACCAGCCCCTGGCACTATTAATAATACTCTGCTATGCTTGCAGACAGAAACTTAGCACAACTCTCTCCTTAGAGGCTTCATTCAGCAGTTGATGGAGGCAGATGCAGAGACCCACAACCAAACATCAGGCAAAGCCTGCAGAGTTTTTTGCAATGTCCTATTTACTAATTAGGAGTTTTAATTTAGGGGGTTAATTTGTACATTTCTTTATATAGTTGAGAAATATACATGGCAGAGATTTTCTTTCTTTCTGAAGACTGTTCACTCTGTTGATATTTCTTTGGCTGTGGGGAAGCTTTTACACTTCAGTGCCCAGTAATTAACAGTATTTAATAAAGGTAAGTATATTTCGTTTTGTTTATTCTCTTTTCCATGAGTTAAACTAAAAAATTTGGGGTATTGTACATTGGTGAATTTGTATCCATTATGACATTAAGACAATTCTTAGGTGCAGAGCTAAACATACTTTTCATTCCTCTACTGCCTGATATGCAAAATAAAATACATGATGAAGGAAGGAAGGAAATGAGGGGGAGGCAAAGAGGGGAGGGAAGGAGAAAGGAAGGAAGGAAGAAGGAAGAAAGGAAGGAAGAAAGAAAGGAGGAAGGAAGGAAGGAAGGAAGGAAGGAAGGAAGGAAGGAAGGAAGG
>NW_021604670.1:5367578-5393636 GCF_004785775.1 Grammomys surdaster
AGGAAGGAAGGAAGGAAGGAAGGAAGGAAGGAAGGAAGGAAGGAAGGAAATGAAGTATAAATTAAAGCATGAGAAAACACATTGCAATAGTAAATGTATAATTAAGATCAAGTTACAGTATCATACATTTTATTGTCAGTCAATGAAATACTTTGAAGTAGGTAGTATTTTCATATGTACTGAAAGTCTGCATTTTATTTACAATTACTTCTGTAAAATCAGTGCATATCACTCTTTCTTAAATTTATGTGATTGGTGCACTTAGGAATACCACATAGTCTGTTATTGAACATTTACTTTGTACAAATCAATAGTGTAAGGTTCCAGAGAATCACACATTCAATTCAGTGATGATGGCAGGGAAACTGGAAGCTTTCTAGCTTTTCTTATAAGGAACTTTTACTTTTATTTTAGAATAGACACAACTGATGCAAACAGATATAGAGACCCACAGTCACACACTAGGAGGGAGGAACTTGGGGAATTCTTCAGAAGAGGTCAAAGAAGGATTGACCAGCAACCAGTCAGATAGAGGACAGCAGGAGAACATACCCCACAGAATCAACCAACCTGGGATCATAAGGACTCAAAGAGACTGGACCACTAAACTGGGAGCCTGCGTAGGACTGATGTAGGCCCTCTACACATATGTTACAATTGTGTAACTTGGGCTACTTGTGAGACTTAATAGTGACTCTGTAGCTTCCTTTTGAGACCCTTTCATTGTACTGTGATTCATATGACACTCTAAGATTAGGGTGCATTCTTACCTTGTGCCTTTAAAACTATCAACAACATTAGCAATGTCTATGACAAAACAATTTTAGATTTAGTGTCAGAGTCTCATCACTGATTGTTCACTAAATAGAAATATTGAACTCATCAGGAAGCCTACTCTGTAGAAGCTCATCACAGCAGATGATTTTATTGCTTGAGTTTCTCTTATTAATATGACTTTCCCCATAGATGTTTCTTTAGTGTTGTTTAAGCATACAAATTTCCTTCTTAAAATTACTACTGGATTATCTTCTAATCTATATCATACTTATCTTGGTTCCTTTACAAAACAGCTTTTAGTTGAACTGAACTTCAACTATATTGTCCATTATAATGATTGAAACTTTGAGGTACATATGCTCATTCCTCTCTTGGGTGTTCTGTTTTGGGTTTTGGCTTTAGTCTTTCCTTCAACTAGCAAACAAATAGAAATGCTTCCAGCATGAAATGATCCCCTCTAGTGAAACCTAGAAACCCTAAGAGGACTCTCCTAGAGGTGGATTTACTTTGAAGTTACCTTTTGAAAACAGACAATTCTCCAGGCTCTCTCTCTCAGACTGATCAGGCAAAGCAGCCACTTTGTTAGCATTAGGAAGGATTGCTGAATTTGAGCATTACAGATGGTAAAGTTTCTTGTTAAGAAAAACATCAGGTTTCTATAAGGATTCTTAACCAGTGCTTCCTACAAACATCTTCACTTGCCTTTTGAAAGTAGGCACAATGGGTAACTTGAATGATTCACTACAGAAAATCTGTTTCTATCTATACCAGCTTGTTCCAAATACAGAAAGGAAAACTCATTCTAAGTAGGTCGCAAATCTGAATACCATTAATGAGTTCAGCATAAGGTACTTTTTCTATTAATAATTTATGTTGCTACTGAAATTTCTTCAGTCTTTTTACAACTGTGTTAATTTCCATTTTACTACTATATTCACAGCACTCATAAGAAAATCATGCCCTTTAGTTTTGTTTGTAAGTCATGGTGCTCTGATTTCTCTGACTACTTTAGTGCAGAAAAATGAAACTGACCTTATATGCAAGACATTAACCCTCCATGTAAAAATTGAGAAGGACTTTCTTTCTATTAGGCTTGGAATGGTGATTACTTTCATTAGGAATTTTACTCCTCAATTTTATCCAAAGAAATGTTTGTCCTTTCTTATTTTCTATTGTTCTAAAGACAGGCGTAAGATTTGTTTTTATGTTTTGCAAAATAGCTTTAGAGATAAATATAGCCTGGTTCCTTAAGATTGTTTTTTTCATCATAAAAATGTTGCCTTTGGGTAGCAGTCTGGGAGCAGACCAGGAGGGGAATGAAGTCTGGACTGTAAAAAAGGATTAGAAATTAAAAATAATGTCTTTGAGAGGACATATGGAAATCATGATTGTTTATGAAGGTCAATTTGAATGGATTAAAAGAGTGCTGGCATTTTATTTCTTCTTCTCAAACAGAATTAAACCTCTGTTGAAGATAAAGAGAAATCTATTGTGCAGGAAAACGTATTTTGTCACCAAGCTTATGCTTGCTGTCACCTACACACAATTATTCCAAACGTGTCACATTTGGGAGAAGCTGAACCAAAGGTGTCAGCCCTTAAGCTGTAAACTACTCAAAGAAATGTTCATTTGAAAACAATTGCACCCAAACACGCAATCCGACAAACCCACAGAAAAGAAAAATGTCTAGACCACTTGGCGTGCCTCTACAGCAGTTACATAACTGTGCACTATTTTTAAAATTTCCTGAAACAAATGTGCATTTTAGAATCTATAAGTAAATGTATCTAGTTAAGTAAGAAACTCTAAGAATATTTATATATAATTCCATCTTCACAAAAGACCTCTGAGTTAAGTATCTTAATTATTCCCATTTTATTTGTAGGTAAACTAAAGTACAAATGGGACAAGCAGATGAGAGAAAGTCACAAAACCATACCTGGTATCATTGCTGAAAGTGGTTTTCACATTGAGGTTGGACTCTATCATTATTTCAACTGGATTATGAGATGTGTAGAACTGGTGAAACTTGCTTCTGGGTACATTTCTTGAAGTCTTTCCAGAAACTATTGAAATGTGATACAATGACTGCAGTCTGGGCAAGAGATCCACACTACATGTGGGTACCATCTGATGGGCTGGGTTTCAGGATAGGAGAAAGAGAAAGAGGAATCGAACCTCATGCATATATGCATATTCTTTTTCTTCTAAATGATCCAATCAAGTAGTGAATGTATCCCTTGCTGTCTTCAGATTCCTTCTTGAATATTAACATGGACTCAACACTAGTGTCCCTCTTGGAAGCACCCAAGCCTTTCTGTATATAGATATATACCCTTTCATTCTTTCTTCTTATTCTGTCCCCCTAAAATTTAGAGTAATGGAAAAACATAGACAGATTTTTGTCCATCTAAATTTTCTTTACTTTAAACTCAACATTAAGTTTAGTATTAATTGCAACGTCCATAGTTCCCATTGCCTCCCTAACTTCATCTAGACTGTATGATGTACTTCAGTGTTTAGGAACACATGGGATTTTCTGAAAGCCATTTCGCTAATTTTTCCTTCTTGAAGCTCATCCTAATATCATTAGTCATTCCTAATGATAGAAATATAAACACAATATGCACCTAGTGTGTTGTTTTTTGTAATTTTATTTTGAATTATGAAATGGAATAGTTATTTTTCAAATTTGCAAACATTTTGTGAAGAACTTGCCATCGCAGTAGACCTATCAGTAGATTACATTTTCCTACCTCTTTCAGACTTTGAACATTTGGGTTATTTTATTTCAGTTTTACACTGTCTTTAGGATGGTATGGACATGGATTTAAATTTCTATCATCACTTATAAACAGGCATATTTTGTTGCTTGTCTAAATTCCTTTTAATTTTTTGACCTTGTCCTTTATTTGTTTTTCTGCTTCATCCGTGGTATGAGAATTAAATTAGATAATATGAATTAGGTGCTAAATTCAATTCCTTATTTACAATCCTAATCAAATATATATTTCATATAAATGGTTTCAAATTTCCTAAATTGGCTATTGTCTTCTAAACTAGCCTACTTCTTTATGGAATAAAATATAGTACAAAGAACTCTAAACTTTGAAGTTTATTTACTAGGTTTGAAAGACATCACTTTTACTTACAAGATGGTAAATTGTTTAGGTAAATTCACATAAGTTTCTTAGCTTCTTGGGTTGTTTCCAAAACTTTTCCATAAGGATACAGCAAAATTTACAGTTGCTTTTCATTGCTGTTATTGTTTTTGTCAATTTTTTTGTTGTTGTCAATGTTGTTATTATTGTTTTGTGGTTTTGTTTGTTAGTTTGTTTGTTTAATAGCTTAATGGATTAACACATGCCATCTGTATCTCAAGTTTTAAAATATTCTCCTTCTATGATGGAAATATGCATCTCATATTCCAGCTTGTACATGATACAGGAAGATATTTAGAGGGTTAGGGTTAGGGTCAGGGTCAGGGTCAGGGTCAGGGTATGGGTCAGGGTCAGGGCTAGGGTTAGTTAACTCTAATCAGTTAACACAGGATAATTTTTTTTCTACTTACATCCATTTTGAACAAGTTTGATAAATTCATTTTTTAACAACAGAATAATATTCCATTGTGCAAATTATCAAATTTTCTTTATTTATGCCTTATTTTATGGAAATCTGGGCTGTTTCCAATTTCTGGCTATTATGGACAGGACAGAAAAGAATATGGATCAACAGCTAACTATAGTAGGATACATCATCCTTTGAGTGTTTACACAATATTAGTATAACTTCATCTTAATATATATCTATCCCAGATTTCTTAGGAACCACTACATTGATTTTCAAAGTGGATGTACTTGTTTGTACTCGCACCAGCAAAGATAGATGTCCTTTCCCTACATACTCATCGACATTAGCAGTCATTTGTTTTTATTAATCTTGGCCATCTGACTGGTCTCAAATGAAATCTCATAGTAGTTTTAATTTTTTTATCATTGTTTTGTTTATTTGTTTCGTTTGTTTTGTATTTGGTGTTCGCTGTTTGTTTTGAGGCAGGGTATTTCTATGTAGCCTTTACTGTCCTGGAAACAGGCTGGCATCAAACTTTCAGAAATCCTTCTGCCTCTCTTCAGGTGTTGGTATTAAAGGTATACATCATTATCATGTTTCTTAATTTGTGTTTCTTGAAGTCTCAGGTAGACTGTTGAACATTTCTTTAAAGGTTTTTCAACTATTCATGTTTTACCTTTTGAGAACACTGTGGTTAGAACTATACACTGTTTTTACTTGGAGATTTTTGTTTGCTTGTTTTCTTGATGTCTATTATTATTTAGTTCTTTATACATTTTAGATTATTTGTACTTTATCATATAAATAATTGCTAAAGATCATTTCCTACTCTGTAGGTTGCTGTTTTGCTCAATGAATGGTATCCGTTGTCATACACAAACTTTTCAGCTTCATGGGGTCCCATTTATTAGTGTTTGTCTTAGTGTTTATGTTAATGATATTCTGTTCAAAAAACCTTCCATGTGCTTATGAGTTCCTACTATTTCCTACTTTGCCTTCTATCAGATCCATGGTATCTGATCTGATGTTGAGGCACTGATCCTCTTCGAGTTACGTTTTGTGCATGTTGATAGGTGTCTTTTTCCATTCCTCAACATGTAGTCATCCACGTTGACAAATACCATTGTTTAGAGATGCTGTCTTTTCTCCAGTGTGCATTTTTGGCTTCTTTGTAAAAATTAAGTGTTCATAGGTGTGTGGCTTTATGTCTGGTTCTTCAGTTCTATTCCATTGATCAATGTGTTTGCTCCTGTGCCAAGACTACCTGATTTTTATTTTTATAGCTCTTTAGTACATCTTAAAATTTGGGATTCACTATTAAGGATTGTTTTAACTACTCTGTTTTATTTTGTTTTGCTTTGTGGGTCTATGTCTTTCCACATGAACTTGATGATTTTTAAAAATTTTTCTGTAAAGTATTCTACTATAATTTTGATGGATACTGCACTGAATTGGTAAACTGATAAGATAGCCATTTTTATAATATTAATCCTTCATGATCATGGGAGATCTTTTCCCTTTCTGTTAAGACAAATATTGTATGTTTTCTATTGTATGTATATATTAGCTTCTAAGTCTCTGGTCTGTATGCTACAAATTAAATAATCAGAGAGTAGGTATTTAGTAAGAGTCCAAAGAGAGGAGAGGTTCTCCAAAAGAAGAGAAAACAGAATAGAGTATTGTGGAAAAATAAAGAAAAAAATAATAGAAAATTAAATAATAAAAGGGATTGGAGAAAAGAGTAAAGAAAAAGGGGGGCATTTGAGGGTCCATATAGAAACTGATTTTAGAAACTTCTGAAAATATGCAATATATGGAATGAATTTAGAAACTTATGAAAATATGTAATATATGGAAAGACTAAATAATAGAAGAGAGAAAGCTCTAAATAGATACTGTAAGCAACCAACTCAAACATACATCTCAGGAATGAGTGGCATCTTGCTAAATCATTGATCTAAGGAAACTCCGTAAATATCATAAGCTATTGCCACAGTTATTGGCTGTTCTCCACAACCATATGGTGAAGCCCTATTGCTGAAGACAGCATTTGATTAAGTCATCAAACATGGAAAAGTATAGCTGGTGCCTAAGCTTCATCACTATAGTCTATCATTCATAGTACTGGATAGAACTCTGTATACTACCAGAGGAGAAAAATAATTATTTTTATCACCCAGTTACAAACCCAATTACCTAGCAGGGTCAATAGCAATATTCCTGCAAGATATACTGGCACAATGGGTACATAAATATTATAAGAATAACCAACCAATCACTCTTTGAATGCATTTATGACATGTGTTCCACACTTGACATTTCTAAAGTGTCAAAGAACCTAAGACTGAAAAGGGTATCACAGGCCTCATAAAAAACTTATTATTTCTATTCTTCTAAAGAAAATAGCAATAATGATTCCTAATCCAATACTGATTTATCCATAGTTCAGTACCTCACTCATCCCACGTCAGAGAAGCTTCTTCTAACAGTAGACTATAATTAACACAGAGCCCCACTGCTGAACAATACGTAGAACATGAGAGACTTCGGAGCACTCAGTCCTAATAAGATGTCTTCATCAAATCATTCCTCTGAATTTTCAAGGACCTATGCAGAAAAGGAGGCAGAAAGATTGTTAGAGCCACAGGAGGTGTATGACTCTAAGAGTCTTCCAGATACAAAACTAATAGGCATATGAACTCATAGAGACTGTCAGCTTGCATAAGACTAACTCAGGTTCTACCCAGATGAGGTCCCAGCCCTATGAGAGAAAAGTGGACTCAGAGTTCTACCCTTAACCAAGAAGTTATCTGCAATTGATACTTCCTGGCAGAGAGGAAATCAGTTTTCTTTGCTGGAGTACTGTACATATCAACTATACTCAAGAGTAGACCGTATGCCAAGAATTAGTTGGCCAACACAAAAATACAATTTTTTTGATCTTTTCATTTTGTTTTGTCTTGTCAACATTTCCATCACATTGGTCTTTGTGTTTTTGTAGTTTGTTTGTTTGTTTGTTTGTTTGTTTTCTTGTGGGATTTTTGTTTTTGTTTCTTAATTGAGGGGTTGCTGGACATAGAAAGGTAGGAAGGTAGAGAGGATATAGAAGAATTTGAAGTATAACATGATCAAAATATGTTTTATGAAATCAAATATTTAAATATAAAAATAAAAACAAAAATATGTAAAAAAAGTTTTCCCATACCTATTCTTTTTCATACTGTGACTTTTACAACAAAGGTTAACTCTTGTCTATGTGGGAGCACTTAGGGGGGGATCCAGGGCTTCAGCTGAATATGTAAAAGTGGAGGGCCCTGCTGGGCATAGGTGGAAGAAGAGAACCTTGACCTCATGAAGGCTGGATGCCCCAGGGGGTGGGAATTTTGAGGGTGGGGAGGTGGGAGTGGGGGGGGTAGATAGAGGTTACATCCACAGAGAAGAAGGAGGAGGGGCGAGGGGATTGGGGGTTCCGAGGGGGTGGTGGGGGATGGGGTAAGGGGACAACATAGGAAATGTAAATAAATCATCCAATAAAAAATAAATAAATAAATAAATAAATAAATAAATAAATAAATAGAAAATCTCAGAGACTTAGAAAAACATTTATATATTACATTGTAAGTTGTATGTGGCATGATTTTATAAGGTCTTCCACCTGGGTTCTCACAAGCTATAATCAATGTATCAGGCAGTTAAATTCTCTTCTGGAAGTCTGACAGGCTGAAAATCCACGTTCAAGTTGACTCCATTTTTGCCACACACACTGTTCCCTACACAATACAAAGCAATTCATTTCTTCCTCAAAAGATGACTCATTCAATCACTTTCTTCATTTTTCCTTGTTCTTTAAATTTCAACTTGAGGGATGGGAAACTAGAGAAACAGGCTTTCTCAGCCTAGCTTCTTTTCAAGATATGCACAAACAATCCATGTTATAAGATTTACATGCTAGAGGATTAACAGAGAAAAACATTCTGAGATCTCTGGTCCTGGGAATCAGGCACACTTTCTAAATTCACATGGATAGCTTTGGGCAGTAGATCTATAGAGCATAATTTTTCCTTTTTTACATAAAATATTAATATTTTTATTAATTTTTGTTTATATAAAATTTTATTATTTTATTGAATTTTTTATTTACATTTCTAATGTTGTCCTTTTTCTGGTTCCCCCCATCGAGACCCCTTTCCAATCCCCCCTCCTCCTGCTTCTGTGAAGCTGTTCCCTCACCCACCTACCCACTCCTATCTCCCCACCCTAGCATTCCCCTACACTGGAGCATTTAGCCATCACAGAACCAAAGACCTCTCCTCTCATTGATGCCAGATAAGGCCATCCTCTGCTACATATGCAGCTGGAGCCATGGGTCACTCCATGTGTACTCTTTGATTTGTGTTTTAGTCCCTGGGAGCTCCAGGAGGCCTGGTTAGTTGACATTTTTATTCTTCCTATGGGGTTGCAAACCCCTTTGGCTCCTTCAGGCCTTTATCTAACTCCTCCACTGAGGACCCTGTGCTTAGTCCAATGGTTGGCTGGGAGCATCTGTCTCTGTATTTGTCAGGCTCTATCAGAGCCTCTCAGGAGACAGCTATATCAGGCTCTTGTCAGCAAGTGCTTCTTGGCATCAGTAATACTGTTTGGGTTTGGTGTCTGTATATGCGGTGGACAATTTCTCAAGTCAAATAACTATGCTACATGTGAAAAATTACAAGAAAGATAGCTATTCATACAATGCTAGCAAGAATTATGAAAAACTAACTGAAGAAATCCCATGAACACTGGCATGTGTAAATCAATAATCCACAAAAGGTATAATATTTAAAATACTTTCAAAAAGGCATTGGCATTGTAAGAATAAGAAATATATAAAAAATAAACCAGTAAAAATTATAGTAAAAAGATATTAAAACTTAAGAATGAATACATGAATTAGAAGAGTATAGTCTTCTCTTCAACAGTGATAAGGACAGATAGAAAAATGAAAAGTACAGAATCTAAGCTTAAATACATGATAAATAGAAGAGAAAATATCAATAGTCAAACATCAGATGTTTAACTATAGAAAGGCTTCATTCAACACATTCTTTCTAGATCTCACTCAAGAAAAACGATGTTGCAGAGATTTTTGTCATCTCTGAATAAGAAAAACAATGAATAAAAGAACGCATGGTAAAATGTTAGCTTGTTAGCTTCTGTGATTTAAAATCATCTACCACATAAATCCTGGGGATCAAACTCAGGTAATCAGGCTTAGTGGAAAGCCATAACCTGCAAATCCACTCACTAGTCCTATTTCTGGTTTGATGTCATCTGCTAATGTCCACATTCCTCATAGTTTTTAATAATACTGATTAGAAAAAGTAAGCATAATCATAGAATTATTTTATTTTGTATTCCATACTTTTATCTAAAGGTTTTGTAATGTACCCAGAATCCTAACATACACATTATTCTCAGTCAATTATCTTTCTCCTACCTCTTTCAACCCTACTGCCCTTGAACTTGCTCCCTGGCAGTCTGGTTTTCAGGCTTCCATATTTCACTTCAGACAGTTACTTTGTCATTGGCTTGCCAGCTACCTGACTGTCCTGCTATCAACCTTAGGCCTGTTCCTTTCTCTTATCATTTCTTTAGATCTTTGGTTCTCTTACACTACCCGATGATGACAAACTTGAACATGGGAAAGACTCGGCCTTCAGTTGGCATCCTGCATTGATGTGCCCATGTATTGTCACTGATCCTTAGGAAAGTATTAACTTGCAGGATAAATGAGGGAAAGAAGGGAAGGAACGAGAGAAGAGGAAACACGGGCAATGCACAGTGGTGCAGAGTACTGTGAGAGTCACCCTTTCAGAGAGCTTAAGGAAAAAGATGCTCCTCCCTCTATAGACTCATTCATGAAATAGAACATGTACATACAGTTGGAAAACTTTCAAGAAAAAAATTAAAAGACTGGATGAACCTGATTTTCAAATGTTCGGTGCTCTTTGTGCTATAGATTAAGGACATAGATGTGGAATTATCTCTGCAGTTAACTTTGTATTTGAAGTTCCCATACCGCTACCATCTCTCTGAGCCAATTAACCATACCTTTATCGTGCCTCCTGGTGGGGTTATTCAGGATGTGCTAAATGGTTTAATTAAAATCTGTCCTCTCCCTAATGCCCATTTGGAGCAATACCTTTCTCAAAATAGCAATTAAATATATAACAATTCATTACTCAGAGAGCGAAAAACGAATCACCAATTATTCCCTTAAGATAAACAACTCAACTTTCAAGGATCTCATTTAAATCTGACTTTATAAATACAAATGAAAGTTTTTCTTCTTTTTTAAACTGTATTGACCAAATTAATCAAACAAAATAGGGAATTTTAATATTTTATAGTGAAAATTGTCTTGTGAGTATTATGGGGCCAGAAGGGAAATTAAACAGTGACAAAAGTGGTGAATATTACAGATAGGAAAAGCTAGGCATGCTAGTAGAAAGGGATGAATCCACATTAAGACCATCAGGAGCAGGCACTCTACCAAACTCTTACATATCTTGTGGAGTTTAATACTATTCTTCATTTATGGAAATGATAATTAGAAAGCTATAGAGATGGTTAAGTAGTTAAGAGCATTTGTTGTTCTCACAATGAACTCAGGCTTGATTCCCAACACTCACATGGAAACTCACATAACTCTGTTTCCAGGGACTCTGATGCTCTCTTATGACATCTGTGGGGCCAGGCATGCACATGATTCACAGACATACAGGCAAAAACACATTCATGTAATTGACATAAAATATTTTTATTAAAATGAAGATAATAAGGATTTGAGAAGTTTAAAGAGTTCTTCCAATCACCTAGCTATTGAGAAGTAGCACAATATTTAAGATCATGCTTACAGGACTCATGAGGGGCTCCACTCATATTTCTAATAGGCACAAGTAGAGGATGTTACTGTCAATATTAAGTTTATAATCCATGGCTGTGTCACACATTGCAAACTTTATCTCAACTTTATCTGGCTTTCTCTTCCTAAGATTTGAATGGGAGTATCTGTTCTACTCAAACCAGTGATCTGCTTTGGGGACCATGGGCAAGGTGAGACATTTCTGGTTTTCCACTGTAACCTCGCTTCTCTAGGAAATAACCCAAAGGCCAAAACATAACTGAGATCATGCCTAGAAATCAACAGTGAAGAATACACCAGGAGAGGAAAGTGAATCACTAAGCTCACTAAGTCTCTAAGCTTATTTATAAATAAATAAATAAATAAATAAATAAATAAATAGCAAGCTTCTAAGCAAAGGACAAAAGAGATAGGATATGAATTACTTAAGGCAATTTAGGGAAACTGAGTAAGCAGCATATGGGCATTATCTTAGATTTTCATGCTTTCCATTCAATTGATTAATTAGTTAATTCAAGAATAAAATGCTGAAAAAGCAGGGGCTAGGCTACCATGGCTGAGATAAATGCAAGATAATGAATCCATACATATTGTACATTTAGTTGAATTCTTAGTTCTCCTTTATTAAATAAGTCCTCAACGCAAGCTTCTGTGATAGGTTTGAAAGTTCAATATGTGTGACTTTCTTTAGCTTAATATAGACTGTCAGAGAGCACCTAAATAGCTAATTATTTCTTCTAGGTCTACGGTTGAGGGAGCTGAACACATGATCTTCTGACATTTCTGCTAATACTAAGTTTACTAGAAATGAAAACAAAACATTAAATTTTAACTTAAAAATATCCTTAAATAGTTACTATATTCACCAGACTTTAGTTATCTCTGTAGTTTCTAAGTCTGTTCAATGATAGAAAATTATTTCAAAATGGAACTCTAAATAATTAAATTATTTATTAATAATTATTGTGGGAATTTCTGCTTTTCTCTCTTTCTTTTCTGTGTTGATAAAGCAGTCCTTCAGTCCAGGAGACTAAAATATTCTCCACACAGGAAGAAAGGCTCAGATTTGTCTTTTCAAGTTATTCTGACTATCTGAAAATGTATTTTTAACAGACAAGGTTTATCAGGGGCCTTGCTGTTAATAAAACCACAGATAGGTTTGCATAAATAGCAGTCTTTAAATCAACACTACAGAATGTTTTGAAAGACAGATAGAGTGGAAATTTATGCTGTCATATAGGTATCTTCTTGGAAAATTACACTTGCCTCTACAAGGTGGACCTTATGGAAATAAACGTAGAATTACTGAAGAGAGACGGAATTTACAAATACTAGAAGATGAGGAAGGAAAGGAAACATAGCTAGGCACGCCCCTTAAAAGGTTTTCTGAACAAGTTCACTCTCTGCAATGGAAAACTATGAAGCTTGTATTTGAAGTGATAAATACTATTTTATCAAAACTATAGAGAATCCTCGCAGGCAGAAAAAAAATGAAAACCATATTTCTAATCATTAAAACAAAAACAAACAAGACAAAAGGAAGTTGCTCTTAGTTCTCTGCCTCTGCTGGCTTATGAAAGCAACAAAATATCTCATGCCAAATTCCCACTCACTTTTACATCTTTCATTTGCCTTTTCTTTTTCAGTAGCAGAAGATAGCTCCAGCTTTGCATTGTAGCCTGCTTTAGAGTCACAAAACGATGATGGATCATGCAATGACTAGAAGTAATAGCCCTTTGTAAAGCACTCACCAGTTTCTACCAAGACTACTGGAAAAAATATCTCCCTTACTCTCAACCACCAGGACTCCTTTAAAACAATTTTTTTTTTTTTTTGCACAGCTGTATTGTAAGGAACAATTAGAAATCAGATAATCATCCCCAGAAAGGACTGCACTCATTTTATATTACAACACTTCCCTCATTCTAAATAGTTAATTATGAATTTCAAGCATTAAAAGAAGAGATTCACAGCCTGAATCAAAAACACTGAAGAGATTTCTTCCAGGAAAGTGCCTCATCTGGTACCATAAAAGCCAGCGATGATGATGACAGTCCAGCTGCTCAGTAAGGATCACTCACCCTTTATGGACTCCCAGAAGCTCCCCTGCAACATAACAGAATTCATACTTTTATTGCTTTGTATTCTCTCAGCATGAAGAAGAATTTACATTTCTTAATTGGATTTCTTTCTCTCAGCTCCAGACATTACAACTATCCCACTAATCTCCATTGCTTAGCAGCCCCCAAGAAGCAGTTGTAGGAGTTATTTATAAAGCAGGGTATAAGGCAAACATTTTCAGTAAAATCCAGAGGCGACTTACATAGGATTGCCTAAGATACACTGAAATCCAGAACTTCTGACTGCACCTCAACTACAGAATAACAATTTCAAAAGCAAGACTAAAGACTGCATTTCAAAGACCTGAGTATCATGAGTATAATTAGAATTATAGATACCAGGATTCATCTGATATAACTTCACGTCTGAATTTTTCATTTTAAATTTGATTTTTACTAGTCAGTCTTCAACAGTAACATGTACCTGGGTTCTTTAGGTTCTAAGAATAAAGTTACAAAAAATATGTAGGCCTAGAATTTACTTTGTTAGAATTTCCAACTTTTTAATAAAAGACTGATGAGAGATATATTAGTCATAATTCTCCAGAAAAACATGAACAATATACATAATGACAAGAGTAATTTCACTGGTTTATAGTTTATAGAATTATAGCTGGGATAGTGTCAAAATGTTCACCTGGAAGCTGTGAATCTGAGAGAATAGCCGCTGCTCAGGTTACAATGCTGGAAGCCTCGGAAAACTATAACTGGTATTGCTTAGGCTGAAGATCAAGGTGTTTACTAGAGAGTCGTGGATAATAGATCACATTTAAGGGCTGATGAACTAGGATTCTTCTGTCTGTGGGTGATGCCAAAGAGAATAGAAGTATACCACCCTCAGAAGAGACCAATATGCACACTCGGAAAGCTTTCCTTATGAGAAGAGTCCACAGCTCATGTTGGCAAGCTGTCCAGCTTTTTACTCCATCTGTGCCCTGACCTACCAGATGGCGATGCCTACATTCAGGGTAAGCATCTTCTCACTTCTTTTACTATGCCTCATGCCAATAAATCTGGAAACAGCTTCAGAGACACACCCCAAAGTCTTTACCAATTTTATAGGCACCATTCATTCCAGTTATCAAACCTAATGAGTGTACTTTTATATATTACAGACACATCTCATACCTTCTGCATCACTCTGACCATTGAAAACACACTTATCCACAAGAGTATATTCTAAAAGGAAGTCCTACCTACTTCAAATTGCTCGTAAAAGTAGACATTGATTGTTGCTCAGCTGTTAACGCAGTCATAGCTTGGCTATCAGAGTTAATTCAGAATTTTCCCTCTTTTAGTAAAAGTATATCAGTTAGGGCTTGTAGAAATGTGGCTGGACAACTGAGCTATGACTCTTGCTCTATACATTGACTTATATTCAGACTAACATCAAATAGCTGCATAGCTCTTGAAGTGTTTACTGGCTAAGCTTCAAGGTCCTAGCTCTTACTGACGACATCCTTCTCATCTGTCAGAAGAAACAAAGATGATTGAGAAAAAAGGAAAAGGGTAAGAAAAGGTTTCAAATGTTTTATCAAAGAGACTTTCTGTTAGTCCACAAACATTTTCTCAGTTAATTCTAACTTTGAGAATATATATTGCAGAAATATTTTATAAATGAAATAAATTTTCCTTAGCTATACTTGACTAATACAAAATCAGAGCTTTTTTGAAAGCACATGATTTCTCTAGACATAGTAGGAAGTCATCAAGTATCAGAAAAGATGACAAAGAAACAGAGGAATAGATAAAAAAAAAGAAGGCAAAATTAAAAAAAAAATTCTATGGTGGGCTTTATTGAAATCAAGAAATAATTGTGCTGGGCAACAATAGAAAAGAGTGTTTACAGTGTTTGTCCTAGAGGCAAACTCATTTTCTTATTAAATATACTTTCATGTTGTGAACTGTTATGTGCATTTCCTAAGAAAGAATACCGCTCTTGTGTCCTATTATGGCATTAACCCCATACAGCAACAGTGGCTGATCAGCATTCTTTCATCCATTAGTGAAACAGAAAGAAAAAAAGTATCTGCTAGTCATCATTTTGCAAACAAAGCTGTAAATATTTTGCAACTAATTTCTTTCTCTATGCAGACATCAACTAGAGATGTTTTAGTTTCTATCACAACATTGTCACTAAATGTTTTCAGTTAAACATATCTTCTTTCTCCTTGCTATAAATAAGTGACAGTGCCTAAAATCTAGGATTTCCTTCAAAATGTTTTTCACATATATTTCATTAATTTATGCATTGGAATTTCTGTTATGAAATGTAAAAGATTCTAAAGCGAATTATCAGAGGCCGTGAAGTTTCCTAATATATTTAAGAATGGACAGAAGTCTTTGCATATGCTTCTTACTTCATTGAAATAGTATAGCTCTGCATAACTAACTTTTAGGGTGGGTAGGAAGAGACAGAATATGAGATTGTATAATAATCTATCCCCATGAAAAAAAATATTGTATGAACTTGACTTAGTAGCAGCTATATATGTTTTAGTGTCAGTGAACCCACCCCAGTGAGCTTTGAGTATTGTATGTTATGGTAAAGGAACATTTCTAAAGACTAACTCTTTCCTCATCAGAACCTACATCGTGTCTATGGGAAACATTTCTATACTGATTGTTCTTAACATATAAATAAAATGTGGTTTGTAATAGTATCTGTGATAGTTTGAATGATAACATCCCCCTAGGCTCACATATTTGAATATTTAGTCCCCAACTGATGGAACTGTTTGGGAAGGATTAAGAGGTGTGGCCATGTTGGAGGAGCTGTTACACTTGGGGTGATCTTTGAGGTTTTAAATGTCAAACCCAAATAGCTCAGTCTCTTGCCTCCACACCCTGCCATGAGTGTGCATGCACATTCATGGTGTGTCTGTGTGTGTGCATGTGCGTGCGTGTGCGTGTGCGTGTGTGTGTGTGTGTGTGTGTGTGTGTATTCCTGTGTATCTACCTTGTGTATATGGGTCAGGAGGTAATCTTTCAGCTACTCTTACAAATCATACAATGCCTGCCTGCCTGCTGTCATGCTTCCTGCCATGGTGATCATGGAGTCACTGTCTGAAACTGTAAGTACCCAACAAACTCATTATTATATTATTCTGTTATTCTATTATTCTTTGTTATGGTGCTTCATCATGGCAATTAAAAAGTTAACTAAAACAATGTCTACATAGAATTAGCTACTACAAAATTAATAAATTCTAATCTAACGTTATATGAGGTGAATAAATAATAGCTAGACTCAGTAATATAATATAATATACATAACAGCCACATTTGGGGACAAAATAGAAAATAGTAATGTTACAAGCTGTTCATAAGCTCAAATAACAGCAAACATGTTCTGCACTGAAAATTGGAGATCCTGAGTTCTCTGCATTCATAAGATTCTCTTAGATTGAATTATGTGAAGGAGACAAAAAGAGAAAATAATTGACAACATGGGGGATGACAGGCATGAATCTATTACCTCATTGTACAAACTTATTATTGCCTGATTAATCCAACTGAATAGCTCATGAGTAGGGCTTCAATGTGACATCATAATTTTGGTGATGTTGCTTCCTTGT
Source organism: Grammomys surdaster (assembly GCF_004785775.1). NCBI lineage: Eukaryota > Metazoa > Chordata > Mammalia > Rodentia > Muridae > Grammomys > Grammomys surdaster. The sequence goes on from NW_021604670.1 coordinate 5,384,528, forward strand.
TTTATTTTTTTCTTTGTATTTTTGTTGGTGGTGGTGTTTTCTTGTTTGTTTGTTTGATTGATTGATTGATGGATTTTGGATTTTTTTGTTATTTGTTTGCTTTGCATCTTGTTTGTTTTGTTTGTATGTTTTTAAAAGAAAAACTCTCTCACTCTGAAGCCCTAAATAGCTTGGCACTCAGTATATAGAGAGCTTAACTTCCAACTCATAGAAATCTGCCTACCTCAGTAACTGACTTCTGGGATTAAAGGTGTATGTTGTACCCATGTAACACAATCTTCTAGAAAGTGCTTTCACTGTGTAGAAATTGACACATATTTTAATATGTTGCAATTTTTCAGTTTGTTACTATCTTTTTCGATCATATATAGAAAAGTAAAAATTCTCTTCTTTAAAGAGTCTTAAAATTATCTTTACATAACTCTCTTAAAACCACTATTCCAAACAGCAGACACACACACACATCATTTTATTATGAGATAATACATTCCCAAAGGTATATGCTAGGATCAACCAGAACTTGTTTCTTTTCCATTTAGAACACAACTTATCTTCAAATGAAAATTCTCTTTTTAAATATTTTTAAACATAGCCCAAGGAAAAATATGAAAGTTGAATAAGGAAGCAATTCATGTGACAAAATGAAATATAGTTGAGAATGTCTGACTAAATATTCACTAAATATTTGTGATAAAAGGCAAAATCAGTCCAAAAAAGTTTAATGAAATATTCTTCACTTATGAATTTGTTTTACTGTAGACAGAAATGTATATTTCTGTCATGAAAAGGCAACTTTGAAAAAGGAAGCTTAAGAGAGACGTTATTGTCATATTGATAATGCAGGCAATAAAGAGAATTGTTCTTCCAGATCCAGGAAACTAGGGCATGGATACTCATTTGTCAAGTAAAATCATGCTTTGTGGAAGGTAGCTTTACCCAAAGTGAAAATTGAATAAAAGTAATCTGAGCCTGTCTAATTTACTCTTTCCAAATATAACAATCCGAATAGTTGTTCAATCCCTCTATACCACTATACTACCATCCTCTCCCCCTGCTAGATTTTTAAGAAATGACCACAGAGCAGAGTTAGGTAAGAAGCAATGTTCTCTTGGAAGGGAATGACAGCACTGGAGCAAAAACCAGTTTCCAAATTCTTACACCAAAAAGTTTCACCACCTAGTCTAGCATGGTCTCTGAAAGATAAAATAGTAAAGATTCATTCCTTTGAATAGAGTTTCTTTCTCATTATAGGCAGTCCTAGGAGGCAAAAATACCATCAGTTCTCACAACCCTTACTGTGTCAGCAGAGGTTAACACAGCTTTAGGAAAAAGGGGGATGGCTAGAAAATACAAAAAGGAACCAGATTGCTTTTCAAGGTAGATACAGTGCTACAAATTACTGTGCTCAGTTGCAGTTTTGAAAATTTCATGGACTTTTTAGGAATGGAGTTATCTCAGCTGTAAGAATGGGAGCTGAACTCATTAAGAGCACAAGGACATACACTTGTAGAGTAACTACAAGTAAACACAAAGCTGAGACCACAGTAGACAATAATGGAAAGGCTGCAGCTGAATAGGAATGAGAGAAAGAGGAGCCAAGCACAACCTACTCTCTGTCTACCTAGGAAGTCCCAGCTTGTTAAGGTCACATAAAGATTCTTTTCTACTTTTCTCTACCTGTTACTATGAAATAACTATGAAATATGAATGCTGTTTATTCATTTGTCTTAGCACACACATGCTTTCTACACCCTCTCTGAAACTAAGACAGAAGACAAAAAGGAAAAAGCAAGTGCATTTTTTATAGAGGTACATACCACATATTTTTACAGACATCCATATTCCACTCAAGTCAGGGTCAAAGTAGACTCCTCTTTGCTCTCTTTTCACTTAGAGAAACAGAAAACAAAGGACCGAGGGAGCACATTGTGATGGAAGATTCATTATCAGGCAAGATTTGAATCACCATAATTACACACAGTTCATAAGTGCAAATGGTCCCCATCTCTTGGCAGATTAAAAAGCCCAGTGATGAGTAATATTGCTGAGCTAAACACGCCTGGTTAATAAGCCACTCAAATCAACACCCCTCTTATCCCTTGACACACAGGCAAAAATTGTATCTGTCAGCCTAATAAAATCTCATTTGTTTTACCTGAAGGTCCTACGAACCACCTGGTACCTCTCTTTGCACTTCTTATTCCCTATTAACTTTTTCTTGGTAGAAATTAGGGTCTTAATATGATCATTCTTTCCATGAGCTTTCAATTATTAGGCCAATGCATGCATTTGGAAGAAGCAGTCCAATATGATACTATTAGAAGGGGTTGAAAATACCAAATGATATTAACAATTCTAGACTGTAAAATTTAGACTATAATCAAGCCTCTGAGTCCTTATAATGACAATTTGTAGAAAATATTATGCAGTGCTAGGTTATATTCATAACGTGCTTATTCCCAGAGGTCTCAGCTTAGCCTAGGAAGGCAGTGTCTTGCAGTAGCTAAATCCATTAACTTTTCAGAATTCTAATGCTATTTCATGTTGACATAAAATCTCTACTTCGATTTGAGTCCAGTGAGTGCTTGAGAAAATACATACCAGGTAGAAATACTATTAATATCTTTACATTTAAAATATTTCTGCTTAAGAGTAAGATAGGTATGTCAATCCTGAAATGGGCTAGAGAAATTCCTTGAGCTACAAATAGTATGGTCATTCATTAATATTTACAAAATACCCAATATTGTCAGTAAGAGCAACAATAAATAATGTGTATCTCAGTTGGTTTTTTTTTTAAGTTTGTTTCCTTCTTTCTTGAGAAAATCAGAAGTGCTAAGGAAAAGACTCAAAGGACAATGTTTTGTAAGTCAAAAATAAGGGATGTACATATCACAGGTTTAAACAGTGATTTCACTGAAGTGGACCTAAGGGGGATGGCATACAACAAGGAGGTTTCCGGGTTCTATTGACATGTGAATATAGAAAAGGAAGTGGTCTTTATCAAACGTAACGAGCCTACTAAAATTTACTTTTTTATTCACTATTCTGTTTAATATTTTTAATGCTGTTCTACCCTTAATCATCTGGATCTTTCATAGCCTCTGTGTTACATCAGAGTGGTGTTTTCAATGTATCCTACATTACAATGGTTTGATCACAAACACTTATTATTTTAAAACTGGGAAGACTACAATCAGATATCTGATAAAGGCCATATATGATCTCTGATAAAGGTTTTGTTCCTGCCCTGAAGATAATTTCATATATTTCTTCTTCATATATTCCGGCGTTAGAAGATGCAGAGAACAAACAAACTACTATCACTATCAGGGTACTAATCTCAATCACAAAGCCTCTATCATTCTGAACTAGTTGTTTTCAGAGGTCCTTCCTCACTTCCAAATTCCATCATATTGGCAATAAGACTTAAACATTCAGCTTTTCTAAGGGAAAGGTGACACAACAGTTAATCCTCTTCTTCATCCAGCACCAACTCTTGAAAATTGGGAAATTGAAACTCAATATTTAATTATAGGCATATTTGGAATTCCTCTTCTCCAGCACATAGTGGCCACACTATTTTCTATAGCTTTCTTGTCTTATTGCCTTCCATAATAGAATCCACATAAAGCTTACTCGTCTAATTTTTCTAAGAAAATTTATTTATTATTTAGTTTATACCAGTTACATTTCTTCTTAAAGTTTTATCCTTTATGTAAAAACCAAAGTCCGTGTCCATTTTCCTTCCATGGCTTTTCATTCCAACTCTTGTTTGTATACACACAGGATCAAAATAATGAAGTAATTTTACATTGGAACATTCAATATTTACTTTATGGATGGAAGCTGTAAGCATGCTTCCACATTTCCTATTTCTAAGAGAATATTGCAGATCTGATAGATTACTGGAAATGTGCTGTTTAGTAATTCCCTGGGTAAATTCTGATGGATTAATAACTACATATTTACTATGTTATCTATTTTATACCAGCTATGTTGCATAAATGATCTTATTTAATAAACCAAACAACCATAGGATACAGCTAACATTTTCCATTTGAGAACTGAAAATTTTATTTTTTAAAGTCATTCACCAAATGCTTGGAACAAAATGAATAAGGTTTAAAATCTGATCTAACACTGGAACATAGCTTCATAACAGATTTGGACCTGCTTTAAGGGAGGAGAAGTAAAGCTGGTGATATTTGTATGACCAAACACATTATTCACAGGAGTTCAAAGTTATAGTTGTACATGGTAACAATAAATATTAGTAAAAACCAGTTGAGATTTCTAAAAAATTTCAAAGTTATACCATAGAAAATATCAAGAATGCTGTTCATGAGTATTTTCTAGAGTTTTGTGTTTAGAGGACTTTGTAGGAATCTATAGAAAGCATACTTATTTCGTGATCCATAAAACCTCTAACATGGCTTTATTAATGATTAAAAAGAGACAATATTGTGCCTGATACTCAAACCTGGGTCTTCTGCTTCTGCAACCCACTCTTACCTTTTAACAGAGTGTGCTGTGCCTTCTGTTTCCTTAGAGAAAATGTTTTTAGACATTTGTTCTTCCAGCCCTCAGGTGCTCTGCTTTGTATGAGGGGCAGTTACTGTTAACGTCCCCTGGTAGATGCAGAAATAGCTCAAAACACAGACAGGTGATTAGTTTGAGAAGCACAGATATAGAGAATGTTAGGGCTTCATTTCTTTCTCTATGCTCATTTTGTATTTGAAGCCCTGACTATACTACTATTAAGTACCATTTCTGATTCTCTTTCTCTTAAAATCTCTGTAATTACTGAAATTAAAACCATGTGCACTATTCAGCAGATCTCTGCTGCTGAATGATCTGAGAAAGCTGAATGTCTGGAAGTTAAGAATTTAATTCCCATGGCATATTTCCAAACTGCAGGGTTTTTTTTCTAGTATTATTGTTGATCTAGGAAACTCTATAGTGTACCCTTTCATGTTAACAGATTATCATAACAAACTTTATAGTGTTTTCATTTCATATATTGACCTCCAAGGGGTCAAGGTTTCATCTCTTAAAAATGCATTCTTCATGGTACAGGGAGATGGACCAGCAGGCAAATGTGCTTGTTACAAAGACTAATAACTTGAATTTGATTTCCATAATCCATATGATATAAATAAGAGAACTGATTCTTGTAAGTTGTCCTCTGACATCTATAAATATACTATGGCACAAGTGCACTGGCACACACACTATATCAACCAATAAATGAGAAAAGAAATATATTTCCCTCAGAGTGAGGGAAGGTTCAGTGGATAAGTGCCAGAGATTTGATGGCCAGAACATATCTACAACAGGATAGAGTACTATGCATCTGTGGTCTCAGAGCAACTAAGGAGAAGTGGGTGGCTACTCTACTTTGCTTTACGTTGCTATGACAAAAAGCATCTTGGAGAATAAACATTTATTTCATCTTAAACTTTGGTGTCATAGTCCATCACAAAAGGACGTCATGTTAGGAACTCAAGCAAAAACTTGGAGACAGAAACTGAAGCAGAAAAAATGGAAGAACACTGGAGACACTGAAGTGTTTACTGTCTTGCTTCCTCTGACTTCCTCAGCTATCTGTCTTCTATATCCCAAACCCACCATCCCAGTAATGGGACTTCCCACAGTTGTATGGGATCTCCTACATCAGTCAAAAATCATGAAAATGCTCTCATAGACATGCAGACAAACCAGCATAATGAAGGCAATTCCTCAGTTGAGTTTCACTCTTCCTAGTTTTCAGTCAAGTTGACAAAAACTAGAACAGTGGGAAAACAGGAGAATCTTTAAGCTCACAGGCCAGCTACCTCAGTATGCTCAGGTCTGAGAAAAAGACATTGCTTCAACCAAAAAGGAAAATGAGGACTGAGAACTAATACTCGAGTTTGTCCTATGACCCCGACCTGTGCACCATGGCATATACACACATACACAATACACACACACGCACACACACACGCACACACACATACACACACACACTATTTCTATCCATTGTACTTTAATTTCTAGGGTCCATTTATGCATATGAATAGAAAAAGTCTTACATGACTTGACAACTAAACAGTACCTATAGACATATGGCATGGCAAGTACAAAGTCAACCTATTAAACGTCAACAACTATGACGCACACTTAAAATAATCCCATTCACAAGTGACTAGCAAAGACTGAAATCAAGTGATTTTTTTAAGTACATAGTGTAATGGGGCACAAAATATCTTTCATTTGAAATAAAAACTATTTAACAAATAGTTTTAAGCCAAAAGGAGAGAAAGCTTCACATAATATATAACCTAAATCATGTGAATTTGATTCTTCTAAGCTCTATGGTGCAAGCTAGCACCTCAAATCTTCACATGAAAAATAATTTATCCTAGAACTAAAATTAGAACATGTTTACAAACTGTAGCAAGAACATCTTGTGAATTGTATGATATCTTACCTGTCAATGAAAAAGTGTATGTCCTGTAACTTAGGCAGGAAATCGAAGGTGTAACATCAGGAGGAGAGAGAATTCTGGGAGAGAAGGAGTTGAGGAGATTCACTGGGAAGATGTGACAAGCTGGACACATGGTACCTGAGCACAAGTAACCAGACATGTGACACAGTGTAGGCTAGAATAGTATTTTAAGTTATATCTAGTCAGAGCTGGGCCTTGACCAAGGTATTTGTAAATATATTTTGAGTCTGCGTCTTATTTCTGAGATCATGGGACTGTAGGGAGGAACCTAACTTCTATAATAAACACTTTATTTAGAGTCTAGTAACTTTACCCCACATTCTTTGTCTTGCCTACAGCTCTTACATTACAATGGTTTGTTCTCTTTGTCTTCTTGGAGTGTTTAGTCATGCAGTGTTTGATGCCTCCCTGTTCATTTTCAGGTCCTGTCAAATATAACTAGTTTGCTGTCCCAATCTAACAGGCTGATAGCCGGCATCAAATGTTCCCTAATGAAGACACTTTGGTCCACTAAATGAAACTTGGGTAAAGTTAAAGCTGTTTGTGATCTAGCCCAGAAGACTATTAATGGGACTTCTGAGTCCTTTTCATTTACTCAAGTTTGTCTTGTGGAATTTTTAGCATTCTCAAAGGAAATGGGGTGGGGCAAAGCCTGTCATATTTCTCTCTCCTCAACTGCTGATGAATTCAGTAGTCCCTGCTAACTTCATGCACACAGAATGTTAGCTACATTGCTTGGAATGGAAGATCTGCTAGATATGAGGTAGGGCATGTGCACTGGGCCAAGCACATAAATAACTGTCTGATCACTGGTCCATGATGTGAACATGATGTTCCTTTTTCTCATCTAAAATTCCTTGAAATTATGCATTACTCCCCTGCCCACAGCTTCATCACAGTGTGAAATAACCTAACTGGAAAAGAGAGTCTGGTGATAATCACACACTCGGAGGTTAGTGGTTCCGAAGTGAAGGGGGTGTGAAATGTGTTGATAGTAAGGGCAAGTTCCTGAGCTGTGAAGTTAATTTTTAATAATATTTCTAGTTAAATGGACACAGAGTTTGTGTCCCTCCAGGCTTTGTTTCATCTGCAAACAACAGTGAAGCCCTTTGTCTAACCAAATAAATATTTAAATTTCACTTACTGTGTAGGAGTTGGTGTCAATTCCACAAGCACAGTTAATGTGAATTTCAGAGGATGTCTACCAACTACCAGACTATGAACTTCATATGCACTATCACATATGCGGGACTCGCTTCCAGCAAGGGTACATAACTCATACAAGTCACAATATGGGCATGCAGTGGGACCAGAATTTGAACATAGAATTCCCTCTTAGAGAACCCAATTTCACGACTAGCACATTTCTGAAACAACCATTACAACAAAAACAGTATAACTAGGTTGACGTAAGTCAGACAATTAAAGAATCAATGAATCTCATAAGGCTTAAATAACCTATTCCTTTCTTCTACCTCATATAAAATCACTTCCAGTGAGCAATCCTTTCTGTTTTCTCTATTTTTTCTACAGCAATAGATATTTAATTTGTCATCTGATGACCTAAAATACACCCTAATTTCTATGTGACTTAATTATAGCTGATAGGATAGAAATAACAATAATGTATATCACATGCAGAAAACCTTCTACAATCAGAAGAAATAATGTATATTTGGGGTATCTTTATTCCAGAAATGAAAGATCAGCTTAAAGAATGAAGGACAGTGTGGCTAAGAGACTTTGAAACCCTGTTAAGTGTACTCCAATAACTGGATGCTCTATTTTGGATATCCAAATGCAGATGATGATAATTGCTTCAGTTTTCATATGTCTGAGTTTTCCTATTCATGCGATTTTACTTTTACCTCCAAAGTTAGTCATTCTTGTTTAGTAGAAGATATAAATGCATCAGGTAATATTTGAGGAACCTAATACATATGCTCCTAGGTGAGAAGTAGCACTGTAAAGCTCTTCTGTGTACAGCATTCGCATACTCTGAAAAGGTATCTTGTTTAAAGGGTTTTTTAATACAAATAATAATAATAATAATAATAATAATAAAGAGATATTTTAAGCTGCTGTGATTTTCCCTTTTCTGTTGTTGCATTTACTGTTTAAATGAAATGGAAGATGAAGTGAAGTCCAGTATTCCTAGGTGAAAGAAAGCTATGATGCTCCTTATGCTTATGTGAGAATAACATGAGCTTTGATCAGCCATGAGTTTGGGGATCTGCTGGTGACAGGTTCAATATTAGTCAAAATACTAGGGGGTTCTGTGGACATGATTCTATGAACAAATGTTTTTGCTGAAGAAGAAGGAAGACTTGAGTTTGGATCTGCAATAACCACATAAGAGTCATAAATAAGAAAATTGCAAGGAGCTCACTGGGTAACCAGACTCTAAAAACAGTGAGTTTCAGGTTCAGAGGAAAACCTTGTTTCAAAAATATGATGGACAGTGACAGCTGACAGCAAGCTCTGGCCTTAACACAAGGCACATTCACAAATGAGCACACCTATGGCCTGTAGACAAGCACACTCACAGATGACCACAACTATGGCCTGTACACCTATGGCCTGCACACCTATGGCCTGCACACCTATGGCCTGCAC
>NW_021604670.1:5393646-5419961 GCF_004785775.1 Grammomys surdaster
GCACACCTATGGCCTGCAGACAAGCACACTCACAGATGAGCACACCTACGGCCTGTACACCTATGGCCTGTAGACAACCACACTCACAGATGAGCACACCTACGGCCTGCACGCCTATGCCCTGCAGACAAGCACACTCATAGATCATACTTCCTTGGTTCATCTCAAAGGAAGCCCCATTCCTACATGTACCAGTGCTTAGTGACATGGGAGGCTGTCGTGGTTAAGGTTTTCCTGCTATGAACAAACACCATAACCATGGCAAGTCTTATAAAGGACATTCAATTGGGGCTGACTTACAGGTTTAGGGGTTCAGTCCATTATCATCAAGGTGGGAGCATAGCAGCATCTAGGCAGACATGGTTCAGAAGTTGCTGAGAGTTCTATACCTTCATCTGAAAGCTGCTAGCAGAATAATGGCTTCCAGGCAGCTAGGATGAGGGTCATAAAGCCCACACTCAGAGACACCTACTCCAGCAAGGTCACACCTACTCTAACAAGGTCACATCTACTCCAACAGGGTCACATCTTCTAATAGTCCCAGTCCCTGGGGGGAGCATAGACAAATCATAACAGAGACATTCAGTGATCCCAGACACAAACCTCCTGATAGCAACTCCTAAACCTTAGGTTGTTTTTTGTTTTGTTTTGCTTTTTCCTTCTTTTTTTTTTTAATTTGTAGCTATGAGTAACAAATTCTTAATTCTTCTGATCAAATTCCCCAGCACTCTACATTCTTCATTGGACAGAACAGTATGAAATGCTTAGCAATGAATCTGTGTGCTCTATGTAGACTCTGTTTTTCTTAGGCATGTGGGCTTTGATCCCTAGGGAAGGGCACTTGCAAAAATGGACTCACAGAAATATAGAAATATTTACATCATCTAGGTTATTGTTAGTGTTGTATCTTGAAATGAGAATCCTATGTTAATTTATTTGAGAAGGCTTCCATCCACTAAACATTTGTTCAGCCACATTCCCCAAAGAATTCTGTTTAGGAACCAGGAAATATAAATGGCATTTGAATTAAATGTAATCACAACATCTCTGCCAGTTGGGCATTAAAATTTAAACCTGAAAAATGCCATTGACTGATGCTGAGAGTGACATATTTCTCAGGTCTTTTTAGTCCTTTACATTCTTCTGTCTAGTAGATTTATCTCTATTTTATTCAGCTTTTATGATGGAAAAGCAATTTCCAAGTCTTGTATTTCTTTATCTTGCATAGTGATTACTATTCCTAGTCTCTGAGAACATTTCCTTTTCACTAAGTCCAATACTTATCATAACATTTTATTTACTTCAATTCTTATAAAACAAACCATGTAAGATCACATACGGAAAACTAAACAATTAAAAAGAGCCATTTACCATGGACCACATGCTTGCTATACTTTGTGTGTGTAAGTTATGAGAGTCAAGCTTAGGGTACCCAGTTTGAGCTACAACTAAAAATCTTTTATGGTATGTCTGTCCAACTCACAATGATATCGTATTGTGGGAGTCATTGTGCTGTGAATGATTACTCAGCATACGCTAAGTCAGGAGAGCAACTTGTACCCCAAATAAGCTATCCCTGTCACATTGCCAGAAATTTAAGATGACAGTTGAGAAAAATAATATCATTTGTATCTGGACTAATCATCAGGAGAGACTCTGGACATACTTGGACTTGACATAGGTTGAGCATAAAAACATTAAAGCATGAAAAATGAAGTTGATATTCAATAAAAGAAGCAGAGACAAAGTCTGGGCCAGCAGAGATTCTTGGATTCCTGATTAATCTGTTGGCCTTGAAGCCTATGAAAGTCTAAAGCTCAAGATCTCTACTTTCTCCTTTCTACAGCTAACACCACTTAAAAATATTTTTCTTCCATTTTAATGATGTGAATATTAGAATACTAAATTGTTCATAACACTGAAATCTCTGATCAAAATGTGCTGTCAGAAAAAACGACAATTATCTAAAAAGACAGAGAGAGAGAGAGAGAGAGAGAGAGAGAGAGAGAGAGAGAGAGAGACTCAATTGTATCCAAGTCTCTGAAACTGTGAATTTTCATGAACTTCTCATGAAGTCTATTACGATGTTAAGGAAGAGATAGTAGGGAGGATAGAATTACCAACGAAAAATGGCTTAAATATGTACACAGTAGACACCACAGGTCAAATTATTACACATGAGATTAAGAAAATTTTTCTATAAGGACTATGTAAATAATTCACATATACAGGGGATAATGTGTTATATGTCTATATGTATAGTTTGTAGATCATATATTTAATTACATATACATCATATACACATATGTATATGTTATAATTAAATATGTATACTCATGTACTTTCTGTAATGATATTTACAAATGCCATGTATGCATCTGCCTGACACAATTTCAAAGACTGCTTCATGAATTCAGTATCAATTTTAGATGATAAGTGTTTTTGTTTCCCAAGTCTATAATTAAGTTATAAAAATATACTATAAAATAAACTCTTATACTGGAAATTTGAAACATAAATCATTAGACCTGTGTATTATGAATTTTCTGACCTCTAAATTTTAAGAACTGAAATGTTTTGAATTTTGTCCAACCTTGGTATATGAGAGCTTTTGCTTTATCTTATTGTAGCTTGTTTTGTGTCTTAGTGGTCTATTCTTTTCTGAAGAGAAAAAGAAGGGAGGTGGATCTCTGGGAGAGGGAAGGTGGGGATGCAATCTAGAAAGGAGTGGAAGGAGGGGAAACTGTGCTCAGAATGAGAGAAGACTCTATTTTCAAGAAAAAAGGTAAACTATTGTCAATCAAAATATAAAAATTATAGAATAGAAATAAAAGTACATATAAAAAAATCCACCATATGGTCCCCAAGAGGCTTTAAAAATATCGTGAACTACATACAAAGATGCCTATCTGGTGGAAAACACAAACTTCAGGTTTCATGTTAATGGCTATAACCTAGGAAAATCTCTTATAAAATGAGGCAGTAAAAGGACATTTTATCGAGAAAGGGGCTTTGGTTTCACAAAGTATGAGAATGTGACAATTTCTGTCCTCAAAGAATTTTTTTCATAAAGACTTCAAAATAAAGCAAGTATATTTTATACTTAAAGAGAATTAAATTTTGATTTTTCTGAGAAAAAGTTTTCACAAAAGTGGGTAATGCCTCTCTTAGAAGCATACTGTAGCAGAATATTTTCAACCTAAACAATGAAAGAACATTGATCTCAGCAAGAACACAATGACATACAAAACATAAAAGCACAAAAGAAGAAAAGAGTAGTGTGAATGTTTACCAAGTTTAAAATCTAGGAAAATAAACAATTGTACATGGTGTGGTCCAGAAAATGTCCTTACAAATATTTACATATTGTTTAGGTTTTTTTGGTTTTTTTGGTTTTTTGTTTTTGTTTTTTTTAAAGCAGTTTTAAAAAAAGAAACCACCAATAGAGCTCATGAACTAAGCTTAGTCAGGGCTTCCTCAATATCGACTTTTAAAGCAGCAGCTGTATTAATAAAACATTATGGAAAAGTTGCTTCTGCTTACACTGTTTAGGAGTATTTGGTCAGCTGTAGACAACACAAATGAAATGCTCCCAAGTTCTTATTTTTCTTACTTCATGATAGATTATAAACCTGGCATATTTGGAGGATTTGAATCCATCCAGAACCAGATGAGAAGACAGGTTTGACAAGTTGGTCTAAGCTTCAGGCCTTGTGAGTTTACCCCTTTTCCACATTAACATGTCTATTAGTGTCAACTTTGTTCAGCTCATATTTAGGCAGCCATGTTATTGAGACTTTATGGGTATAGCTTCTGACATTTCTAGGCGAAAGATTCTTACAGCAAACTTCTGATCTCTGGCTCTTAAAATCTTCCTACACCTTCTTCCCTGAGCCCTGGCTGCAGGAGTTGTGCTGTAGATGTACCAGTTGGAACTGAGCTTCTCAACTCTACATTTTGATTGGTTGTGTTTTTCAGTATTATTTATTACATTAATAGTGAAAAAGAGTTTAATGAGGGATGACAGCTATACTATTTGCCATTTTTCAGGATGCTATAAAGATATACACACACACACATATATGTGTGTGTGTCTATATCTGTATCTATCTATATCTATATATCTATAGATATCTATAGATAGATATAGATATGTATATATGTGTGTATATGTATATGTTTTGTTATGATTTACTGCCATATATACTGTTATATATGACAGCAAATCATAACAACATTTATTTTAAGACAATTATTTGGTGTGTATATATTTTACCATTTTGTAAGATTCAAGAAATTGATTGCACTAATGATAAGGATATGCATGCGTGTATTTTTGTGTAAAGTATTAAACCTTGGCTGCATATGTGATATCTCAAGATGTAACATCCGTAGTGTTTTTCAGAGTTGTCTATAGTTTGATTTTATAATCAGCAATGTTGAGAATGCTATTTTACTTCAGTGTCTAGCACAACTTGTCATAATTATCCATGCCTATATTCTAATTCCAAGCCAAAATTAATTCAACAAAGATTATAAAACATACTCTAGCAACTCAAAGAGCAATATTTCAAAACTAAAGTATTCTAAAATAGTACAAGCACATACAAATTTGATACTTGTAAGAAGGAAAATATTAAAAGTCTTCAATTTCAATAATTACGTCAGTGTGTTTCTCTTTGAGCAATGAACTTTGTGCATACAGTGGAACCATTCCAATTCATAACCTTATCGTGTTTCAGATATGAGCCTAACTTCTTTTCAGGCAAGTTGGTTCTTCTGCATGGTGTCACTACATACACAGCAAGGTGCACAAGCCCTGTGTTCAGAACCAGTTCTACTTGTGCAGTCACACAATAATATATGACAGAGCTCTGCCAGAAACACCTCAGATTCTTTACATATCTGATTTTCAATTAATTAGCAGTCTGGCACATTCAGAAATATTGCACTATTGCCAAATTTTTAATGGCTCCTACATTCAGTTATGGGATGCCACATGGGGTCATAACTCAGTTCAAATGTTGTGATCTAGGTCATGTGCTCCAACAGTGATCCTAAATACCCATGGGAAAGAGGAAAACAGAGAAAGAAAAAACAGTTGGTTTGGGTTAGGCAACCAGCATTTTATTAATAGACCATGAGAATTTTGGCATCTTTAACTAGTTACGTTTAGTTCACAGGCATAACATAGACTATACTTCATGAATTCCTATAATATTTTGGAAACTTTTCTGTAGCCTAGAAGAATCAAATAGTATATTTTAAATGATCATAAAATAGTGTCTCAGAAAAAAATGTCAAACATTTGGTGGATGATTATCTTTATGTTATTCTAACCATGTCATTATAAAATAAATCAAAGAAAGATATTATTAGCTCACCTCTCAATGTACAGATAAAGTAATTCAACTAAATATATGTCTAATCAAAAATCATGGAAAAATTAGTACATGAGATACCAGCTCAAACTTTCAGTAGCTTGACTATACAGTTTGGGATACTCTTTGTTTCGTGTAAATAATGGACACAAACCATAATTTCTGTTGCTTCAACTCCCATACTGTTTAAATATCTTTCTAAATGATCAAAAATGGGGTACTATTAACTAGAGTACGTGATGATGATTTATTTGTAAAGATTCATTTTTGGAATCATTAAATTTATAAAATCTATTGTCACATTATTCTCTTAATCATTTCCTATAAATTATCATGTACAAACAGTTATACATTACTCAGTCCCCTGAAATCCCATCTTATCAAGTTAGAATTAAATACTTTCCTCCATCTTTTCTGTCTTATGTGGTCCCTCCTACCATTTCTTACACACACATACACATACACACACACACACACACACACACACACACACTTTGCCATTGTGTTTCCACTTACTCAAAGAAATAAACAGGAAACTCTCTGACATTCACAACTCTACACTGTAATAAATTCTACCATCATATCAAATAAGCAAGTACAACCCTATAAGATTCTAAATATTTCAAAACTATCCTTAGCATACCGCTATTATTATACTTAGTGACAGATTTTTATACAGGTTCCATGTCTATACTTAACCCAACACTTGGATAAATTAATACTAAATACATGCTAGTTGTCTGTACGATGCATTTTCATTATATTATCCTTCTTTTATCCACTCCTTCCATATCTACATCCATTCCACTCCTACACAACTCACCTAACTTTTTTTCCCACATAGACCCAATTGGTGCTGCCAACATATTCTCTGGAATGGAACAAGACCAGGAAAACTGATTGTCCTCCAAGAAGCTACCAATTGGCAGTAGCTAATAGGTTAGCAGTGAGACTTCATGTTCCCCTCCCCTCTCCGTGTTGTGACTTGGGCTGGCTTGAGATTGTCTAGATCTTGTGCATGCTGCCACAACCACTGTGACAGCTGCCCTGTTCTAGCCAGAAGACTGTTTCCTTATAGTCATATACCAATACTGACTCTTATACTCCTTCCAACCACTCTTCTATGAGCCCAGGGAGAAGAGGGATTATAATATGGATGACACATTTACAGATAAATCTGCTCTGAAATCTGTTATTTTCTGCCTGATGAGCAGAAGTTAGTCACTTCTTTAATCTCAATCTACTGTAAAAAGAAACTTCTCTGATAAGCATTAAGAGATGCCCTAGTCAGCTGGGTATATAGCTCAGTGGTAGAGTACTTGCCTACCACATTCAAGCCTCTGTGTTCAATCCTTAGCACCACCCATGAGAAAACGAATTGCAATAATCAATGGGCAAATCTACTCCTAAAATCTTTTCAATAATTGCTGCTTAGCTATCATAAGTACATACGTGGTATTTAAATTACATCTGAATACGTTTTAAAGTCCAAAGAGATATTCTCAAGCAAAAGCTCATCTGTTGAAAAGTTCTATTGCCCCTTTTACTTGTGGATGTTGGTTTTTGCCTTTTAGTTTGTTGGGGTTGTTTGTCCATTCCTTGTCCCTCACAAAGATATTTTTTCCACTATACCTAGCAGGAATTCAGAATATCCCTGTTTTAGAACTTCAGAGTGGGAAGTGTCCAATAAGGCCTTTACTTAGAGTTATAAGAAATATAATAGATAAATTTCAAGCATATTCAAGGGAAAATTTGGTGATTATAAGATTCTGGGAAATGATATTCTTAGTTTATAATCTGCATTTGAAAAGAATGAATTGCTACTGGTCTATAGACTGGCTTTATCGGTCCTCCTGCTTCATTCGAACGGTAAGAACAGCTGAAAATTGTGCAAGATGAAGCGTTTTGCAAGAGGCCAAAGACTGTAACCCTAAGGAAGATTAAAGAGCTGGTTGTTTTTTTTTTTTTTTTTGAGGATCAGCCTAGATAGATCATGAAGTGTTTTCCTGGTTCTCCAACCTCAGACAGAGCTCCGTAGCTCAGCCTCCTACTGGGCCAGTGGTTCCCACCCCTAACTGTGGAGCAGAATTAATTAGTGTCTCTGAAGCTTTTCCACACTACTGTCCAAAGGACAGAGATAACAGTAGCCCCTCAAGCATAATCATCCTGTCAACCTTTCCCACCCAGTGGTGCATTTCAAGAGCTGATGTTTTAGCAGGCATAGTTCTATGGTAAATTTAGCATAGTAACATGAAAAGTGCTATTTCTCTCCAGGGAGAAGGTATTTAATATTTTTCTTTTACAGATTAGTAGCCCTGGATTTATTCTTTCTTTCCTGCTATTGAGAATAGCTTTGTATTTTGGCATGTACCCTGCATGGAACTGTTTTCCTCAGCATTTGAAACACCAGCAGCCTCAGAACAATTTCTAGGCAAGGGCACCCAAATGGATGCCTGATGGGATCGAGGATCAGAGCTGCAAAGGGACTAAAGACTACAGCTTGCACACCATCCATCATGTTGCTGTCTGTGGCTCAGAGTGGGCAGTTTGTCGCCTCTGCTGCTCCTGGGAGTGAGAGCCCATCAATCTAAGCATTTCAGAGATGTCTGCTGGGTTTTTCACTCTCCACTAGCTTGCAGATCTGCAGCCTTTCTGCAGATGATCCCTGCCCTTCCATCTGCTTTGGCATCTGTACTAGAAGCAAGAGTAGAGCTTCACAGCTGTGGTTTCCTTGGCCCAGACTCCAAGACCAGCTCTGCAGATGCTCTAAGTGCAATATAATTGGGGTAGTCTTTCAACCGCTGCTCTCATGTTCTTTTTGAGTTATGCAGAGAATAAAAGAAAATCCATCCATCAGAAGTAATCTGGTAAAAGCGAGACTTTTTTCCCTCTGTATTCAGGGAGCCAGAGCAAATTACCTAGGTAAAGGATTAATCAAGATTACTGCTAAAGACGAGTCAAGTTGTTGATGGTCTGTGGTGAGACAGGTGTGGCACTAAAAGTTAACAAGAATCAAAGCATTTGGTTTATAAACGGATACGTTTATGTTTGTCTATCCATTGCTTGTAAGGCTATATCAAAGAACAGCACAGGCTGGATAATTTTAGAAGAACATAAATTTATTTTTTCACACATGTGGAGGATGGGGAGTCTAAGATTAAGGAGCCAGGGTCTGGAGAATACCAGTGTGTTGAGTGAAACACATAGACGTGATTACAGTATGATATCATTCTTAAGGACAGAACCCTTATCACCTTGCTCCTCCTAGCACTGTTACAGAGATTAAAAGATTGGTCACAGCTAAAGAAGGTCAAGAACATGGTGCTGGTGTCAGCTCAGCTTTAGTGAAGACTTCATTGAGGATGACATCATGACGGTAAGAATGTATATGAGAAGACGCAGCCTTATAGTGAGACAATCAGACTAACTCTTTGTCTAAGAAGAGTCCAAACAGTAATTATCTGTGGAAAATATTTGAAGGCCTAATCTCCACCCACTTAGGATCTACCTTATAAAAGCCTCATCACCTCTTAATATAACTACAAGATTCCAATGTTCTATCACATGAATGCTTAACAGACAAGCCATATCCAACAGTATCATGGCTGTTCCATCAGATTCTCTCTCCTGTGTATGTTCTCTGCGTGCTCCCTAGCATTCTGTCTCCAAATTCCAAAACATCTAAGTATTACCATTTTCTGTAGCACATCCGTTCACTAAGTGATATTTGGAAATGAGTTTTAAATGTTGGTTTCATCTTCTCCTGAACAACAAACTCTCCATATCGGAAAGTTGTAATGTATTAAACTGAAAACAAAACCTGATACACACCACAGCATACTAATATTGTTGGATTACTCTTAGTGTGGCCATGGCTTTGCTATAATTATTGAACAGCCTCAGTTGGTATAATATAAGTAACTAAATAAAGATCACTTTTAATATTGAAATGCATGCAGTGGTTACTAACTATGTATGAAACTGGTAACATGTTAAACCTGACAAAAAAACTATTGTTAAATTTTCTTCTGAGAAAATGTGTTTAGATTTGAAGAATCAGTAATGATGGATACAGTTTACAATGCTCTGGCAATCTGGTATTTTAGGCTCAGAAAAGTCTCATAAATAAAAATGCATTATTTTGTCATTGCTTTCAACTCCCTATATTGTTTCTGTTAATAAGCGTTTATTATATGCATGGTCAAATGCAACTTAAATGCATTCTATAAGCCATTCATTTATTATACCATTGTTTCTATCATAAAAATATTTATAGAATATTGTCATTAAAGATTTTGAATTAAAGACAGATAAATAGAAAAAAGACTTGAAGAATGTTTTTGAAAAGCAGCTTTAATTATTAAAATATTTATCTTTATAAGAGCAAATAAAATACTAGTGTCAAACATGGTAACAGGCAAGGGCAGTGCTATGCCTACCACATGGCAGCTTCCCAACTCTCTAACTTCTCTTGTGAAATTCTCCACATGTCAAAGGGACAGCATAAATCTGCTTTTGGGTTGTGATAATTTCTATACATTGTGACTGTTGCTCTTCTTGGTTTAGCTCAAGTCTCACCCATGCCCAACAAGGCTTTCTTAGTTGAGAATTAAATGCCTGAAAGAGACACACAGTCAACACAAGTTCAAAGAGGCAAGGTTAAAAGAAGGTTGGTTATTGGAAAAGTATAATATAAGAAATGCCAATAAAGACCATGAATGATACCTGGGTTTGCTCACTCACTTCCACTTTGTTTTTCTACAAATGTTTCTGATTTAGTTTCTGTTCTTTTTCTATGTACACCATCTCTGCTGGCCCTGCATGGACTTGACACAGATTAAGTGCACTACAAAGAATGAGCTCAGTAAACTCAGATCAAATTCCTAGGAGACAAAATCTAATTGGCTGCTTGAAAGCCAAAGGGTAAACTCCTATGGTCAGGAACTCTGTCACTGAGGGATAATGTTTCTTTCTAATGTTATCGAGGTCATTTCAGCCATGACTGCTTTCCACAGGATCTGCACTTTCCACTCCAGCTTTCATTAATACAGCTATAAGAGGATCTCATCCAACTTTATCGGGCACATTGATTAAGATGCAAATGCCCCTTTGTTGCCCTTCTGTAGCTGCTTGTTTTCTCATGCTGACCATGTTCCCCAAAAACCTGTTTGCAGAGATTCTGCCTGCAGTTAGTTCTGATTGGTAAATAAAGATGCAGACAGCTAATGGCTGGGCAGGACAGACTAAGGCAGGAATTTTGCGTTCCTGGGCAAGGGACCAAGGCAAAAGGAGAAGGGAGAGAGCCTTCATGCTGCAATGCTGCAGAATATAAGGAGACATCATGCCTGAGAGGTGCAGGAGAGAGAGAGAGAGAGAGAGAGAGAGAGAGAGAGAGAGAGCACAATCTCCATGTAGGAGCTGGGGGTTGGAGCCCCAAGAGGGTTAAATATGTCTGGGTCTGGGGCAGCAAAGATGAAATATACATTTTAATAAGCAATAACTCAGGAATATCAGGGGGAGGTTCATTAGCCACCTGGGGGTTAGGAAGTGGCCCAGCCATTGAGATATTCTAGGCATATCAAAATGTAAAGACTGTATGTGTCCCTCTCATTCAGAAATGTAAAGCATTGGATTGGGTAGCAGCCAAGATAGAATTGAATAGTGTTGATTGGGTACAGCTACACCCTCCCCTTTCATTTTTTTATATTAGTCAACTTTCCATCACTATGACAACATAACTGGCACAGTCTACATCAAATAGAAAACAGGAGAGAAGATTTATGCTAGCTCATGACTCTTGAGGTTTTAGCTCACAATTTCTTGGCTGCATGGCTTTTGACCTATAGCAAAACCACATACATTGCCAGAGAGCAAGTATATGATAAAGAAAAAATGCCAGGCAGGAAATATAGAGAGGAGGAAGAGAAGCCTAGAGTCCAGGAAATGTCTTTCTATATTTAAAGTAATAACTTTTAATTGCTTAAATACAAAGAGTAAAAGTTACATAAAATTAATAAGAAGAAGTATTTACTGAAGAAGTTAATACAATGTGCCACATTATTTTCAAAGTACATTTTTTGAACACAAGAAACTGAGATGAGAATGTTCTTCATATTCAACATATCAAAACACTTCCAAACTTGGCCAAGTCTGTGCTATTTGTAAACATTAAGGTCAATTGTCTATTATTAATAACTAGCAACCAGAAGCAGAGAGCATAAATAAAAGTGATAAACCAGTTTTGTAGTTTTCCAGCTTCTGAGTTGTAAATTCCATCCCCCAAACCAATTTTAAACCATCAGTAATCTTGATGTCTGAACACATAATAAAAAACAGATACTCTAAATATCCCCTCATAGGCTCACTTCAGGCTATTTGCCATCTTTTTGCTGTCTACAAACATGGCAGTTAGCTATGGCAAGGGTATAGGAGAGAAGACCAGAAGGACAAGAGAATTAATAGAAATTTGTAGTAGTGAGGTACAGGGAGAACCTCTAGAAAGTCCCAGAGACCTGAGTTGTTAGAGGTTTCCAGAGCTCAATGGGGATGAAATGCACAGCAGTAGGAAAATGGAACCTGAACAGACTACCTCCAATAATAAACATGGCACCTAATTGAGGCATGGAGCCACCCACCCATTTTCAGAAGTTTTGACCCAGAATTGTTCCTATGTAAAGCAAATACAGGGATGAAAATGGAGCAGAGACTGAAGGAAAGGACAGCCCAACATGGGATCCATCCCATTCATGTGTATCAAACCCTGACACTCTTGCTGATATCATGTTGTACTTGTAGATAGGAATCTGGCATGGCTGTCCTATGAGAGGTTCTACCAGAAGCTGACTGAGACAGATGCAGATACTTCCAGCCAACCATTGGATTGAGTTCAGGGACCCTTATGGAAGAGTTAGGGGAAGGATTGAAGGAGCTGAGGGGGATAGCAACCCCATAGGAAGAACAACAGTGGCAACTAACATGGACCCCTCAGAGCTCCCAGAGACTAAGAAACCAACCAAGGAGCATATATTAGCTGGTCCATGGCCCCTGCACATATGTAATGGAGGACTGCCTTGTTTGGACTCAGTGGAAGAAAATGAGCTTAAACTTGTGGATACTTGATGTCCCAGGAAAGAGGGATGCTAGGGGGATGAAGTGGGGTTGAGTTAGCACCTTTTCAGAGGCAGGGAGGAGCAGGATGGGGTGAAGGATTCAAGGAAGGGGAATCAGGAAAGGGGGAAATATTCAGAATGTAAATAATTAACCTATTTAATTAAAAAAAAAAAGAAGTTAGTCTCTTGGTTGGTAATAATCCCTGTTAGGGATAATTATGGCACAAGTCAATTTTCAGATCAGAAAATGAATATTCAGGCAGTACATGAGATCTGACTGAGGACAGGCCTGATACCAGACACAACAGGTGGAAGAAAGAGCTGGTCAAACAGTCTCAGTAGAAAGTACAATATGGAAATCAACCCATTCTTACAAATAAATTTCTTCCCCTGAAAATATCTACCTAGATCAGGTTTTCTTTTTTTTTTATTGGATATTTTATTTATTTACATTCCAGATGCCATCCCCTTCCCCCATTTCGCCTCCCTAGAAACCCCCTTATATCAGTTTTTAACATAACTGAATGGGTCATTGTCTCTCTATTCATAATAAATTTCCTCACTTTAGTACTAGTCACAGGTTGTGCTATTATAAGCAGAACTAATTAAGAAGATAGCCCTAGACTAGTATGTAAGCTGCTTCACAGAGATTAGCCTCCAAGTTTATACACATACAAACAAGGTAGAGTGGGGCAGTGGCAGGTTAAAGACAGGACAAAAATGTATTTTACTAGATCAAGAACCAATATTCTTACAACACAAAGAAAGAACAGCTTTGGAAATGATAAAAGATTAAATGTGAATGAAAGTTCAGGAGAAAAAAGCACAGGTCTCTGTAATGGTTAGTATAGGTATGGCTACAATATATTTGTGTGTCTGAATGCTTGGCCATAGGGAATGGCACTATTAGGAGGTGTGGCCTTGTTGGATAAAGTGTGCCATTGCTTGAGTGGGCTTTAAGATCTCCTATGCTCCATCTCTCTGCCCAGTGTGCAATTCCAGTCTCCTCCTGGCTGCTGACAGAGAACTGTCTCCTCCTGGCTGCCTTCAGATCAAGATGTAGAACTCTCAGTTCCTCCAGCACCATGTCTGCCTGCTTCCATGCTTCCTACCATGAACTAAAACTCCTTAGTGGACTAAAACTCTAAAATTGTAAGCCAGCCCCAATGAAATAACTAAATGTTAGGCTTTATAAGAGTTGCCTTGGTCATGGTGTAGCTTTCACAGCAATGAAAATCCTAAATCCTTATCTCTGAAGCTTCAGACCCAAGACACAGCAGTCGAGCTGAGAACTTGTTTGTCTTCCATGTTTTTAATCCCAACTGAATTCAACACTGAACTCATTTAATCATGGACATTTCAATCCACAATGCAGATGTTGTTCTCCTTTAATTTATAGGATCAAAGAATTTTCAGTACTTATTTAAGTGTTTTTAATATGTCATTAAACTATTTTTATTGAAACAAATTACACACACTTCTATAAAAAAAATTGATCATACTATTCCCTTTCTCAATTCTTCCCTGTTCTTCTCTCCTCGCTACCTACCCAACTTTACGTTCTCTTTCTCTCACTCTCTCACTCTCTTTGTCCCCTCACTCTCTCTAACAAAAACAATTTTTTAAAATGCAGAAATAAAAAAAGCAAAAGACTAATAAAACAGAATTTGAAAACAAAAAAACAAACTCAAATGCAAAGGAGTATTTGTGGTCACCTAATAGTTTTTACTGTACTCAATAGTTTAGTCTCACAGCAATATTTCAATCAGAGATGTGGTTTACATAGAAAATACATGACAAACTGCATGAATTTGCTACTGCATTTTAGTTGAATGAAGAAGACTAGCCACTCACAGCAGGATTTCTTACCAAGTCTTTTACTTTTCATTGATCAAGTTCCACATCATACTGGTGTTATCATGAGGCCTCAGAAGCCTTAACATCAATGAAAATTGCATTTGCTTCTCAACACATAAAGCCACTCTCTTCCTATTTCGCTTTCCTTCCTTCCTTCTTTCCTTTCTTCCTCTCTTTTATTTTGTAAATTTTCCAAGTTGAAGAAGTTTTCATAAATCACTT
Organism: Grammomys surdaster; assembly: GCF_004785775.1. Taxonomy (NCBI): domain Eukaryota; kingdom Metazoa; phylum Chordata; class Mammalia; order Rodentia; family Muridae; genus Grammomys; species Grammomys surdaster. The sequence goes on from NW_021604670.1 coordinate 5,408,216, forward strand.
ATTTAGTCCTAACAATGACTGATTTAGTCCTAATAGGAAAACATGAACATTAATCTCAAAGAGATCAACCAGTTCAATATCTTATATCTAGGGAGAAAAAAGCCTAGACAGAGATATATAATGTAATACCACACTGTTTGTCCTGAGGAGAAAACTCCTAGAAAGTTTTATAGAAAACCCCATTGATTGACCTCAGATGCACTCCTATGTGTTTATTGCCTTCTTTTTTTTTCTTTTTTTTGGTTTTTTGAGACAGGGTTTCTCTGTATAGTTCTGGCTGTCCTGGAACTCACTCTGTAGACCAGGCTGGCCTTGAACTCCGAAATCCACCTGCCTCTGCCTCCCAAGTGCTGGGATTAAAGGCCTGCACCACCACTGCCCAGCATTTAATGCCTTCTTATAGTGGATACGTAGTTTCATGTTCTTTAGTCTAAACTAAAGCAAAATGTCGTCGAGCAAACAGAAGTTACCATTTGGCACCATGAACATTACCTCCCCTCATATCGATTTTTCAGATGAACTGATTTCAATACAGACAACAGAACAAAACTATGCTTTTTGCATAAGAGAGACTTTGGGATTTAGTATTAAGGTCCCTATCGGATAGCCTGTCAGCGCTTCTTCAGTCTCTGCTATGTATAAATGTCTTCGAGCTCGGGTGTAGCAATTGTTTTTCTGCCATCTGTTAGTCTTTCAAAACACTCTGCTTTATTTTCTAAATGGGCATTTTATTACAAAGACAATCCTTTCACAAAATCAGTATCTGTTGGCTGAGTCTCAGTTGTGTTTGTCATCGCAATGCTTTGGTCTGAGTTAAACGTGGTGACTTGGATATCTGGAGCATGCCTAGTGCTCTGAAGGTTGCACATAATGGAGCACAAGTGATGCTGCAATGTTGGCAGTCATCTTGGAACTAATAACAGCAGCTACGGAGCCTATAATCTCCGAGGAATTAACAGCCAGGATATCAGCAGCAGCATTAAAAGGCAGTTACAGTGATAATGTGCACCCTTAACTCATACACTGGGCAGGAAAGGGTTATAGTAAAAGTGCTGAGACAGCAGTCTGGACTAGGGCCACAGACTTGAACATTTTGTTTTTTTTTTTCTCTTGGGCTACAGCTTGGAAAGTATTTAAGGTACAGACGACTAAATATCCAAGATACAAGGTTTCTTTTCTTTCCTCTGGCTTCTTTCTTTCTTGTAAGGGACTCTTGCCTTACGCCACTGAGAAAAATAAGTCCTGTACCACAAATGATAGTTTTGTCTTTTTCTGAGAGTCCTTGAATCGCACAAGCTGATATCAAGAATTTCAGAATAAAGTAATACAATTGTAATGCTCAAAGAGAAGACTCAAGAAAGAGAACGTCCATAAAGGCACACAAGATAAGGCAAGACAAGGATGTGCATGGTACAGAATAAAGAATGTGAGAGAGAAATATAATTCTAATCATTGAAGTCTTGCTGAGTCCATGGCATGCTGCAAGCATTGTGCTTTATGGGTGACTACACAAAGAACACAGAAGAGGCTGCGGGAGCCCCGGACTACTTGCTGCTCAACTCTACTTACCTTGGGGGTTGGAGGTGAGGTGGTGCAGAATCAATGACCCAGATGCCACAGCAAGCTCAAGAACACTGCTGCAAGCTCCTTTAATACCCTCCACCTGTGCCCCATTGGTCCCAAGGAAGCATGTCTTCTAAACAACAGTTTCTGATTGGCTGCCATTGTCTGCGTCAGCAATCCTTGGTCTCTTGGTGTCTCTTTCACAGCAATGGAAATCCTAAAACAGGTCTCATCCCTGGAGATTCAGACCTCAGGCACAGCAGGAGAGCTGAGGACTTACTTGTGTTCCATGTTCTTAATCCCAACTGAATTCAACACTGTTAACTCAATCATGGGCCTCATTTCGCGGATTAAGAACTCTTGTTTAAATTTATACTCCTTGGTTTTCAATTAGGATTTCTTTTATTGATGTTTGGGCTTTTTTTAGTCGCTTATATGTGCTAGATACTAACCCTCTATCAGATGTATAGATAGTATCAAATATTTTTTTTGTTTTGTTTTTCCTGTCTGTATGCCTGTGCTCTTAATATCCTCTTCAGAAATTTCTTTTCTATTCATATAAACTCAAATATATTCCTGACGTGTTTCATTGTCATGTTCAGCAGATTTATAATAATGTCAAGATCTTTGATTCATCTGAAGGTGAGGCTTCGTAGGATGAGAGATAGGGTTCTAGTTTCAGTCTTCTTCATGCAGCTATCCAATTTAAACAGGACTATTTATTGAAGATGTCTTTTCTCTCGTGATTATTTTTGGTTACTTTGTCAAAAATTAGTTGGTATAGATATGTGGGTTTATATCCGGGTCCTCAATTTTATTCCATTGGTAAATGAGTAGGACAGTTTTATGCTGTAATCATCATCCTCATCATCATCATGATCACCATCATCATCATCATTATCATCACCACCACCACCACCACTACTATTGTAACTCTGTTGTGTAACATAAAACCGGGCTTGACAATACTTCCAGGAGCTTTTCAGATATTGAGAATATTTTTGGCTATGATTTTTTTGTTTCTCCAAAACAAATTTGATTATTAATTTAATTATTAAGAAATTGAAATGTTTTATTCAGTTTTTTTTTGAAGAACCATATTGAAATTTTAATGAGGATTACATGGAGTGCATAGACTCGTTTGAAGAATGGTCATTCACCAATTCATGGCCGAGGAAAGTCTTTTCATCTTCTGCTATCTTCTTCAACTTCTTTCTTCAAAGTCTTAAAACTTTATTTATACATCCGATTGCATTAGATTTATTTGAAGATTCTTTTAGGCTACTGTTTTCTGTTTTTGTTTTCGTCATTGTCATATAAGAATAACAGTAGTTTTCATGTGTTAGTTTTTTACCCTACTATATTGTTGATTAGCTGTGGGGTGTTTCTAAAGGATTCCTTAGGGTCATTTACATATAGAATTGTATCATCTGAAAGTGGGAATAATTGGACTTTTTATTTTTTGTATACTTTTTATCTTCTTTAGTTTTAGCTAAGTCTCCAGGCATTATATTAAATAGAGATAGAGACAATGAACATCTGTGATTCTTTCCTGATTTTAGTGAAAATGTTTTGAATTTTTATATCTTCAGCATGACTCAGCCTGTTAGCTTTTTTAAATTGTCTTTATTTTTCTTTTTATTGAAAATAGATTTTTTTTACATAATATATCCTGAGTATGGTCTCCTTTCCTCTACTGCTTCCAATTTCTCCCTGTATCCCTTCCCATCTGCATCTAACCCCTTTCTGTGTATCATTAGGAAACAAACAGACTTCTAAGGGGTAATGATAAAAATACATTAAAATAAATTATAGTGAGATAAAACACATCAGAATAGGACAAAATAAACAAACAAAAGACCCCAAGAAGTGAGTGGAAACGTGTTTGCACACTCAAAAAACAGCAAAAAAAGCCCACTAAACTGGCAGGCATAACATATATACTATACATTATGTGTTGTGGTATGTATATATATGTGTGTGTGTGTGTGTGTGTGTGTGTGTGTGTGTATGTGTGTGTGTAAATATACATAATATATACAAAAAGTATTTGTAGGATTAAAAAAGAATAAATACATATAATATTATATATAAAAATGATATATAGTATATGTTAAAATAGAAGTAATAGACTGATATTTTAAAAACTGGAAAATTCCTGACATAATATGAGACAGAAAACCTCTAAAAATTCCTTAGAGATTGTATTCTGTTGGTCATCTACTGCTGTCCATACAGCCTACTCTCAAAAATACTTTGTTTCCCCAGTTAGATTCCTAGGAGAAACCTGAATTTTCATTTGCAAGTGGTTATCAATTAGTAATTGCTTCTTAGTCAGGGATAGGACATGTGTCCACTTCTCCTTTCAGCTCTGGGACCCATGTGCTGCAGCCCCATGCAGGCCACGTATATGTACCCAAACTCTCTGTCAGTTCACATGTGTTTCAATAATACTGATTTTAGAGGGACGTGTATTTTGGAATCAACAATTTCCTCTAGCTCTTACACTTTCTCTGTCTCCTTCCACAGGTTACCTCTGCCCTGAACAGAGGGATTCTATGTAGATATTCAGTTTAGAAATGAATGTTCCAGGGTTTCTCTCACTCTGCATAATTTCCTGGCTGTGAGTCTCTGTTTGTTTCCATTTGCTGCAGTAGGAATCTTCTCTGATGATGGTTAGATAAGGTAATGGTCTATGAATATAGCAGAATGTCATTAGGAGTCATTTTATTGGAGGTGGGGAGGTTGGTTGTTTGTAGGACAGCAGTATTTGGTTTCATCCTGAGTCACTTGGTCATCTAGTTTTAGGCTCTGAGTCAACCCAATAAATACTGAGTATAGGTTCCATCTCATGAAATGAGACTTCAGTCAAATCAGATCTTTGTTGGTTATTCTCAGAGCTTTGAGCCGCTATGAAACTTAAGTGTTGATCTTAGTGTTTATGCTATTGATATTCTTCTTTTCAGAACGTATTTTCCTGTGCCAGTGACTTCAAGACTGTTCCCAACTTTCTCTTCTATGAAGTTCAGCATACATAGCTCTATGTAGAGGTCATTGATCCATATGAAATTGAGTTTCAGGAAGGGTAATAACTACAAATTTACTTAGAGTCTTGTACATGAAGCCTTGCTGTATGACTAGCAAGATATGTTGAAGATACCGTCATTTTCCAGTATATATATATATATATGAATTTTCATTTAATTTCTATTAACAATGTGTCTATCATTGTGCCAATAACATGCTGCTTTTACTATATATAGCTCCATAGTACAACTTGAAATAGGGACTGGTTATACCCCAGCAGTTCTTTTATTATTCAGGATTGTTTAAGATGTCCTGGTTTTCTTGTGTTTCTCTATGAAACTGTAATTTGTCTTATCAAGGTATGTAAAGAATTGTGCTGTAATTTTTATGGGGATTTCATTGAATCTCTAGATTCTTTTAGTAGGATAGCCATTTTTAGTGTATTAATCCTACCAATCCATAAGCATGGGGGTTCTTTTCAACTTCTGGTATCTTCCTCATATTTTTTCTTCAAAAGTTTTAATGTTTTTAGACATACAAGTTTTTCACTTGCTTGATTAGAGTTATGCCAAGATTTTTTTTATGTTATTTGATTTTATTGTAAAAGATTCTGTTTGCTTGATTTCTTTCTGAGTCTGTTTGTTACTTAAATATAGGAGGGCTACTGGTTTTTGTGAGTTGATAATTATCCAGCTACTTTGATGAAAGAGTGCATCAAGTGTATGTGTTTTCCCAGTGAAAATTTCTGGATCAGTCGTAAATACTATTATATTATCCACAAATAAGGATATTTTTACTTCTTCCTTTGTAATTTGCATGTCTGTGATCTCCTTATTGTTTATTAATAATTGCCTTATTGCTCTAACTAAGACTCTAAGTACTATGTTGAATAGGAAAGTTTGGATATTACCTCTTTGTTTTTTGGTTAATTTGAATAAAAGTTTGTCAATCTCATTGATTTTTCTCAAAGAATCAACTCTTTATTTGGTTGATTATTTACAGTGTTTTGTTGTTTCTTGTCATGGACAAGCCTCAGCAGTTGACAGGTTTCCAGAGAGTAAATAAGGAGTTAGTGAGAGAGTCAGGTGAGGTGATCAAGGAAATCTTGGAGCTCCGACTTACTAGCAATCAGAATGCTCCTTTATTTATACTGGTTTCATATAACAAAGACAAAGGTGGAACAGAGACTAAGTGAATGGACAATCAATGACTGACTAACTTGAGAGCCATCTCATGGGCAAGAACCACTCCCTGACACTTTTAATCGTACTCAATTATGCTTGAAGACAGAAGCCTAGCATAACTGTCCTCTGAGAGGCTCCATCCATCAGCTGACCATAACAAATGCAGAGACCCACAGCCAAACATTAGATGGAGCTGGAGAGTCTTGTGAAAGAGTTGGAAGAAGGATTGAGGGACCAGGAGGGAATAGGAACTCGACAGGAAGACCAACATGTTCAACTAACTTTGGACCCAAGGGAACTCCCAGAGCCTGACCCACCAATGAAGGAGCATACAAAAGATGGGCCTAGGCCCCCTTCATATTGATAGCAGATGTACAGCTTTGTCTTCATGTGGGGCCCAAAAAAACTGCAGTGGGGGCTGTCTCCAGCACTGTTGCCTGCCTGTGGACCTTATTTCTTTAAGTGGGCTGCTTTGTCTGGCCTAAGTAGGAAAGGATGTGCCTAGTCCTACAGTGACTCGATATGCCAGAGTGGGTTTGCACCCAGGGCAGAAGCTTCACCTTCTAAGATGAGAAGGGTAGGAAAGTGTTGAGGGACTGTGTGTGAAAGAAGGACCTGGTGTAGAAGGACTGGGATCTGGGATCAGGATGTAAAGTTAATAATCATAAATTAATGGAAAAAAAGACAAACTAATGGTTATCCAAGAAGTACAGATTATATTATTTTGTCTCTGAGTGTGATTTTTCATTACATGTCTTGGCTTACAAGTTCAGTCACAATTAGAATGTACAAATAGAATACATTTTTTTATTATCAGCCATGTAACTACAATTCAAGGAACCTAAAGAATGGCTCCACTAAAACAAACACATTTCTATATGACAATCTAATTTTAGGCTGGCAGTATATGAAGTTTTAAAACACTCTAGACAAATAGAGAATATCTGAACTTGTCTCTTTTTTAATAAATAATAAATACTAATATCTAATCCCCTATACTTATGTAGTTTCATCATCTATGTTATTAATTAGGAATAATAATAATAAAGTTATTGCAGTCAATCTATCTTATTTGCTGAGTTCTACTCCTCCATTCCACTATTAACATGCATGATCTCCTATTTTTAAATTTCATTTTCAGAGAACTCTAAGCATATTGTAAAGTGAAGTCTTGAATATTTTACCAATTCTCTGGGCCAGTTGGTGTTTGTCAACTATCTCTAAGTTTACCATGTTCCAATTTTACCCTTTGGGTTTGGGTGGATACTCCAAAAAAGTTCCCGAAGTCAAGGCCTCATAAAGAAATTCCTAGCATCTTAGAGCTTATCATGATCTCCAGGGCATAAGGAAGACTGACTTCCAAGTAGGGCCAGATAATGTTATTTCCCTAAAAGCAGAAAAGATAGTAAATGTAGCACTTTCCTAAAAAGACTCTGACAATTTTCTCAGGAAAAGACATAAAATGAATCATAATGCAGAAAATCCCCAAGAATGTAACACACAGAGACAAAAACCTAAAAGTAAGGGACAGAATGACAGTGATTGCAGCATTAACTGTGACAAACATCTGAGCTGACTTCATGAATTTCACCCTTAGTGGATATGGCTGTGCCTGTTTCCATGTTATTGATTTCATCCCTATGTTTAATTATTTCTTACTGTATACTCCTTTTGGGTGTGATTTCTTCTTTTATTCTAGAACAGATGTTCCCTCTCTGTGGGTCACTACCCCTTTTGGGATCACATGTAAGAATATCAGGTATCCTTCATGTCAAGTATTTACATTACAATTCATAACAGTAGCAGAATTACAGTTATGAAGGTGCCACAAACTAATTTTATAGTTGGAAGTTACCACAAGAAACTGTATTAAGGTGTTGAAGCATTAGAAATGTTGAGAACCACTGTTCTAGAGCTGTCAGATAATTTACTAGTATAATATTTCTCCAATTTTTTATGTAGGCAATTAGTGCTATGAATTTGCCTCTTAGAACCACCCTCATTGTGTTCCATATGTTTGAGTATGCTGTGTATTCATTTCCATTCGATTCTAGAAAGTCCTTAATTTCTTAATATCTATGTTAACCCATTTTTCATTCAGTAGTAAGTTAATTCGTTTCTATTAGTTAGCTTTTCATTATAAAGCTTTCTGTTGTTTCTGTTGTTGTTGATATCCAGGTTTAATCCATGGTGGTCAGATAAGATATAGGATATTTTTTTGATTTTCTGGTATGTGTTGACACTTACTTTGTGTTCAAAAAAGTGTTCCAATTTGAAGAACGTTCTATGAGGTGCTAAGAAGAAGATATATTCTTTATGTGTTTGAGTGAAGTGTTTTGTAAATATCTATTAGGTCTCCTTGATTTATAACTTTGGTTTACACTAGCATTTCTGAATGGCCTGTCTTTTAGAGAGAGTCAGGTATAAAAGTCATCCTACCATTACTCTGTGAGAGTCAATATGTGGTTTAATCTGTAGTAGTCTCTCTTTTATGAATTTTGATGTCTGTGTGTTTGTTATACAAATCCTAAGATTTGCAGTGTCAGCTTGGTGGATTTTTCCTTTGCCTATATATAGTGTCCTTTCTTGCTTCTGATTAGTTTTGGTTTTAAGTCACTTTTGTCAGATATTAAAATGGCTACACGACATTTCTTCTTGGGTCCATTTGCTTGAGTTTTTCCCATCCTTTTACCCTCAGGTAGTGTCTATCCTTTATGTTAAGATGTGTTTACTAGTGACAGCAAAAGGATGAATTCTGTTTCTTAATCCATTTTGTTATTCTGTGTTATTTTATTGGGGAATTAAGATCATTGACAGAGATTTTAATGAACGTTGCTTGTTGATTCCTGTTATGTTATTGTTGTCATTATTGATGGTGGTGGTCATGGTGGTAGTCGGCGGTGATGGTAGTGTGTGTGTGTGTCTGTGTGTGTGCATGTACGAACATTGTCACTCATTTGATTTGTTGATCGGGATTATTTATCCCTTGTCTTTTCTTGAGAGTGGTTAACATCTTTGTGTTGGAGTATTCCTTCTAGCACCTTCTATGGGGCTAGATTTGTAGGTAGGCATTGCTCACTCTTGGTTTTCTTATGAAATTTTCTCCACCAATTGTAGTAAAAATTTGGCTGGGTATAGTAGTCTGGCCTGGCATCTCTGTTGTCATAAGCACGGTATAACATCTTTCCAGGACTTTTTTGGCTTTTTGAGTCTCCATTGAGAAACCAGATATAGTTTTAATAGGTCTATTTGTATATATTACTTGGTCTCTCTCCTTGCAGCTTTTAATAGTCTTTCTTTTGTATGTTTAGTGTTTTGAATATTATATTCTGGAGGAAATTTTTTTCTGGTCCAATATATTTGGTATTCTTTATGTCTCTTGTACCTTGTTAGTCATCTATTTCTTTAGGTTAGAAAACTTTTTTCTATGATTTTGCTGAATATATTTTTTTATGCCTTTGACTTAGGCAGAAACTGTTTCTTCTCCTTCTCCTTCTCCTCGTCCTTGTCCTTCTCCTCGTCCTCCTCCTCCTCCTCCTCCTCCTCCTCCTCCTCCTCCTCCTTCTTCTTTTGTTCTTACTAATTTTAGATTTGGTCTTTTCCTAGTATTCAGGATTCCCTTAATGTTTTGTGCAAGGAATTTTTTAGATTTAACATTTCTCTGACAGAGACATCATCTACCGTGTTGTCGATGCCTGAGATTCTTTTTTCTATCTTTGTATTTCACTGGTGTTGTTGGTCTCTGAGGTTCCTGTTCCAGTTTCTAGATTCTCCATTTCCACGTTTGCCTCAGTTTAGATTTCCTTTACTGATATATTTCAACTTAAGGGTCTTGAAATATTTGATTCTTTCTACTGTTTGTGTTTTCATAATTTCTTTAAAGGAAAGTCAGTTCCTTTTTAAAGACCTATATCATGTTCATAAAAGCTATTTTATGATTTTTGTCATATGTTTCAGCTACGATGCAATACACATGGTCTACTGTGGTAGGGTGACTGGGCCCTGTGGAAACATATTGTCTTGGTTCTTACCATTATTTGCTGTTATTATACAGATATCTAGGCATCTGGTTTTGGAAAATTGTAATTCTATAGGTTGCTAACTGATCTTGCCTTTGATGAATGGCTGTTTTGTTTCTTGTTTTTTGTTACCTATTCAGCTTCTTAAGAGAGGGTGATGTCTGTATGTTGCCTGCTAGAATATTTTTCTGGAATCCTGATTGTTGGGTCACTGGAGTTCCAGGTTAAATGTGTTTCTATGTATTGGGTGCTGACCCTTAGAAATGGGAATGGGTTGGGGGTTAGCTGAGAGAGTCCATAGAAAGCAAACCAGCAAGGCCTTCTATTTCTCAGTCCCCTGGGAATGGGGACAGAGAGTGAGCCAAGATCACAACAGTTAGTCTGCTGTTGTGATGTGGATGAGACTCAGGGATTACATATGGAATAGAGGAAGGAGGTAGGAAGAGGATTCGAGCTTGAGGCGTGCCCATCTGCTTAGCTGCCCTTCTTGCTAATCTGGCAGGTTTGCCTGGCAGGTTCCCAGAGAATAAATGCTGGAGTGGAGGGCTGAGATAACAGGATGACTTGAAAGGAAGATTGTAGGAGAAGGTCTGCTGGAAGAGGCAGCGGTGTTCTGCATAGACGTGGGGATGGGACTTGGGGGACTTGGATTTGGAGAAGAGGTTGGAGAGGCAAAGATTTTCATTAGCCTACTTGGTTTTCCTGGTGGGTAGTTTACAGATTCCCATAGAATGCCTGTCAGAGATAGAAGCTGGGAGGAATAAGTTGGAAGAAGGTAGTTAGAAAGTTTTAAGGGAAAATCTGTGTGACAGGGCTAGTGGCAGAAGAGAGGCCACAACAGGTTGTCTGATACCATCCTGAGGATGAAACTTTAGGACTGGATTTGGAGAAAAGGAGTGTGAGGAGAAGATTTACAGTTGAATAACCTGCTTCACTTAATGGAGTGGCCTAAAGGTCCCAGGGGTTAATTTGTTTTTATTATGTTGATGTTTGTTCCTTTTATTCCTAAACTCTCTGGAACTGTTATCATGAAGCAATGTTCTATTTGTTGAAAGCCTTTTCTGTTTCTAGTTGAGATGATTGTATCATTTTCTTCCTTGGATCTGCTTTTGTGATGGATTACATTTATTGATTTAAATATGTTGAAGTATCCCTATATCACTGAGGTAAAGCTGGCCTTATCATCATGGATAATCTTATGGCATGCTCTTGAATTGCAAATAATTTATTGATATGTTTTGCATCTATGCTCTTTAGAAATTGGACAATAATACCATTTTTATTGAAACTTGTCTGGTTTGACTATTACTGTAATATTGGCTTCATAAAGGAATTGCAAAGTGTTCTTTCCTTTTCCATTTTATAGAATAATTTGATAATAACATTAGTATTAGAACTTCTCTGTATGCCACATAGAACTGGGTAATGTTTCCATCTGGCCCTGGGCTTTCTTTTAGTTAGAGGGTTTTTAAAAATTGCTCTGCCTCACTGGTTGTCATGGACACTTTAATTTATTTAATTCACATTGATTTAATTTTGATATGTCATATATATCTAGAAATTCATACACACCTTTTAGATTTTCCAGGTTAGTGAAGTATAGAGTTTTCAATATTTATTTACTCTAAAATCTTCATACATTTACAAAAGGTATTTTGATCATATTCATCCACCACTACCTTCTTCCACTTCTCCCTAGTGCCCTCCACCCCATCTCATCTCATTCATGTCCTCTTTTTCTTATATTTTTGTGGCCTCTTTTTTAAAAAAATTATTATTGTTTTACACACACACACAAACACACACACACACACATACACAAAACCAGGCATATATAATAATCAAAGAATTAATATAAAATACAACTTACTTAGTCTATTTAATATTGTTTCTGTATGTATGTATGTATGTGTGTGTGCATATATATATATATATATATATATATATATATAT
>NW_021604670.1:5420061-5448097 GCF_004785775.1 Grammomys surdaster
GGTGGGTAAGGGGGTGGGTTGTTGTGGGAGCACCATCTCAGAGGCAAGAGGAGACAGGTGAAGAACTCTCGGAGGGGAGACTGGAAGGGGCAACATTTGGAAAATAAATAAATAAAAGAGTCAGAAACATATTTACCCCATCTGTGTTGTTATATCAATTGTTATTGCTCAGGTATTTTTATGCTCCAATATTGCTGATAGTTCCTGGGTACAATTTTCCTGTCATATGCAAAAGGCACAATCGACACCTGGTATTCTAATACTCTTGCTATTGCAATATTTTTGTCCCTTTTTCTATGATATACCCTGAGCTTTAATTTTAGTAGATGTGTTGCAGATGTATCATTTAGGGCTAAGCACCCATCCTGGCAGGTTTTATGTCAACTTGAAATATTCTGAAGTCGTCTAAAGAAGAGAACATTAATTAAGGGAATAGATCCATAAGATCGGATGGAAAGCAAGCCTGTGGTACATTTTCTTGATTAATGACGGATGTGAGAGGGCTCATCCCATGGTTGATGATGCTACCGCTGGGCTAGTGGTTCTGCTGGATAGTACAAGAATATATGCTGAGCAATCTATGAGCAAGCGAGTAAGCATCCTTTTCCCATGATTTCTGCTTCAGATTCTGCCTCCAAAATCCTTCCTTGAGTTTCTGACTTTCTTTAATGATAGACTGTGACATAGAACTGTAAATTCAAGTAAATCCTTACATCTCCAATTTGCTGTTAGTCTTGGTGTTGTGTTGAAACTCACGCTACATAGCATCCAATAGTAAGTTGTTCTTTGACTTTTGACCAGTTGTAGATTTTGAAAATGGTCTACTGATATAAGAGTAAGAGCTACAATTACCCACTTGTATAAGGATAGGAATTTAGAATGCAGCTAGAAATTATACTGTTTTAGCACAAATGGAAGTGATAGGCTTTCCTTCAGGTTCCATGGCCTTTTGTTTGTTTGTTAATTAGTATTTTGTTGCTGCTTGTTTGTTCAGAGTACTAGTATTTTCTTTGTGGATACTTTTCTTTAATGGTCTTCTCTTCTGATTGGTTTTGGTTAGGTTTATATTCTCAGATAGTAGAATAGCTTCACTTTCTTGGGAATATTTGTTCATTTAATATGTACAATTTTAACTTTAGATGTCTGTTGTTAGATGGTGAGAAGTGTTTGTTAGAGGCAGCAAATAAAAGATATTCTGCTTTCTAATGCAATCTTTTTGCCTATTTTTTTACTTATGCTTTTAATATTGAGAGTTCTTACTGAATAATGTTTATACATTCCTATCATTTTAACTGCAGTGGGGTTGTTTTTTGAGACCTATTTAGGTTAACTTTTCTGAGATTATATATTACCCATACCTCTTACTATTACTGTGATGAAACACCATGACCAAAGCAACTTGGGCAAGAAAGGATTTATTTGGTTTATGCTTCCACATCATAGCTTATCATCAAAGGAAGTCAGGGCAAAAAATCATGCTGGGCAGGAGCCTGGAGGCAAGAGCTAATTCAAAAGCCATAGAAGAATGCTGCTTACTGGCTTGCTCCCCCTGGCTTGCTCAACCTGCTTTTTTATAGAACCGACAAACAGCCCAGTGGTAGCCCTACCCACAGTGAACTGGGCTATACTGCATCAATCATTAATGAAGAAAACACTTGTATGTAGCCCAATCATATAGAGACATTGTCTCAATTGATGTTGCTTTCTCTCAGATAAGACTGGCTTGTATCAAGTTGACAAAAAGCTAGCCAACATATCTCTTGTGTGTATTTATTCTTCTCATCAGAATGAAAACATTGCTTCTAATATCCTCTGTAAAGTTTTCTTTGTGAGCATAAGTCCTTACATCTATTTTTATAGTAGAAAGTTTTTCTTTCTCCTTAGATTATGACTGATAGTTTTGTTGCACATGTTAGCTTGAACTGGTATCTCTGTATGGTCTTTTAGAACTCACAGAACCACAGTTCAGGCCCTTCTGTATTACCAAGTTTCCATTGAAAAGTCAGGTGTTATTCTGTTAGACATGTCTTTATATGTAACTTGGTCTTTCTCTCTTGGCACTATCAGAGTCTTTTCTTCTTTCTGTACATGTGTGTTTGATTATTATGGGATATAGTGACTCTTTTCTAGTCCTCTCTATTTGGAATTTTATACATCTCATATGTTCACAGGTATCTCATTTCTTAGATTGGAAACTTTTCTTCTATAATTTTGTTGAAAATATTTTCTATGCTTATCACCTAGGGTTCTTCTTTTTCATATATACCTATTATTCTATCATGACATCTGAACCTGTTGGTCAGGGAACATCATATAAGAAAAGATGGAAAGATTACAAACAGAATACCAGAAAGTCTGCTATAAAACAACCTATCATAGGCTTGTTCTTTTTATATTATTCCAGATTTACTTCATGCTCCATATACATATATAACATCTGCTTTGGCTAAGTGATACATTTTCTCTACTTCCTCTTGATGATCTAATCTCTCTTCTGCCTAATCTGTTGCTGATACTTTCCTTTAACTTTCTGAGCTTCTATTTCTAGTTTTATTCCATTTTAGCTTTTCCTCAGGATTTCTATCTCTTTAATAAATTCCACTCTAATATCTTGAATTATTTTGATTATTTCACTCAACTGTTGGCTTTTTGGTTGGTTGGTTCTCATTCAAGTATTTGTTCATCGTCTCTTTGGGTTCCTTGAACATATTTATAATTGTTGTTTTGAAGTCATTGTGTTACACATTAGGTAAATTGCTTTTCTCACAAAGCATTACTGTTTGTAATATAATGCTAATTGGTAGATAAGGCGCACTTATTTGCTATTTATGTCATTTGTTTTTTCCTGAGTGGATCTAAGCATCTGGGATTAGGTAGTAATGATTTTTGTCTGGCTATCTGGTCTCACCATTGCTAAGTGATTAATTATCTTTATTTTCATGCTTAGAAAATTCTTTAGATCAATCTTCATAAATTTGTTAAGGGGTCACTGGGTTTTGCAAGTGGTTCTCAGATTCAAAGCTGCTGGTGTCAAACGGTGGTGAGTGAAATGACATCATGTAAGTTATTTTGTTTGTTGGTGTTATAAGTAATTTGCAGTCTTATAATTATGTAAAAATTTTAATACCTTTTAATAATTGGTATAATTTGTTAAGTCAAAATAAGTGAAGGTCTTAGTTTCTTAAGAAAAATCTTTTTTTTAACTTTTATTAAAATTTATATTTTATACTTATTGTAATTTGGATATTCCTTTTAAGGAAAACAGCCCAGTGGACACATTTGCAACATGGCATCTGCATCTATGGGTCATGGAACATCATGTAAAGAAAAATAGAAAGATTACAAGTAGAATACCAGAAAGTAGAAAGTCTGCTATAAAACAATCTCTGCTTAGAAATTAATGCATCAACAAGGGACAATAGCAGTATCAATGGACAAGTTAGTTTTCAAAGAGGAAATTTCTTGGGATCCTACTCTTAGACAAAGAACTACAGGGAACCAATGAAAGCTGGGAGAAGGAGAATTAGCCTTTCCAAGGATGAGCCCCCTTATTGGTTATCCAGAGCAGAGTGAGAGAGATCAGCCCTGAAACCACACACACACACACACATACACACACACACACACACACACACACACACACATGAACTAAGAAGGCTATATAAACATGTAACCTGTGTGTTTGTGTGTATGTGTGTGTGTGTGTGTGTGAAGGGGTGTTGTTGTGGTAAATTTCCAACTCAAATAAGCCCGTGAAAGGAAAATACAACTCAATTAATATGAATACAAGCTGCATGCTTAGATTGGGCAGATCTACCACTACACTACACTATCTGCCATCTATGAAATCCCTTTCAACTTGTAGTTTCTCTAGGCCATGTACTTCTGCTCCATTTCCCTTCTACATCGTCTTTTTCTGTCTTGTCTCTCTCCTTCCTCTCCTCGTGTCTCCCCTCCTCCTTTCTCTCCCTCTCTCTCTAAAACTTTCAGCTTCACTTTTCCCTTAAAATGCCCAATCACTGATTCTAGCCTTTATTTTACAAGTTAAAATGGGGAGAAGATTCATATAAAGTCACCTGAGTATTTGATTCACTCCTTCTCTGAGGCAGCCCCTCTTGGGGAAGCAGAATTAGCACAGAAGTACAAACAGCACCTGGGTAATCCACAATAGAGCATGGTGAGTATAAGTGTACATGTGTGCGCACACGCACGCGTGTGTGTGTGTGTGTGTGTGTGTGTGTGTGTGTGTCTGTCTGTCTGTCTGTGTATGTGTGTTTGTGCATGCAATGATAGTAATAAAAGGAAAAGAGACTATTGATCTGAGGGGCCATATTGAAAGGGAAAAATAGGATGTGAGGAGGATGGAGGAACAAAGGAGAAACAGAAAGCGATATAATTTTACCTCAATTAAAAATTACATTTTAAATTCAAAACAAAAGAAGCAATAAAACTATTCAGCATCCCCATGTGTTTGTTTGTTTTATCAGAAAATGTACTTGCAAGACAGCCAGCAACTTTACTGTGTTTTATTCAGAATAGTCACAGGTTTGGACTTACATGTAATCTGCTTTTCCTTGATAATATTATGCATCATGATTCAAAGTATAATGACAAGTCACATGAAATCAAAGAAAGATCAACATAAGCACAGATTGCAAACATATCTTAGACCTGGGATTGTGAGTTTACTTTAATAAATATCATTACTGGGAAGAAAGTAAATTCAGCTTCAAAGAATGAAGCCCTTTGGGGCAGCTGTATTACCTGAGTCTCTTAAGAAGTGTCACATACCACTCCATCTTCTATGCTAGTGAGAAGTGACAGCATCTTAGCATTCCCTGGGGCCTATTTCACATTCTGCTTTTGAAGATCTAACTCTACAGCCTGAACCATGGTTGATTCAGAAGTCAACTGTATGGTGACTACAATCCCTTTTGTTGCTCAATCCAGTTTCAGGTAAACAGGCAGATAATGAATTCAACAAGACTGATTCTTTGTCATATCATGATGTTTACTCTCCAGTGAACCAGAGCGGCACTTATATGAAGGAAAGATAATTGCTTTAATTATATGGATTTTACTGTCCATTATCAAGTGAGCATAATGAAAAAGATTAATTTAATTCAGTGAAACTATTTGAATGTAGTCTATAATCATCCATTGTCAATAGATTGTACTTAAAGGCACTTTCTTATAAGCAATGCAAACATTGTCTTTCTTCCTAAAATTCTTGGTTTCATGGACTTTGATCTCTGATTTTAGACTGAGGAATTATTTCTGCATATCTCGCTTGGAGCCCACTGGCCCATTTTCCTTCTAAAGATCCATAATTTTCTGGAAGATAAGCAAGTCCATCTTACAGGAATCTCATACATCTAAACTTCTACTTCAGAGTCTGGTAATTAATTCGACTTCTTGAAAAAGAAGCATGATAATGAGTTAGTCTGCAAATAGACGGATTTGTGAGTTCATGCAATTCTCACTCTCTTTTCTGTCTGTTAAATGGGTATATTTATATCTGCCACTGGAGTGAGTGAGCTAGATTAGCAACTATCAAGCTTGACAACCTCTGGAACCTATATTGTAAAAGGAAAGAACTTACCCCTGCTAGTTGTCCTTTAACCTTCAAAAATAGACCATACCACATAAATATTTGCACACAAACATACATACATACATACATACATACACAATGAATAAATGTAAAATTATTATTATATATGCCACCAATGACATCCATATCACTTTCAGTGTGATGCTGCATATAATGGTACTTAGCTCTCTTTCTAGTAATAACCAGTGGTTCAAAGCATGTTAGCTACTTTTGTACATAGTAAGAATGAGGGAAAAAATGCAAGAGAGTTTGGAATAATCAGCAGGCTTTAAATGGTCACTTCTTTAAGCTTTGCATTTGTCCTTATATTTCAGAGTAAGCATAACATTATGCAATTCTTAGATTTGAGTAACTTCCATGTCCTATAAAAAGAAAAAAACCAAAGAAGCATTTATGACTGGTAAGGTACTTCACTTGGTAAAGTGCTTGCCTGGCATGTAAAAAACAAAACGCAACAAAAAAAATGAACAAAAGCAAACACACACTAGCTTCAAACTCCAGTATCTCATAAACTGGTCATAGTGGCACATACATATAATGTCAATACTCCAAAGGTCAAGGACTGAAAGGTCAAGCCATACTCGGCAATCTGGAGTTTAAAGCCAGCCTGAGATAATGGGATGCTATCTCAAAGTGAGTTTGGGGAACCCAGCTGAAAATGAGGAGGAAAGATCATAGGAGTCAGGGGGAATGGAGAACACCAGAGGAACGTGGCCCTTTGAATCAACAAAGCAGAAATCACATGGACTCCAAAAGACTGAAGCAGTAAGCAGGAGACCTCCAGTGGGTCCTCTGTGTTTACAGTGGAATTGTTAGTTTGGTACTGTGTGGGACTCCTAACAGTGGAGCAGGTGTGTCTCTGACTCTTTTGCTTGCTCTTGGGAATCTTCCTCTGATTGGGTTGCCTTGCTCAGGCTCTATATGTGGGGTCTTGTCTTACTGTATTTCTTTTGTCTGGTTTGAGTGTTGATTTTTGGAGGCCTGCTCTTTTCTCAAGGAAAAGGACTGGGGAGTCGATCTGGGGCAGAGATGAGGGAGAGTTGAGAGGAATGAAGGAAAGGTAGACTATGGTCAGGATATGAGAGAAGAATCAATTTTTAATTTTTAAAAGAGTGAGTATAAATCTACAGATGGAGACAGAGAGAAATCAGGTTACAAGTTCAATGCCAGAGATAGAGAAAGAGTGGTAGCTCAATCCTACAAATTCAGTAATTCGGAAGTTTATGGAGGAGGACTGTCATGAGTTTGATACCAAACTGGGATACTAGGTAAAATTCTGCCCCAACAAACAAACAAACAAACAAACAAAATATTTAAATAAATTTTAAAGATGCAAAAAAAAGTGTTTTCTAAGTGCTTAAGTGACTGAATTTTACCAACATGAAGCTGAAAAACAGTGTTCGGTTCCATCTCTTTTGAGTGATTTTTGGAGTAATTTTTTACCTTAAATTTATTAATTACCCCAAATCTGCTTTGGACACAGGCAAAATGGCTTGGATATGAGAGAAGCCAGATGGCCTACTTTGGAATTCTGTCTCAATTTGGTAAATGTGTATTGTTGGACAGATAAAATAGTTTTTGATGTTTAGAAACTACTAAGTTAAAACCCAAACTTTGGGTTTTCTACATTTATTCTCAATTGGCCAAAGGAATATTTTCGTTTTTCAACAAGTCTTAACAGGCTCAAACAGTTGCAGACAACTCTTTATTTTATTTTATTTTATTTTATTTTATTTCAGAATAGAGGGCAGACATAGGAGCTTAGAAGGAAACAGAGCCAGATCAGAGGTCCCACCCAGGTAGGAGGAGGCTGCTCTGGGAGGGGCTCCAAGGGGGAGGCACTTTAGGACACTGGCTGGGCCCTGGCTTCCAAGAGGGACAGCCCTGTGTTGGGAGGACCCACGGAAGGCTTCATCTTGAGACCACAATGTGCTAGAATTGCTGTCAGGAGTCTCAGCCTCGGGGACCCTATCTGAGCTGGGGTCAGCTTAGGTCTAGCTGGGAGGATGTTGGTAACTAGCTCCTTGAGTGCTCAGATGGGCCACAGGACATGGCCACAGGCTGAAGGCTGCTGGGTAAGCCTACCATAGGTACAGGCTTTATAGGGAATGTCCTCAGTTAAGCCCTGGTCCCCAGCCTTGCCTGTCCCAACACTGCTTACTGAAGGAGATTATGAACCAGCCATCTCAAGAGTCAATTCCTGGGGTATATGTTGGTACTTTTCCTGTTTGTGTGTTCCAGGGGGTCCAACTCCCCAGGAGCCAAGCCGCAGGAAAGTGGTATGACACAATTCTTCACAATTTGGATGACATCCTCATGCTCCATAGTGTGAGTCAGGCCTACCCGCTGTGGGCTGTACTTGGTGCTGGTACCCCACACCAAGGCATACTTGAACTGGCTGGTCAGTGACCGATGGATGCGGTGGCACACGTGTTCAACAGAAGCCCCTTTCCAGAGAATGATGGCATCTGTGAAGTCCGGTCTCTGCCCTCTCTTCTTGGTGTAAATGCAGGTGAGAGCCAGGTACTCCCAAAGCGTCTCCAGCAGGTAGTCCAGGTTCAGGTTCATACCGCAGCTGATAGCAACACTGTTGGGCTTTCGAGCTAAACGGTCTACTTCTTCCATGGAGATCTGGTCGATTTTGTTATACACATAGAGGCAGGGCATATACACCCGATTGCCCACAATCACATCGATGAAGTCATCTGGAAAGCAGTCTTCTCGGAAGAGTACCTCGGCATTGAAGATCTTGTATTCCTGTAGGATGAGCTGCACCAGCTTCTCCGAGCATTGTGTCAATGTGACCGTTGAGTTAAAGGAGATGCCACCACCTTTCTTGGGCTTGAAATAGATGTTGGGCTTGTGCTTGTTCAGACGAATACCCACAGACTCCAGCTCCTTCTCTAGCAGGGACCTCTGCACATCTCCCTTGGTGGCATCCAGCATCATGACGACAACATCAGCTGTGCGTGCTACAGCAATGACCTGCCGGCCGCGGCCTCGCCCTTGCGCTGCTCCTTCAATGATTCCAGGAAGGTCCAAGAGTTGGATGTTGGCACCTTTGTATTCAATGACCCCAGGGATGCACGTCAGGGTGGTAAACTCGTAGGATGCAGCTTCACTGGCTGTAGAGGTCATCAGACTCAAGAAAGTAGACTTACCCACAGAGGGAAAGCCAATCAGTGCCACATGAGCATCACCTGACTTCATGACATCAAAGCCCTCTCCTTTAGATGAGGCTGACTTGGATGGTTCCAGGAGCTGGGCCCGATACTTGGCCAGTTTTGCTTTCAGCAGGCCCAGGTGGTACTCCGTGGCCTTGTTCTTCTGCGTCCGAGCGATCTCCTTCTCGATCTCCGAGATTTTCTCCAAGATCCTCATAGTTGCAGCTTCGGCGGAGATTCACACTGCCTATAGCTTACAACGCTGGGAACTCACGTCTGGTGCGGGAGGCAAAGCCTCAGACAACTCTTGAAGGAACATTTTAATGAGTCAAATGTAAATATATGTAAATACATTAAACCCATACAAATTAACTTTCCATAGATGCACTTGTAATTTGGGGGCGAGGGGGAGGGGTGTGAATATCTGACAGTAGAAATTTGGATTTGCTTGGCTTTAGATAGCCAAGAGAAACAAATCATGTTTAAGATTGCTTTGAGTCCATTATGTGCAAATGTTGAATATTACTGATTTTCTTTTTTCCCTAGTAGTGTAGCTTCCAGGAATGAAGAAAAATTTACCTAGCAACAATAACGTGTTAGGATCAAACTTTATGTCCTCCTAAATTAGTGCAGCCACGAATGGCAGGATAGCTTCATTCAAGGCAAGTACAGCCATGAGTCAGAGGGTTTACAGTTTATGTGGAGCAGTAGTCACCTCTCCAACAAGACCCCACTACATATTCTTAACACTTGTAGCTGTCCTAGGCCTAAGCAAATTCATCTTCGTACACAGTTCAGCTCGATCAATCTCTTTGGCTTCTATCTTAACACAAATAATGACTTGATTTCAATTGATACATCTTTACATTTATTTTTAGGGGCATAAATGTGAATGTCTGAGGGCAACCTTCAGGAGTATGTTTTCTGCTTTCACCATGTGGATCCTAGGAACTGAACTCAAGTCTGGTTGGAGGAAGCATCTTTATCTTCTGAGTCATCACATTGATCCACTGGTGTGTGTGTGTGTGTGTGTGTGTGTGTGTGTGTGTGTGTGTGTGTGTCAGAGACAGAGACAGAGAGATTATTGTTATTTAAGTGTGGTGGTTCTAGTCCTACTTATTTATCTATTTGTTTGTTTGTGTGTTGATGTCAGCCTATATAAAAAGTGCACCACATGGGTGCAGTCCCCACAGAAACCAAAAGTATTACTTTTATCCCTGGAACAGCAGTTGTAGTTGATATTAGTGGCCATGTGGGCCATGTGAGAAATGGGAATAAAACTTTGGGCCTCTGGGAGACTGAAGCTCTTCCCTACAGCAAACTCTCCACCCTACCCCATTTATTTTCTTATGAGTCTTTAACATTCTTTCTATGGACTACTCAACATTCACTTTACATTCTCCCATCTCTTTCTGGAAATCCCTAAAGCCTCCCTTTTGCTTATTTTTGACTGTGTTGATAATAATTCTTGGGTTTGGGGTGTAGTTCAGTGATATAGGACTTGTCTACCATATATAGAACTCTTAGTTTGATCACAGAAGTTCAAGAAGCAAGCACAAATGAAAATTAATAATATGCAACTATTTACATAGAATTTACATTGAGGTAAGTATCCTAGCAGAGCTGACATAAAGCACATAGCTTATGATCAAATATCACTCAGAAGGTTGAAGAAGGAAGGTTGTTTTAAGTTTAAGATTAGCAAGGACTGCACTATGAAACCCTGTCTCAAAACTCCCTCCTATCCACCTATAAATAAGTAGCAGCTCTTCATACTAGTTAATGTTTTCACATAACAAAGCAATGACTAAGAAACAGAGCCAGGGCTCTGTAATGGTTTGAATAAATGGCCCTATTCATATATAAATTGCACTATTAGGAAATAACATCTTGATGTTGTAGTTGTGGCTTTGACGGAGGAAGTGTGTCACAAGGCCAGATTTTGAGGTCTCATATGTTCAAGACTATTGTGGCAACTTCTCTTCCTGCTGTCTACCAATCCAGATATAAACTCTCAGTTCCTTCCCCAGTACCATGTCTCCTCCATGCAGCCATGCATTCAGCCATGATGGTGATGTACTAAACCTCTGAAATTATATGCGAGCTCCAATTACTTTATAAGAGTTGTTGTGGTCGTTGTGTCTATTCACAGCAACAAAACCCGTAACTAAGACAGGATCCTTCTTAATACCAATAACTCTAGATCTTATCAGCATCAAGGACCTTATAACAGTTTTAAAACAGGAACGAAGGTGTCAACAGTTCAGCAGTAAATGCTCTTGTCGCTAAGCCTAGTAACCAAGTTCCCTTTCCTTGGTAGGAGGAATCAGCTCCCATAAACTGTTCCCTGACCTCCACCCTAGAACCCCTCCTCTGACACACAACCAAAGAAATAAAATGTGATCAGTAAAAAAAGTAACAGGAATGATGACACAGCAGCCAGTACGTCTATCTGTTTGCTGGTTAATAACTATGACTCTTTCTTCACACTGAGTAATTTAATCTAGCTCTGTAGAGTCCAATGGTTTGGTTTGCTTTGTTTCATTTTGTTTCATTTCGTTTTGTTTTGTTTTGTTTTGTTTTGTTTTGTTTTGTTTTAAGGAAATCTCTTTCCACAGAGAATAGTCTTGGTGCTCTCTCTCAGTACTTTCCTTAGCTTTTCTATGGGATGTAAGTCAGGATAAGACTAGAAACTCTCTACTGCTGTACTTTCCATTGAATAACTATACTTCCATCAAGAATACCTCTCTCTATGAGATAATAATTGGTTGGGAGTCTGGCTGACTGCACTGTTTCCCAGTCAAGTTCACTTTGTACTTTAATGATGCCCACTTCTCATTTGGTTTTCCAAATTTTTCTATAAAAGTCACCTAAGCCAACATCCCACTTGAGGCAAGATCTCTATCTACAGCATCATAAATGCTTTGTGTCTGTCATGACTCCCTTTGTTCTTTTCACTGTTTTTCGTTCTGTATAAGTTATGAGTTTTTATGAGTACTTTCTAAAGTCTTATTTTATGAGTGGGGGATTAATAATATACACATCGTCACCTAGCCACAAAAGTCCTTTATAATTATGCCAATCTTGATGCTTTTAGCTTCTTCTTCTTCTTCTTCTTTTTTTTTTTTTTTTTTCGAGACAGGGTTTCTCTTTATAGCCCTGGTTATCCTGGAACTCACTCTGTAGACCAGGCTGGCCTCAAACTCAGAAATCCACTTGCCTCTGCCTCCCAAGTGCTGGGATTAAAGGCGTGCGCCACCACCCAGCTAGCTTCACTTTTATTAATGAAGAAAATATTGACATCAATAAATACCTGTTGATTCAAGTGCCACCTATATTAATTTTTGGAGTTCTCAGAGTCTTGACAACACTGTGTGGGAGTTATAGATAAAGATGTCAAGTTCTTGCCAACTATTATTTGTTTCATGGTGGGTTTTCAACATGTGGTTTTCTTTGTCAATTCTTTATCCAAAGCAAATAATTATCAGAATTAAAGATGATACTATGTCATCTTTACTTAGGTTGTTACAAGGTAGAATGCAGATATGTATACACATCTATGCAGTTTCAAGCTGATAGTTAGTGGGTATTGCCTTTTTTCAATACACAGCATGTACTTCATAAGCAATTTAGAATAGTGGATGAATAAATAAAGTCTAGTAAAAGTAAGCATATCATTTTTTTCTGATTTGAAGTTGCTGTAGACTTAAGATTTTTGGAAAACTTTGTGTTAACTTTTATAAAAAGAAATTCTAGTAAACAAATATTGCTACACAATTTCTGAAACACATATTTAAAGATAATATTTCTCTGTTTTTTATGTTAGCAATCTCAGAAATTGTTTTCAAATTATCCTATGTTCCCACCTTTAATAAATGGATTGCCACATAGCACAAAACATTAGTTTTAAAGTAGATATGATGCTGCCTGGCTCATAGTTTGGCTAAGCTGAAGAAGTAGAAAGGCAATGTAAGGCCTATATAAATCTATAAACTTAAAGGGGAAAATCACTTAATGTATAAGAAACTGACCTCAATGAAACTGCCAAGAGCCAAGTTCTTACTTGAGTATCCACACCAGAATCTTCAAATTAGATTTTTCTGATTCTCCAGGACATAACTAACCACTGGAAACACAGTCAGTCATCTAGGCATCATGAGCTGAATGTAAGATCCAAATATGAACCCCAGAAAGTCATGAAGAAAACAATTAGAAAAGCAGAAGTCTTTAAATATGACTACCACTTCCAATTTATACTTTCTTCCTTTTTTCTTTTTTTTTATTCTGTAGATTTCACACAGGAAGTAAATAATGGATTGTGATACTTGTAAATCTTCTTTGGAGATTTAGACTAACCAAGATGAGATTTCGTCTCATCTTGGTGTAAAACACTTCTAAGTGTATTTTCTCACAAGTAGACGCATTTGGTGAGTTGATGGCTTGTCAGAAATCACACAACCCAATGAGAGCATAGCTGGATCTCCAGCTAAAGGCTCTTAACACTGCTGAGTGTTTCAACCACTCTTCATCCTAGAGTACATCATGAAGCACTGCTAAAAAAGGATAAGCTTCCTGCTGTCAGTGGGAATGTAGCTCAAATATGGAGTTTTAGACACAAAAGCATTTGTACAGACAATATACCCAGACTAATAATATTTTATAGATAAAGAAATATCACATAGATTAAAAACAATAACAAAGGGATATTTATGGATACATAGCCATAAATTGTGGCTAAAACATTGTTCAAAGTCTTAGTTTGTTTCACTATGCTAAAGTAATCTAGGTTATGACAAAGGTGGGCTGGCTTCCTAGATTATCATGGGAATGGTGAGTGATACTGAGCAGTACTGTTCAGTCTTTATTTATAGCATGATTGACAGAGAGGCTAGGAAGTGTACTGGATGAGTGATATAGGCCTGTCTAACAGCTGCATGAAATCAGAGTAAGGTTTAACCAAAAGAACATATCTGAAGAAATGAATGAAAGGGCTTACTTGGGGAAACAAGAGAGTGTGGAACAATGATGAATATGATTTTACTACATTTTTAAATGGTGTGTGAAGGAGGAAGTTCCCTAATTGTTTCTTGATTGAGTCAATCAAGATGACAGAAGCCAATCACTAGGTGAAGATATAGAGGCAGGATTTCCAGGAGGAAAGAGGAGACAAGATAAAGAGGCTTTTTGGCCAGGCTTTGGAGAGAGTAGAACGGACACCATGTAGACTTGGGGGCTATTAGAACCCGTGGCATCCTCTGCCACCAGAAGAATCCTGATACAGGAATAGTTGATGAGTTTAGGAAAATAGATTCTGCGCCCAATGGTTGTTTCATCTGGCTGATTTTAAAATATTAAGATTGTCTGGTGTTTTCCATCTGCAGTGACTCAGGTGGAGAGGAGAAAGCGGGCACCAGGGCAGTCAGTAGAATGTTAGCAGTAGCTCCCGGGCTTGGCAAAGCCAGCTGGAGGAATGGGCACTCTCTGGAAAGCATTAACTAGCTGTGGGGGCTGAGTAGACAGCAGGCAAATGGCTGCTGATTCCAGAGCCTAGCCAGAGTAAGTGTGTTTTTAAAACTACATGCAACAAGTGTGAAAATGTCATAATATAGTTCATAACCTTTCAGAATAATTTTTAGAAATTGCTTCTGCCTTCCACCTATCTTTCCTTTATCCTCTTTTCCTTTGTAAAGAAGAAAGAAGCAAAGGTATTTGACCATTAATGTCAAAAGAGACACCAGGGAGGTTCAGATTCCCCTTGCAGAATGTGTGCCTTGTCTTAGGAATGCTGTAAATTACTTGAGAGGACACAAACACACACACACACACACACACTCTAAACCAAACATAAATTGATTACTACTATTCAGATAGTCACAAGCTGCTTCTGTCTTCGACCATGCCACCCTTATCCTGTTGCTTCACCCAGGTACCTGATCAAAGACCAGATGTCATGACTGTGTAGCCTTAAATAATAAACTTGCATATGGGCAAATATATTTTATAAGATGTGTGCTGACTAGTCTATGTCAAATTGACACAAGCTAGAGTCATCTGAAAAGAGAAAATTCCAGTTGAGAAAATAATATCTCTGAAAGAATGGATGTCAGAAGGCAACCTTATAGAGAATTTTAAAACAATGATTAATGGGGTAGGCCTCATCCCACTGTGAGAGGTACCAGCCCTGAACTGGTGACCATACGTACTGTAAGAAAGTAGACTAAGTAAGCTATGAGGAGCAAGCCAGAAAGCATCACTCTTCCATGGCCTCTGTCAGGCTGCCCTGCTTGAGTTTTGCCCCTGACTTCTTTCAATGGTGAATATGTAATATGTAAGTAATATGGAACTGAGATATGGAAGTGTAAGTGAAATAAATCTTTTCTCCCCTAAGTTGCTTTTCATCCTAGTGTTTCATCACAGCAAGAAAAACCCTAAGACAGAAAGAAAACTTAGTTCAGACTTTTCTAAACCAAGGTCAAAGGCAGTGGTAGAATTCAAGCATCCTGACTCTGAGTAAACCCTCAGAAATTCTGTTCCTGGGATCCTCAGGAGTAATGCAGTCAGATCAGTTTGAAACATATGGTAAATACTGTTGTTATTGTTGCTTCTTGTTCCCTGTGGAGGATCTGGGGGAAGGACTTGATGAGCAGAGGGGGATTGCAACCCCATAGAAAGAACAATGTTGCCTGTTCAGACCACCCAGAGCTCCCAGGGACTAGACCACCAGCCAAGTAGTCTACCTGGAGGGATCCGTGGCTCCAGATACATATGTAGCATAGGATAGCCTTGCCTGACATCAGTGGGAAAGGAGGCAACTGGTCCTGTGGAGGTTTGATGCCCCAGCATAGGGGGATGCTGGATCAGTGGGGCAGGAGTGGGTGGGTGGGGTAACACCCTCATAAAGGCAAAGGGGGGAAGAGAGGGTGGATGAGATAGGGGGTTTGAGGGGTGACTGGGAAGGGAGATATAATTTGAGATGTAAAGGAATGGAATGATTAGGCTAGAATGAGGTAATTTCAGGGAGGAATCTAAATCTGAGGCTAGAACAAAGAAGTAGACTTCAGGCATGAAAATGACTTTGGGCTAGGACAGGGAAGTAGGCTCAAATATTTTGGTCATCCTGATAAGCCCTTAGAAACAGTGTTCATGAGCTGGGCAGTGGTGGTGCATGCCTTTAATCCCAGCACTTGGGAGGTAGAGGCAGGCAGATTTCTGAGTTCAAGACCAGCCTGGTTTACAGAGTGAGTTCAGGACAGCCAGAGCTATACAGAGAAACCCTGTCTCAAAAAAACAAAAAAAACAAACAAACAAAAAAAACAGAAAGAAAGAAAGTGTGATCATAAGAAAGAGTGATTATATCTGTACTCCAAAGAAAGAAAGGAAGAAAGAGAGAGAGAGAGAGAAGAAAGAAAGAAAGAAAGAAAGAAAGAAAGAAAGAAAGAAAGAAAGAAAGAAAGAAGTGATCATAAGAAAGAATGATAATATCTGTACTTCCACTGAACACCGATGCTCCGGTGTCATCCCCTTCCCCACGTCCTGCCTTTTTGTGTTTATAACCCCTGTGTGAATAAGTAAAAATTATGATTCAATTTAAAAAAATAAATAAAAATATAAAAAAGAAATAAAAAGCCAATTTAAGTTAAAAAAAACAAGATAGAGTGATAAGAGTGATCATGAGAGTGATTACAGGACTTTGTTATTGCCTTCCTTGTTCTTTTGACTATCTTATTTGTTCCTTGACTATTTTCCTCAACCTAGAACTGACCTTAATACTTGCATGTAATTAAAATGATATAAAAAGCAAATTAATTAATTAATTAAAAAGATTAAACATGTTAATGTTTGATGTCACTTTAGAAAATGAAGTTTTCTCATTAATATTATGACCAAATATCCTGATTTTCCTTTTATATCAGAAAAAAAATGTGGATTTAAGGTAATATATCACTATAAAATCCAAGAATTCTCCAGTAGAAAATGTATTAATACTATTGCCTTTGTCTCTCATAATCACCCCATTTTAATAATAAATTACTGTATCATGAGTAGTTTCTTTCCTAAGACCTACTAAATGATTTTGACTGACACATTAATACTCCTTATTACAACCTATCCTGATAACTGTACACTGATTGCCCTTAAGACAATGTGATTACCATAAATTCTAAGCCAGCCTATACTGATAAGTTATAAGGTAGCCTGAGCTACAGAGTAAAACTTTATCTCAAGGAAAAGGAAAGTAAATGACATAGCCTCAGTTACTCATTTTTTTTCTATAGTTCAGAAAGTGGGAGTCATTTCAGGATTATCTAAAACAAAGGGCTCCTGCCATTTGTTTATCTGTAAGAAAATATAAACAAAAAATAGATAATAGATAGATAGATAGATAGATAGATAGATAGATAGATAGATATGTATAAATGCACATGACTCAACAACAATCAGTGAAAAGTAGCAGGAATCTGAAAGATAGCAAAGAACAGTAAGTGGGGGGGACTGAAGAAAGGAAAGTGAAAGAGGAAATGATGTCATTATGTTTTAACCTCAAAAAATAAAAGAAGAAAAAGAAATGAGGTCAAAGAACATTAACTAATTTACTTACTGTATATTGCTAAGCTTAATACATAGCAGCATTGGGAATAAAACCAAGGTAATCCAAGCTTTAATGTAAATTCCTAATCTCTTCTAATTTTTTTGCTCTTGGAAAAATCAATTTTCACTGAGCACTTATAATGACAAAGGACAGATAATAGTTGAACCAGATTCAATTAAGGGCTACAAATGAAATGATTACACTGGGAGGAGGAAAGGAACCAGGTGAAGAGGCATGCCTGTGCACCTGTATATGTGCATTCAGCATTCAGTACTTTTTTGTTGTTGGTAGTGGTGGTGATGGTGGTGGTGGTGGTGCACTGAGCAAAGCACTACACTAAAATAACCACATCTGTCTCTGTTTGATTGGTGATTTGTTGTAGACTATATTAGGAGTTGCTGTTCTCCAATGAACTTCAATACAGAACAATGAAATTAAATTTTATTGAAATTGCAACACTTCGTCAATATTTCCAACCTGTGTGTGAAAGTTGAAAGCAATGCCAAGTTAATACTTTAGCACAGATTATTAGAAATAAATCAATTCTGATAAACAGCCACTGATTCTCATGGAAGCTAAGAATTTGGACACCCAGTACAATTTATTTCTATTCTATTTTAAAGACCATGCCATTTTATCTTTTAACTCGTTTTAATCCAAGTTTCTGTCATAGTCTTCACTTATATGTGATTATAATTCACACATTTATGGGAAACATAAACCCCACAATTAATGAATACAAACATAAAGAGAATGACAGTGAGGGATTCCTGTCCAGCTGATAAATGATTTTACGTTGAACATTTGATAAATCTAATATTTCTAATGTGCCATCATACTAACCATACAGAAATAAACCTATAACTACTAACATATCTCATATATTATTTTAACTCAAAAAATGTAGGAGATAGTCTACCAGGGAAGACCAAGAGAGAAAGTGAATAAGATAAAAATAGAATACGCTTGCCTTCAATAAGAACCAGTGGACAGAAAAGACAAGATGTAAGTGTGAGGCAGTAGCCACCTGCAAAGAGAAAGGACACTTACGACTTTAATATTTTCAGGACATGAGAACAGAGTTCAGCATAATGCTGAGGCAGAGACATGGCAGATTTAGAAAGAAACTACAATAGAAGAAAATTCCAAGAACAACAATAAAGAATGGAATATAAAAACAAAATTTATTTTATCCACCACTAACATTGGATAGATTACATTCAGGTATTTTGTAATATCATAAAGAAGAAAATTTCTTTCTTGTCCTTGATCCTGGCTCTCTAGCTTGATTGTGAGCCTTCCCCAAGTGTCTAAGATGAAGAGCTATGTCAGAACTAATAAGGCTATAGATTCTTCACTGTATGTTATCTTCCTTTTCACATATGCATCAACCTATTGGTACTTAATGAGCCAAACATCTTTAAGACATTTACAAATTAACATTAGTGAAAATTGTTATGTTTTACTGTGCTTCCTACAACACAACTAAATTAATGTTCTTTGGTATTACAAATCATTATTCAGCAGTCAGATTTTTATACTGATTTCTAAGGCTTTTGTATTTATTTATTTATTTGTGTGTGTGTGTGTGTGTGTGTGTGTGTGTGTACATGTGCACATGCAGCAGGTGACGCGGGTGTAGTGTTTTCTATATGGGAGTATACAGGTCAGTGGGTTAAGAGACTGACTCTGTAGTTTCTATTTGTATCACTGAGTTGCCAGTAGTTATTGGGGAAGCTCATTCACCTCTATTCTTCACTATGATTAATCAGAATCCAGACATGTTCTAGTTTTTGCTTTATTGTTGTTGCTTTTTGTTTATCCACCTTGAAAGTGGAGGAAAAGCAGTATAACTCCTTATATTTCACTGGCTGTACAAGGTGTATCTGAGGGTTTCTTACACACAGCTATCTCTTTCCTGGTGGAGGTCAAGTTGTAGATTCAGAATGTCCTTACAGGTAATGTAAGCGAAGGACGGCAAGTAGAAGTTGCTCCAGTTTTTCAGATGGGCATCTGATTAAAGAATCCATGTTTGTTTTCTTGCATCCAATGCATGTTCGAATATGACCTGGGCGCCTTCAGATTCAGTTCCCAGTTCAGCTTGTTCATTAAGACATTCTACCTAGCAAGCATATGTTTTTGATCTTTAGCTTATGACACATACAAAGTTGTGGTTCGGTGGGTTATTACACTGCCTGCATGCCAGAGCCTCCTATTTTTGTTCAACTATTTCTTCACTTCTCTTTGGTTACCATTATTTGTCTTCCTTGATTCCTGTTTGAAATTAACTCAAATTCCAGCTCAGGATAAAATCAGTAAGTAATGTGTTCCTCAACCTTTCCCTAACTTTAAATGTTGGAAAGAAAATCAGTGAACAATCTCTAGAGCAGCTCAAAGTCCCACCAAATCAGAAAGGAGATTTTTCTTTCTCTTTTGTTCCAGCCTGAATTTCAAAGCAGCACAAATGTTGCAAACACACCAGTAAGAGCATAATCCCAGGATTAGCTCAGGCTTTGCTTCATTTCTTTCTCTCTTTCTTTCTTCCTTTCCTCCTTTCTTCCTTTCCTCCTTTCTTTCTTTCTTTCTCTCTCTCTTTCTTTCTTTCTTCCTCTCAGATTTCAAGACAGTGATAACAATAACAATAGATTATTTTTCTACAAAGTCTTAAAAATTAAGGAGTAGAAAATCTTATCTTAGGTCACTGAATTGTATTAAATGAAATAGGAAAGAAAACAAAAGCGTTTTCCTTCTTTCCATCTCCCGATCTTCCTCCCTCACATACAAGAGAAGCCTCAGGTATTTGGCAAACCAGCTAAACTAAAGCCATCACTTTCTGCTGTATATTCAGGTCAAGTCCCTGAAAATTAGAAAATTCAGGTGATGATGAGTCAATGGGAAATTTAAAAAGTGATTTCAATAAGTGAAGTGCCGTACAAGACCAGACCTGACACAAGAACTGTTCAAACAGATCTGACCATATGCAGTACACCAGTTGTTGTAAGATCTTACTTCTAGGATGAAACATTGCTGACATCTGAGACTAGACACTGAACTGCACACATTAAAATATCCAGAAAAATACATAAACACTGAACTGATGTTTAGAGAAGCAACTTGTGATCTACTGCTATTTGGATCTATTTCACATTCAAACAAAAACAAAACTTCCATCCCATTGGACTGAAATAAGATTTGGTTTCCTTTACCAAAATTCAAAACAAATTAGAGCATGATTCAAAATTATTAACTATTCAAAGAATTTAAAAAAAATCTCCATGGCTTTCAAAAGAAAAGAAGATTGGTAAATACCATCCTGATACAACAAAGATGTTACAATTATGGCAACTTTAAGACAAACATGTTCTGATAAATAAAGATGATCACTCTCCTACTTGAACACCATAAAAATATAAAATATAAAGCGAACCCAGTAGAAGCATCAATCCTGAAATATACAATAACTAAGCCTGTTAGCTTAATAAAATCTAGAGACAACAGATTAAAAGACACCTTACAACTTTCCAAGATTAGCTAAAGGCTAACATACAGACTCCATACAGATTCAATAAACTTAACAAACATCAAACAGGATAAATTAAAAATAAATACACATTAAACGATTAGAAACAAAATGCTGAGAAGAGAAAAAAGTTAAATGTATATACACCTAAAATAAGGCTTAGAAATACATGAAGCAAAGTCTAAAGGAATTCAAAGAATGAATGTAAATTACTGTAATTAGAAGTTTCACCATTGTTTTACATAAAATAAAAACAAATAGAAAACTTAAATGTTGGGAAGAAAAACAGAAAACAGTCTATTTTGAGCACCTCAAAATACCAAGTCACAAGGGAGTTTTTAATTTCTCTTCTATATTCCAGCCTGAAGTACGTAGAAATGTATAGAATGGCTGACAAGTATATGTGTCTGACTGTATATAATAAATTTTTAAGATATATTCTAGGGCTGGTGAAATGATTCAGTAAATAAAGGTGTTTACCTGGAAGCCTTCTAACTGGAGTTATAGCCCCAGGTCCTACATGATGAAAGAAGAAAACCTATCCATCTACCGCAAGTTGTCCTCTTACCTTAACACACCTGCCTATGGCCGCAAAATTATGCAGGCATATATATACACACAGACACACAGGAGAACACATTTTATCTCTAAAAATTATGTTAATTTTCCAGTCATCCTTACTTTAAAATTATATATAATTATATGTAATTACACACACAAATAATAATGTTTTTAAAGATATATTCTAGCCAACTGCAAATTATAATTCCAGCAAATTATTTCCAAGAGCACAACTAATCAGATCAGATAGGTTATAATGTGTCAATACAAAATTAAAAAATACATAAAAAATAAATTCTTGTGCATATGAATTACACTGGAAATCATGAACTAAAACCTAACCTGGAAATATAGAAATTCTTAGAACACCATAAGAAAAAACAGAAAGTTTTCCTACATAAAAATGAAAGAAAATCTTATCAAAGTTTTAGAAATAGAACTCAGATTTTAGCTTAAATATTTCTCACAGATAATTATGTCACAAATGATCATATAACAAAAAAAAAAATGCCGGGTGGTGAAGGCGCACGCCTTTAATCCCAGCACTTGGGAGGCAGAGGCAGGTGGATTTCTGAGTTTGAGGCTGGCCTGGTCTACAGAGTGAGTTCCAGGACAGCCCAGGCTATACAGAGAAACCCTGTCTCAAAAAAAACTAAAATATATATATATATATATATATATATATATAGAGAGAGAGAGAGAGAGAGAGAGAGAGAGAGAGAGAGAGAAAGTTGTATATGCGTTAACAAACTCAAGCAGAAAGGAAGACATGGTAAACAAATCCTAATCAAATTGTAAACTTAATTGAATAATGAATGAAATAAAAAGATGACTCTGAAGATAACATTAGTAAAACTTGAGCAAAACTGATATGGGGCGGGGGTGAGAATACCACAAACCCTACCAAAAAATAAACAAATTATTATCATTACAAAGCCCACATACTATGGAAATATGAAAAGACAGTACTAAGAACAAAACTTATAACATGAATTGAATAATATTTAAGTGAATCATATCTTTGAAACCTAGCTTACCAAGAACTAATAG
Source organism: Grammomys surdaster (assembly GCF_004785775.1). Taxonomy (NCBI): domain Eukaryota; kingdom Metazoa; phylum Chordata; class Mammalia; order Rodentia; family Muridae; genus Grammomys; species Grammomys surdaster. The sequence continues at coordinate 5,442,561 of NW_021604670.1, forward strand.
CTAAAAAGAAATAAGTAAGAAAAAAAATCTACAGAAATACAATTGTAGTTAAACATACCTAAAGGAGAAAATGTTCTAAAACCAGATATGATTACTAAGAGTACACAGTAAACTTTTAAAGAAATATACAATAGTTAAGTGTAATTGTTTTCAGAAAACAAACAAAAATAGATTTCTCAAGATTTGATGAGACATGATTTGAGACATAGTATGGTACATAAATAATAAAAAGACAACAGCAGTCGACCTGTCTCTGTTTCTGTGTCTCTCACTCTCACATCACACTTACACACACACATACACACACACATACACACACACATACACACACACACACACACATACACACACACACACACATACATACACACACACACATACACACACACATACACACACACACACATACACACACACAAGTGAGGGAGAGGATTAGAAAGAGACAATACACACCAACATCCTCAATGAATGTAGAAGAAAGATTCCTCCATGGAATTCCAGGATCTTAATCCCAGCAATATATATAAAGAGTTGATTAACACCACAGTTACAGAGGCAACTGAATGTTTTCCCCAAAGCACAAGAAAAGGGCAAAAATATCCATCAACATTGCTTCTTTTTTATAGCACATTAAAAATCCTAGCAAATGCAGTGAACAAAAATAAATAAATAAATAAATAAATAAATAAATAAATTAAGGATACCTAAAATATGCTAAGAAATCTTGAAGGAAAAACAGACCTATATATTCTCATAATGTTATAATCAACAGAGACATTTGGAAGGAGCAATTAGCATGGCTAAGTCACAGCATACTTGATAAGCATTAAAAGAAATCCTAATTTTATGTTTTTAAAATGTGGAGGAAGCAAAACAACTTAATTTAAAAGATAGAGTAAAAGATTAAAACACTGGTGTATAAAGCAAGGAAAGAGGCATGAGACATAAACGCTGAAAATTCAGGATGACGTAAACCCAGAGTATTTACATGAATCTGGAAGTATCTCATTTTACTGGAATGGAGAAGTCAGTAAGCACAACAGAGTTTGTAAATGCCTTGACCAATAAGTCAAGTTGTTCATTAATAAATGAACAGAAGTAATTAACAGACGATCTTTTAGGTAACGTTGGAGTAAACAGCATCAATGAGTGAAAAAATGGAAACTGTGTGAGTGGCTGAAATCTCACAAATCAGCACAAAAATTAATTCAAAATAGATCTTAAAGATAACTGTACAACATGACACTCTAAAATGCACCGCAGAAAAGCAGACTATGCTTGTGATTTCAAATCAATCAGACAAAAGTGGATGGGGAAATTATGATATAAAATAATAAAAAAGAAACTGATAAAAAACTATCAATAGAGTTGAAAGGGCTTCCTCTTAAATATGTGCTGAGATATCAAAACTCAGAGACAAAAAATAAACCCTCAGTCCTGGAAAACAGGACAAAGTCTTGAAATATGTCTTTATCAAACATGTCATATGGCTGACAATAAGCACGTGAACATGTACTCTACAACATTAGACATGTAAGGTGAGTGGATAAACTAAGGTACATCTATACAATGGCATGCTATACAATTGCATATACAAGTACAATAAAACTAACAAAACCATCTATGAGACCAACAATAAGGACACATCTCACAAGCAGCAACAGTCTAATCCAGTCTCCACAATGCATATCTTCTAAAATTCAAATAGTATAAACTTGTGAACAGATGAAACCCCAGATAGAGGAAGAACCATACATTTTCAGAAAGAAAAGTGTGATAAAGACTCTGATGGGCTATTCTGGATCTCGTGTTGGATGATGACTCCATCAATGTCTACATGCTCTGAAGCTGTTACAATTACAGCTCAGCAAAGTAGAGATTCCTAATGTGTAAAGGCAACACAACAATGATAAATATGAAATTATATAAAGTGAAATCATGTCACTTTTGAAACTCCACTATGATAGATTACTCACTTATAGGACATAGGGAAGAATTTAGACTTTAGACTTCAATACCAGTTAAAGAAGCCTCCTTAATGGGGAAATATAAAGCTTTCCCAGTTTGGTCAAGACTTAGAAGAACCTCATTCTTGTTGATGTGTGATGAGGATGAGTAACATGTTACAAACAGTAAAACAAACAGAAAGGAAATGTCAAAGGCTAATACAGTAAATCCAATGTTCTCTTAATACCAAGTGGAATTAGTCACAATCAAATGCTAGAAATTAGATATGAAAAAAGCAGAAGTAGAAAATTTAAAACAAACTGTATTGATTGAAACTCTACTCAGGCTTGCTAAAACGCACATAAACATAGACAGAGCATCACTCTAATGGAAACTCCGTCTCCATGAGAAATCAGCTCTCTGTAACACAGATGTACATCTCTCTTAGCTCTGTTGCCTTTCAGATCCGAGGCCTATGGCAGCATTTCTGCATGGGGTCAATTCCTCGATGGTGTCCTCACACATGCCAGTTCTTTTTTCAGTCCTCACAAACCCTTTCAAGTTGATATATGTATCATCTCTGCTTTCATCCACCCCACAAAACTCCAGCATATACTTATGAGCTAAGGCTTTGTTTTTAGCATAACTTACAAAGAAACCATGGCTTTCAAATATTTGATAACTCAAGAAATAATAACAGTTGTTCATTCCACTTTTCTACTCCAATCGCTACAAATGTTTGATATATAAGAATCAAAAAGTAAAGTCAGATATATGCTCAGTGGTATACTGCATCTCTGTTGTGTATGATGTCTTGACATTAATTCCCTACACCAGAATAAACAACAATAAAAAGAAACAGAATTTAGTAACTTACCAAAATGATCAAGCTAGAAAGTGATAGGTGGGGCACTTAAACCCAGTTAGTATAAATCAAAGTGGGTATTCTGAGCCAAGGTACGTAAGTTTTAACAAGGGAAACAGATCAACTATCATATCACATAACACACACATCCAAGTTATACACACACACACACACACACACACACACACACGACTTGTTCCCATTGAATTTCATGGCCTCCTTTTCTTTAAGTGTGTGTGTGTGTGTGTGTGTGTGTGTGTGTGTGTGTGTGTGTTTCTAAGTATATAAATCTGCTCAATTAATCTCTTCAGTCAGTATAATTTTACTTGTGTATGGAACCAGGGCTGACCATTTTCTACTAGATAACCAACTAGTGTGCTCTTTCCTGCAAAAGACTATTCCTCAGCATTCCTCTTTTGCCTGTAAATTGCAGATCCCACGTCCAACTGAAATGTCTACAACACAGCTACTGCATCTAAGGCTCAGGGTGAATCAAAGTGATAGACAGGGAGGAAGATTGTAAGAGTCAAGGGGAACAGTAAATTTTCTGTGAGACTGTCTCCTAGAAATGTCAGAGGAGCTACATCCATAAGTCTAATCTATATGGCTATATAAACGTGAGCTGACCAGAGACAACGGCAATAGAGGTGCTAATATGGAAGGGGAAAATCTCACAAGGCTTCAACCTTACACCAGCTTCTCCAGCCTCCTCTCTCGTCTGCTCCTGCATGAAGCCAATCTACCTATTATACTAGGCTTTGTTCCAAGCCATTCACATTTCTCACCTTGCTCTAGATCTCATGAGCATCTTACAACTTTCTCTTTTCTTATTTTTATTTTCTCTTTCTTTCTTTCTTCTTTCTTTCTTTTTTCTTCCTTTCCTATTAGATTGATAGATTACTGCATGCCAAGCCTAGGATATGACCTGATGTTGGAAGTACTCAAACAGGTAAATATGGAATAAGTTGGCCAGTTAGTCTGCTGACAAAAGACTCAACTGAGATGTATTCATAGCTTAATATTCAATACTTTCAACATAGAATATTGAACTTTTACCTTATAATATTTTACTTTATGGGCATAAACAAACACTACATGGAAAATATTTGAAAAATACATTCTCTAGGGCATGGCTTACACATAAACATAATGCTGAAAATTTTTTTAACAAGGATGCAACCAAATTTAATGAAAAGGTGAACATAATGGATGAATAACCACCAGTCCTTTAAACTGGTGGTTATTGATAACAGACTCAGTGGAATTCAGTGCACACTCTAAATACAATAGTATATTCCAAGTTTTAACAGGAATATGTGTTCCTAGCAAAGTAAGAATGTTCTTTTCCGAGATTTCCAGGCTAGAAATCCAGTTATTTGGAATTACATTTTTTTCTACTTTTAACTTTCTCTCTCCCTTGGGAACCTCTTTGACATTTGCTGCCCTGTTTCTCTATTAAACATAGCAGAGCAAATTCACTGGGTAATCTGAAAATATTTTTAAACAACAGAAAAAACAAACCACTAACTAACAATAGGTCTTCCTTAGCATCCTTCCTTTGACGTATTAACTTTTTTGTGTTCTTAGATGTTCTTTTTGAAGAATGAAGTAAAACCATGTAACGGTTAAGTTTTTATATCTGTTTAAATGTTCCGTTCAGAGTATTTAAAATTACAGTCAGACATGCCCAGTAAACACACACAATGCTGCTGCTCCTCTCCTTCCTATTTACATTCATACCATACCTGTGGTCAAATTGAATTCAATTTCCACATGCTCCACAGCACCACATGATGACACCAGCAAATCTCAACAGAGCTTGTTCATTACATATTATACAGTTCTATTGACAGATAGCTGTTACACAGTACCAGTGCCACTAAAGCAGTATGGTTACTCTCTATATATCCTTCCTAAAAAACATTTGAATACATACCAGTGTGTGTGTATTCCTCTGAATATATATTTTTCCATATATATATACATGTAAATGTTTCTTCCCTTAAAGCCAGAAAATAAGTCATCTGTTCAGAATAAATTAACATTTAGACCAATAAACCTGGAGTAACATTGAGCTTTACACAAAATATGATTTCATGGCAAAATTGGTTTGAAATACTGATGCTAATAAAATGGAATTTGATACACTCCACAGTTTATATATAAGTAGCCCAGGGAATAAGAGACAGGAAAGAAATTGTCATTCTTTTAATTCCAAGGAAATCTGGAATAACAAATGTGAGAAGGGGTTAAAATTTATAAAATGTCCTAGCATTTCTGAGAGAAGCTGAGACTATAAAGTCCAGATGTGACCGTGAGAAGAAAATGGGTCTGGATATTAAGGAGATGCCACAACATGTGTAGAAAGACCTATTAGTCTTTTCTCATTGTATGATAAGATATCCAATAAAACCGACTTAGGAAAGGAAAGGGCTTTCCTTTTTAGTTCATAGTTCAGTGGATATAGGCCTTCAAGGCAGGCATTGTAAGGCAGCATGGGCAGGAAACAGCAGGCCACATTGCAGGAAGGAAAGGATAAATGCTGGCTCAGTATAGTTTCTGCTTGTTTTGGGTGAGGTGGTATGGATAGGTCCTCCTTTCAATTAATCTAATCCAGAACATCTCAAACACATACCCAGAGATGTATCTCTAAGGCAATTCTATCAACTTGTTACTCTGGCAAATCAATGTAAACCATCATAGCAGACAAAGGTAAAGCATTTTG